>NC_062987.1:6779953-7387942 GCF_023078275.1 Leguminivora glycinivorella | reverse complement strand
CCATCTAGGCCACCGTACCTTTTTCTCTAGGGCTTTGAGGTACGTTTTTTTCTTAGACTTTATCCGTCTATACGGAGTTACATATGTCTTTGGTAATACATATATGAATTATAATTTTGTATGAAATCGATATACATATTTAAGTGTGCCTATCTGCACAAAACATCAGACTGCCAAAAACTTTTCTGATATCCGCAATCCCTAACTTTGTACGCCGGCAGATATGAGAGAGCACATCAATCTCTCGCCTTTTTTAAAAACTCCCATTCGCCATTTTCGTTTAATTTTCCAAAGGTGTTTTGTTTTGTTTCATTTATCCAGTAGTCTAGGCCGAATGTAGGTCCTAGGCCATTGTTGTCTGTCGCATTGTGATTCAGACTGTGGCAGTCAACGAGCTATTTTCTCATTCGCTATTATGCGCCCTGTTATTATTCCCATTGTTTGCGACACATGCATATTGTCTTATTAACGCTCTAATGCGTCTGAATAGTGGCTGAATGGACTCGAAAGTGTCACGTTTTGGTGCAGTCGCAGCATTTTCGTATAATGAAATGTTTCTATTTCATTTTGAAACAATATCCTATTCACTGCAATATTATGTTTATTTATTCACCTACAGTCAATTACGGGGTCATACTTGAGCAACTTTTACTACAGAACTAACCCATAAACTCATAATTGAAAAAAACCATAGATCTCCCATAGAAAGTGTCAAGGTCAAACTCATCCAAAGTGTGGGAACATATTTATTTTTTGCGTTTCAGGGTTGCTTCTAGGTATATAGTAGGTCATGGATGTTGTATGTATTTCTCTATATAAGTATGTATATCGTCGCCTAGCACCCATAGTACAAGCTTTGCTTAGTTTGGGGCTAGGTTGATTTATGTATAAGGTGTCCCCCAATATTTATTTGTTGTAAATTGTGTTAACGCAAATAAATGTGTCATTGTTAATAAGCGAAAATATTCACCCTCGCTTGGTTACATAAGTCAACATCCTCATCAAATAGATCGAGCCGTATAAGAATATCGGGAGCATTTTTCCACTTATTATTTTTAACAGTTATTTCCCCTCTGACCCAGCGCTATCGTTAGCGACGACCCTCAGGTGCCATCCTTCATTAATCTTATTCCCCCGCGCGGAACTCCAAGAATCTTAATTTGAAGTTTCGAAGCTCCTCTTTATCAGAACTATGCGAAAAGAATTCGTCGAAGAGGTATTCATTAAAGGGAGATAACGGAAAGCTCTTTTGTTTGCCTGAAAATTCTTTTAATTCCTTTGTTCAGAAATGTTTCATGAGTACGTCGGTAGGACCTGAACGAAATTACAGTGTGGGTAATATTTATTTACAAAATTGTGAACCTAAGCCCGCAAATAATAATATAAGACCTTAGCACCTAAAAACGTCACATTTAGCATGGTTAAATAATAATAATGGTACAGTAACAGTCTTATGGCATTAGTCATAAACGCTTTATAAACCTGAATTAGCTAAAAATCGTTTTTCACTATCTGTCATATTCACTTATGCATTTGTGAAAAAGGGAGAAAACACTTTTTAACTAATCAGTTTGGTAACTTTTTTATGTATAAATAGGGTTAGAAACTAATATTGAAGTTGGGATTAACACGGAAACAAACTTGCTAAGCTATAAGGGCGATATAAAATAGCCAGACGAAGCAGACGAGGCTAATCCCGAGCGAACTGACAAGACGAACATCGGATGGTGCTCAACCGTGTCTGAGAAACCAACTTTCATAACTAGGTACAAGACTATAGAAACCTACAGTTTCAAACAGTCACATCCTTTTCATCGCCATTCGACCGAACGAAACAGAGATAGTAGTCACACGTTAGATAGTTTATGTTTAATGTTTCAGAATTCTAACTCTGGAAGCGCTAGCGTCTTAATGAAGTTGTGAAGTTAGATCGTCCGCAGCTGCACTATACTTTGGTGCTTACCGCTTTGATAATAAGTTTATAGTTCCCGTATCGAGTGCAAGTCGCATAAATGGCAAGTTTGTGGTAACTACTAGTCAAGTAGTCACGGTCAGTAATGTACGGTAACTAATACCATACTATGTCGCCGAAGTTTAAATTGGCACAACATTTACTTACTCTTTCGAAACCTAACGCTGCGCTGCAGTTGATGCTAAGAAAAATGTGTGTGATATTCCGTTTCAAAGATACTTCGTATTTGTACTGATTGTAAAGAATACTTAAAAGCTTATAGCCCTCTCACTCTCACAGTTGTCACGCCACGAAAACGAAGGCCGCATATCTGACATGCTCTCCCTTGCAGAGCCATGAGACCATCGGAGATCAAAGATAGTCATAAATTTTAGCGACCTTTGACCTGTTTCATACAACTGTGTATTTTTAGCAGGCATGCCACCTACAATGGCACTATTGATAGTTAATAACCCCCAATAATAACTGCAATTTTTAGTTATCTGCTTTTTAAATAAAATTGTGTAAAAAGGTACATTGTACACACGTCAAACTCGCGGCGACCGCAGTGCGTTCAAGTTAGTTTATGGGCCAAATAAATTGGCCAGTTTATTCATGGTTTCAACCATGAAACAATAAACTTGGGCCCTTTTCTTTTACGTCATAAATATCGCATTACTATAAGTGGCACTCATAAAATTTTAACGACATTAGCCATTACTGAATAGTTTCGGATTAGAAAGCATTCGAGTTATTACTAAAGTGAAGGTAGCGATTATTTTTTATCGTTAGAAAAATCAGTTGAAGTCGGGCAATAGAATTTATTTTCACGAGTATCTACGTGAAAGCTTTCTGTAATATTCTTGATATATATATTATAACTTTTATGATTTGATAATTTTCGGTTAAATGCTACTACAACTGGGCGTTATCCAAAATAAATCTCGAATATCGAATTTCACCAGATCTGGACGTGTCTGGGCTCATTCTTCTCAGAATCACTGACGATAAAAAAATGTGTTTAATTTTTTTCCTTTACGTCACGATTTTAGTATGAATTTACTACGTGCGTGACGTATTGGAAACTCGAATTTTGTATGGAAAATTTGGGACACATTTTTATTCTGACAAGAATGAGCCCAAACACGTCCAGATCTGGTGATATTCGATATTCGAGATTTTTTTGGAAAACGCCCAACTACAAACAATCCTCGGATTAGTTACCAAAGCGGATCTCAGGCTCTTGTAAGTTACAAAATGTCAGGATAACGCAAGGCAGAATAAGAAGGCCTAATAGGTACTAATATGCCTTAACACCTTCGCTGCGCCAATTAACGTAACTCGTAACTAACCGTACTTCATAAGAGGTATTTAGACCCCCCCCCCCCCCCACTTACCGCAGTGAACGTGTTAAAATATTTAGGTGTCCACTAAGGTTTAGGTTTAGGTCCTAACAAAGAACTTGCTTAGAAAACCAACCGTCGTTCAATTACTAAATATACTAGTCAAGTATATACCTATTAGCAGAATGAGTACCAAATTAAGGCGACTCGTCGAAAAAAGGCCGTTAATTTTCCATCTGACTTGCGGAAAAAAGGTTGGAATCTTTCACAAAGTAGGCGTTAGCGATCGATTCAGGTCAAAGTCAGTGTCATCCATCACCGCTGGTGTAAAAACCGAACGTATGGCTGACATGGACCGACACACAAAACGGACAGTGCACTGCAAGAACGATTTAATACTGGGCTGACACATACAAAAAAGCGTAACCTTGAAAAGTATGCGCCTTTTAGGCTTAAAACTAGATGGCGCTGTTCGCAGCCTGGAAGTGGCCAAAATCATATGTTTACCAGATATTTTTGTGTGTTTTTATGCTTTATAAGAACAAATGACATATTTCTTTATTTTAAAATCATGATATCACGTCAATACACAGTTTAAAAAAAATATAGGCATAATCAGTGTAGTTATGATAGTATTTAATAGGTGGCGCTAAAAAATCGAAGTGCGATTCTTGGTATGAAGCATGTAAAACCTATATAAATAATTCTTGGTGCACTGTGACCGAAAAGTGTACCAAAGAGAGATAGCATTACATTATGTTTTAATTAAAATATTAAGAATGTGGAGGAACGTAAAATCGCTTTTTCTCAGAAACATAGTTTTCATTTTCTTCTCCTGTGTACCACAAAGATGCAATTCAAAATCTCGGCTGGAGTGTCTATAATGACCGCGGAACTTGGTGCGATTTATCAAGCCTTAGTACATATCGAAAATCTAAATTATCCTAGAGTAGTTGTCCTCACAGACAGCAAAAGTTCCATCCAACATTTATCTCGGTGTGCCTCTGGCGACTATCAGGGTCTCCCGCTAGCATACAAAATTTTGGAACAAATTATAATATTACAAAATTCTCGAATATGTTTGAAAATACAATGGATCCCATCGCACATCGGGTTGAAGGGGAACGAGAAGGCTGACCGCTTGGCTGCGACGGCTGCTTCTGAGGGAATTATGTTTGATATTCTCCCTGACGCCTCAGAGGTGGTCGCTCGGTACAGGGGAAAACTGTATGATTACTGGAAGAAATATTTTAATGTAAAGTCCCAAGAGAAGGGCATCTGGTACAGAACCATACAGTGTGAGCCTCCTCGAATCCCCTGGTGGGAAGTTGGCTTATTGAAGCGACTTGATATTGTTCGGGCACACAGACTTCGGTCCGGACACATTCCATTAAATAAGTTTGCACATCTGATGAGGAAAATCGATTCGCCCAACTGCGAAGTTTGTGGAACTGTGGAGGATGTGCATCACTTCCTCATGGAGTGTGTCCGGACTCGAGCGAAGAGAATTCAGCTCTTTGAGGTCCAGGGATACACGATGACCGACATAGGGGTGTTCCAATCAATTCTCGCGGAACCCCTGTCAAAGGCTGCCGAATTTGTGTATAGTTTCTTTTATAGATAAATATACAAATTCGGTTGTTTTTTTTTTCTACTTTTGTTTTGACCTGTTTTTTATAATGAGTTTGTATAGTTATTGTTAATAATATGAAGTGGCCTAACGGAGCCGGCATAGTCCGATGGACCAAGGCTCCATATAAATTAAAAAACAGATTTAAAAAAAAAATTTGTTTCTTCTCTGGCTGCATATTAACCGCGTTGAATTTTTTTTTGACATAATTATCGTGCCTATTTGATTTTATGTGAAAATAAATAAAATAAAATAAAATAAATATTGGGGACACCTTACACAGATCAATTTGAGCATACTATGGGTGCTAAGCGACGATATACATACTTAAATAGATAAATACATACTTATATACATAGAAAACATCCATGACTCAGGAACAAAATATCCTGTGCTCATTACACAAATAAATGTCCTTACCGGGTTTCGAACCCAGGACCGCGGCTCAGCAGGCAGGGTCACTACCGACTGAGCCAGACCGGTCGTCTTTAATTCAATAACTAATGTAAACGGAAAATATCAAGGTAGGAAAACGGAGTTGTACGAAAAATTATTGTCTCCTTCCCTCGTAACGATGTCGCTTAACGAGAGATCCATGTGGAGATAATAATTCAATAATGTAGATAATTATGGTGATTCGTGTAAGATTCTTGGACACATTTTTTTTAAATTATGATTATCGTTTAGGGTTCCGTAGGAACCCTTATAGTTTCGCCATGTCTGTCTGTCGGATAATATCAGTGACCGTTAGCACTAAAGCTGAAATTTGGTACCAATCACGCCGACAAAGTGGTAAAAAAGTGAAAAAAAAATGTTTTGTTAGGGTACCCCCCCCCCCCCCTCCCTACATGTTAAGTGGGGACTGATTTTTTTTTCATTATGTACCCAACGTATGATATATTGTTGGATAGGTATATTAATATGTTCGGTTTTATTATGCGCTCCAAAACTCGCATTGCTGATGTTGGCAAAAAAACCGCCAGGCTTAAATGGGACTGGGCCGGCCACGTCTATCAGATGCATCCGGATAGGTGGGCCAACATAGCCATTAGCCACCAAGTGGAAACGGAGAATCGGGAATCACGGAGAGCCAGGGGAGAGGCCTTTGCCCAGCAGTGGGACACTCAAAAAAAAATTCGGTAATAATCGCTCCTAAAGGAAAAAAAAGTGAGTCCCCCCCCTCTAACTTTTGAACCATATGTTTAAAAAATATGAAAAAATCACAAAAGTAGAACTTTATAAAGACTTTCTAGGAAAATTGTTTTCAACTTGATAGGTTTAGTTAGTTTTTGAGAAAAATACGGAAAACTACGGAACCCTACACTAAGCGTGGCCCGACACGCTCTTGGCCGGTTTTGTATTTTTTTGCACCTAGTCTTCTATGATATTATGATCAATGTTTTGCTCGATAATAAACTTAATATTCGACAAGCAGTTAGCATTAAAAATATTGTACTGTCCGTTGTAGGCTTACACGTCCATAATGGTCGAGCCTCGTATATCACGGCGTCGGCCAGAGGCAGATGTAAATTAAACCGAACCTAACGCCTATAACCTACTGCTATTTTAAATATATCAGTTAATGGGGCTAACTTGAAATATTTTTCAAGTTTTATTTTAAAAGGTTGTCGTTTTGAAGTTTTTATTTTCAAAGTTTCGTTTTCTGTTCTTATTAGAGCTTTGATGCCTTAACATTCACAAGGATTTCAGTGTCCACTTTGGTAAGGATCACTTGCACCACCGAAAATGGAGGATTAACCCGAGGTTAACCCACCATTTTATATGGAATTTGACAGCCCACTAACCTAAGGTTAAGCGGGTGGTGCAGGTGGCCCTAAACTAACCTCTAAAATTAACTCAAGCCATCGTTGTTTAATAAGCATCTGCCAAACCTAATTTTAACTTAGTAAGTTTATTTTAATTTTACCAAATTATTTTCCCTTAACATACTGTACATACATTCAATTACTGATTTCGAAAAATATATTACAAACAGAAATGAGTACGACCACAGATCACATTTTCCAAAATGAAGGCTACATTTAAAACCGCATACTTCAAACTGGCATATTAAATGTGGTTAGCATGAAAGGCTTGTGTGCCGAGTGCCGACAATTGTAGAGTTTAACAATTTGTGGTAACATTGATACTGGAGAAAACTGGCATTTTAGTGTAGACGAGTACGTGATGTGTACCGGTCGTAAAAAGTAAAGACCCTATCTCCAAACATTTGACGACCGACGCAAAAACGACGGGGTGTCATAAGTTTGACGTGTGTGTCTGTCTGTCCGTCTGTGTATGTTTGTCTGTCTGTGGCATCGTAGCTTCCGAACGGATGAACCGATTTAGATTTAGTTTTTTTTGTTTGAAAGCTGAGTTAGTCGGGAGTGTTCTTAGTTATGTTTCATGAAAATCGGTATTATGGCGGGGGTTATTTTCAAAATTTTTAATTTGGTTAGGTTATTGCTCTAGTTAACGTACTACTCCAAATCAATAGGTACAGAAGGGCTAGCACATGACTGACCCGTTTTTTTTTTTTATTAATACAGTAAAATTAGCTAGTATAGTAATTCTATTAGGTATACGGTCCGCTTTCCATCAGGCGGACCGTATACCTGTTTGCCACCGACGTGGTATAAAAAAAAATAGAAAACCAAACCGTGTAAACTGTTTTGTGGAACACTTTTCTTATGCGTGGTCTATGTCGCGGCGAGATACTATTGCGCCAATCACGTGTTAGTCCTGCTGGTTAGTTATGTCCTTTGTAGCCGTCGCATTGCCACTCTGTTAGTTCTTAATTTTTTAGTTTGAAGATGAAAATGGAAGGATGGACCAATCAGAAACTTCATTTCGCTCTCTTTGACTTTCTAGCTACATCCAAAACACTTCTCTGGAGGATGTTTGAAAATTTAAACTTCAATCTTACTTTGCTTGTGTACTCCGAGTATTCGTACTATGCCCGACCGAAATTGGTTCCTTGGATCAGGCAGACGAATTATTTTCCTCTCCGCGGAATTCGTTACAGTTTTCATTTAATATACTTACCCTTACAGACAGGAAGAGAATGGATGCATTTTAAATGTGGTTTTTATTTAAGTTTGAATAGGTAGACGTTTGACCACGATCACACTTGAACTTGATGGTAAGTGATGATGCGGTCTAAGGTGAAGCACGCTTACCTATGAGATACCTATTTACTCTTGCTTTAAAGAGACCTGGATTGTACTCATGCGGAAACACAGACTCAGGCAGGGCATTCCACTCTTTGGCGGTTCGCAAAAGAAATATTGAAGCGAAACGCTTAGTGCGTATGGAAGAATGGAAGGCATTAGTTGGACATAATATTACGAATGAGTACGTGTTACGAAGAGCGAATGAAAGACTATCTGTCTTGGAAACGATCGAAAATAGACGAGGAAAAATGATTGGACATTTGATCGACACGACACCATATTCTGGAGGGGAAAGGACGCAAAAGAAGTAGACGAAAGTCCAGTACATGAACAACGTGAACCTAGGGGTCGTATCGTATCAAATAGTTGAAGAGCTGGCACAGGGTAGAAAAATCTGGAAAATACTTTCATGTTTTTAAGAATGTATTCATTATACATTATTTATAGGTAGATTTAGTTTAGTTATAGTTTAATTTATTAGTTCTTGCATAGCAAGGATAATTTATATAGGATTTTCAATCTTCATATTATGAATCGTACCTCGAATTTTTAACGCCACCTATTAAATACTATCATAACTACTGATGACGCCTATATTATTATTTTTTTCAAATAAAGGAACATGTCATTTGTTCTTATAAAAAATAAAAACACGCAAAAATATTTGGGGAAAATATGACTTTGGCCACTTCCAGGCTGCGAAACAGCGTCATCTAGTTTTAATCCTAAAAGGCCCATACATTTCAGGGGTACCCTATTTTGTATGGGTTTTGTCTATCTCGTATTATATCGTCCTGGGTTCATAGTTTAGTTTTATTTTTTTGTTAGTTTAATATGTATTAATTATTTGTTTGTACTATTTTTTCACATCGGTAACTGCAGGTAGCAGATTTTTTAGTGCTAAGATCGTGAACGTAATTCTTAGAAGTAAAATTTTCATCAAATAGTTCAGTCTATCGGTTTGCCGGCTAGCTTACTGACTAGGCACGGTCCATTTACTTTACTGAATGAGCTCGTATTTTACATACATTGTTACGTATTTCGTCCATGTATCGTGGTACAATAGGGGGGTTTTGGACAATAATGTAGCCTTAGCATGGACAAATGAGATTAACCTAATGCCTTGATTGATGTTAAACCGGCCGCGTCACGGCCAGTTTGCATAGCAAGTCATAATTTGAGATTACAGAGCGTCTATGTCTAGAAATGACAAAGGCCTGAAACACAACTAGACGACACAATATTATGATTACAATACGGTATAGTACAGTCAACCAATTGGAAACCTAGGCCACTGTAGAACTATGTCATAGTGACGTTATAAGTCAGATTGTAAGAAATCTCTTACTGCTTGTTATTTTGACATGGTTGTAGAGCGGCCTAGGGTTCCAATTGGTTGACTGTACCTATAGGAGAAGGGACACGTTGCAATTTCTGACATTTCTGATGTTTTATTTTATATTTACGTCATCCTGGCCATATAAAATTATGGGGGAAAATTAATGAACTAGTATTAATATTATGAATGAACTAGTAGTTCACTCCAAAATGTAACAGTTTACAACTAACACTTATGAATTCTGAATCATAAGAGTAGGATTATTGATTTTGAAAATAATTTAGACTCGGTCTTTTTGTAATTTGGATTAGGTGCGGATTGATGATATTAATAAATTCCATCATAAGCAGAACAAATATTTTTTTAGAAAAAAAAGCCGCCTTCCTTTGGGGTTCTGGTGATAAATACTTTCAAATGTTGGATTATGTTATCAATTCGTCTGTATATTTTTTAATGTTTGTTATTCGATATCTCCGTCATTTCTGAACCAATTTTGAAATTTGGATGATTCTGAAGTACTTACAGATGAGAATGATTATCAGAACGGAACTCTAACCAGGGGCGGCTCACTCTTCATCAGCAGTTCCACTGCACCAAATGTCACTGTTCTGGACGTAAGTGCATGCTGTTCTTATAAAAATACCAAAGTCACTATAAGTGTGCCGTTCAGATTTGAGGAGTTCCGTTCTGACCATCATCAGCAGTTCCACTGCACCAAATGTCACTGTTCTGGACGTAAGTGCATGCTGTTCTTATAAAAATACCAAAGTCACTATAAGTGTGCCGTTCAGATTTGTGGAGTTCCATTCTGACCATCATCAGGAGTTCTACTGCACCAAATGTCACTGTTCCGTACGTAAATGTATGCTGTTCCTTTAAAAACACAAAAATCACCATATATATGCCTTTCAGATTTGAGGAGTTCCCTCGATTTCTCCAGGATCCCATCATCAGAACTGGGTTCTGAGAAAAATGGGACCAATCTGTATGCATATACATTCAATCAAAAAAAAATTTCAAAATCGGTCCAGTAACGACGGAGATATCGAGGAACAAACATTAAAAAAAAAAAAAAAAAAAAAAAAAAAAACAAAAAAATATACAGACGAATTGAGAACCCCTTCCCTTGAGATTTGGAAGGCGGTTAAAAAGGCGGTAGTTATGTTTTATTTCTACTGAGGATTTGGATTCGTTTTTGTAGACATACCAGGGTACGTAGCCGAATGGCACAAACGCTCACGAAACGCAACGCTCGTAGATATCTATCTCTATCGCTCTTGCGTATTGGCGCGACAGAGCCAGACTACCTTTCGCGGCGTTTCGTTTTCGTTTGGCGACGCAGAAATGCCATTCGGCTACGGCACCATGCTTGCCTGCCAGGATTCAGATCAGAATTAGGATAAAAATCATGTTTTATCTATAAATCTTGAACTCTATCGAACTATATTTTTCGATAGAGTTATAATTTCTTCATTTCTTCGTAACATAAATTTCTTCGTAACTCCAAAGTCAAGCGTAAGAGTGCTTCTAGTAAGGTTTTATTATTTATCTAGTGTCGACTGCAGCGTCAAAACCCTCGCGCGGTTAATATTTCACGGCCGACGCTAGACTGAGATTTATTGCCTGTGTTCTACAATTAACTGGCCTGGACACGGGTGCTTTTGGGAACTGTTCCCGGCTTAATGTCGGAAAGATCCACGGGCGCCTGATTGGCTACTTTTTACGTCACATTTAGATATATTGTAGTGTTTAGTTGCAGCTATAGTGTGCCAAAATAGACAGATATAGGTACTCGTATATTTTACTGTTTCGCTTCCAATGAAAAATGCATCTCATTTATTTTTAGAAACGATATTTTTTATAAGTAATAAAAATATTTTTGACATAAATGTCCGATTAATCTAAAAATATCGAAAAACATGTCGGTTAGTAACCTCCGACAGAATAAAAATCACACATATCAGAACTTACTTCATTTCGTAGCGTAGGTACCTACCTATACCTACTATGTGGCAATCCAGTCACAAGATCGTAACATAACAGTTTAATAATGACAGTGACTATTAAAACATATATAAATCTGATATGACTCTATTCTTTAAAATATATATTATGTTTGTTGCGATTTATAAACATATTCAATTCAACAATATTTCCTCCATGGTGATTTTGAAATTGAACTACCTATTTCCGTAGAATACTCCAGCTCGATATGAACACTCGGTACTGGAGAAGTATAATTGGGCCATTTTTTTTTCAAAGTTGTCCACCCCACTTTTTTTGGATTTGGAAATTTTGATCTGGTTTCATTTTAACTCAGAATCGCGAGCTCTTTTAATCTTAGTAGGAGAAAACAGTGTCTAAAGGTTTTTTCCCATTCCGTTACCATTTTTTCATACATTTTGTATGGAGGTAACGGAATGGAAGGTTTGAAAAATGTATGGTAATTTTGGGACATTTTTTTTCTCCTATCAGGATCGAAAAACCTCGCGATTCTGTATGAATCGCGTAAAAAATACCCATGTTACAAAAAAAGTGGGGTGGACAACTGAGAAAAAAATAGCCCAATTAGTATTTACAGGTGAATTGACAGAAGCCATTTCTCCTTTGGGTCCACAATTCCACATCCACAATATACTGGATAAGTAGACTTTCGCAGAATCGTTATATTGTCGACAACTCAAATAAAGCTCGTGTTTTACTTTATTTAGCACTTGGAAAATTAACTTTGTAGCTCTCTAGACAATACGTTTCACTTTAGTAAATAATGTTGTAGGAAGATAAGAGGTTTAGAAAGTAACCTTGGAGTATTAACTGGAATGTAGGCATGCGTGACTCGTATGTAGTTTGCAGCTCAAATGACATTGCGTTTATGCCGTCAATGTGTGAAAAGCCCCGTAGCCGAATGGCATTTCTGCGATCCGAAACGCCACTGAAACGCCGCAGAAATGTAGTCGGGCTCTGTCGCGCCAATACGCACGAGCGATAGAGATAGATAGCTACGAAAGAGTTTATCGTGAGCGTACACGCACAAAGTATGGTGGTATGGATGTGGTGCACATTTTCAGGAAATTAGAATGGACGAATTTACATACATTAAGGCTGGCAGTGGTTCGTTAGTGCAACCATAAACAATGGAAAATTTCGTGCACTATATGTAAGTAGTATAGGTAGCTAAATTACGAAAGAGCACATTCCATTTCTAAAACAAGCGTATAAACCAAAAATAGAAAATTATAAATTGCGAGCAGACCTCAAAACTTCTACAAGAAAACTTTGAGATACGTAGAAAGAAGAATCAATCATTTACATTGATGCCTACTGCTTAATAATTAATAACATCAAATAAAGTGGTTTGTTGTATTAGTACGTAATCAACTGAATTCCAACATGAAATTATAAGTATGTAGTATTTAAATGAGTCTAAAAAGTAAGTAAGTAAGTAAATATTCTTTATTGCACCAAAAGTGTCAAATACCCTAGATTAAATTAGTTGTAGTTGTATCTACAGTACAATCAGTACATTTTATTTCATGCCAATATGTGTGATATGAGATTTTTGGACACGGAATACCTACGTAAATATTTATATTTCTTGATGACAAAAGGTCGCATTGATGTACCATTTAGAATCATTTTTGATGACTTTAATATAATATACTATAATGTAACGTTCTAAAGTAGTTCACCACACGAAGCCAGTTCATCACTCGCCCCATTTCATGCCCGGCTATAACTCAGGTTGACGGCTAAATTTGATGCACATTCACTACAGCTACATATGTGAGACATACTAAACTTTATAGTTCATGTGAACTAGAAACATTCAAGCATTAGGACCGTAAACCAGGGCTGGCATAGGCAATTTTCATACGTTGTTGCAGTTGTAGAAAAATAAGCAGTAAAACACAACATTTTCTCACTTAGTTGGTGTTTTTTTTTTAACCCCCAACGCAAAAACGACGTCTGTCTGTGTGTGTGTGTGTGTGTGTGTGTGTGTGTGTGTGTGTTTGTATGTGGCATCGTACCTCCCAAATGGATGAACCGATTTAGATTTTTTTGTCTGAAAGCTGAGTTAGTCGGGAGTGTTCTTAGCCATGTTTCATGAAAAAATCGGTCTTCTATGTCGCAGTCGGGGGTTTTTTCAAAAATTTAATCCGCTATGTAGTTCGATAATTTACGGGAACTTTCTGCAGCAATAAGTCTCTTTGATTTAGAGACAATTAGTTTACCCAACTTTTTACATAGTATTTACTTATATAAATATAATATTTGAACAAATAATGTCACTTGTGTAGTGCAACACAAACATCCGTCGTCCTTCTATTTGCCATCACGAACTGTCAAACTATTTCATTCAACTGTAAACGAATAGTAAAGAACGCAGTTTATTACTTTTCCTATCGACAGCAATCACCTCTTAACCCCATGTAGGGGTTGACAATCGCGAGGGGTCCAACCCTCACGCTTATTGACCTCACGATACGCCAGGAAATGCATTCGAGAACTAGAACTGTGCCACGGTGATGTTTTAAAGCCGGTTTTATTAAACATTCCAGCTGAGTTCGCAAACATCGCTATAGATGAAAGCTAGGAATCCTGTGTGATATTGATGCTAATATATGTGAACATTTTAGTAGGAGGTAGGGCATAGCGAATGATATTCCGCTTTGTGTGGTAGGGCACAGCACAGCGGATATCGTCTCGCTCGATTCTAGAGCAGAGCCCAACTGGGGAAGTACCTCCGCCTTACAGAAGACCGCAGCCAAATAGCACTAGACCCTACTCATAGTGTTGTGTTCCTGCCGGTGAGTAAGGCTGCCAGAGCTCAACGAGGGTGCGGTGTGCTGATGACGGGAGGACTTACGGAACTAACTTGTTCCGTCTATTGTCCTTTGAGTCGTCGGCAACCCGAACCCTCCTTGGAACTTGTACACTCCTTTTTGCTGTGTACTTAACACAGCAAAAGGGAGTGTACAAGTTTCTAATGGGGTGGCAACGCGCATGTGACACTGTTTGAGTTGCAGGCGTCCATAGGTTACGGTGACCGCTTTACATCAGGCGGACCGTATACTTGTTTGCCACCGACGTAGTATTAAAAAAAAAAAAACATGATTAGATTCACCACACTGATTGTTCACTAGAGTCTGTTCGGACAGAGAAGAGTCGTGAAATGTATGGGGCCCAATACATTCCACGACTTTGCAAGAAAGTTATTCAAGAAAACTATTAAAAACTAAGTGCATGTCGTAGAAAAAGTATTGTATGCAACGGTGTTTAACTGAGTCAAAACATACTCGTGGCGTCTTAATAACAATTTTCGGCTTCGCCTCAAATTGTTATCCACGCCACTCGTCTTTTTTGACACCCTTTAAACGCCTGTTGCATAAAATACTATAAAACGCTTGGGGTAATTATCTGCCTCTTTTCTCATTGCATCAACATTAAATTTCAGCAGTGACTTACCATCATCAACGCTTTCGCAAACATTCTCCGATAAATAAATTAATAACCATTTTAATCATGGCAGTTCACAATTTGCAAGAAGGTAAGTTTACATTTCAAGCCCCAGTTCCTGCACACTCCAGCAAGCGATAACATTGATTTTCGCATTGCAAGATGATGAATATCAAATATCATTTGCTCTATATCCCATTTCCGTGCTCGAGTGGTTTATCCCGGTTACTGGTTTGAAACAGTAGCCGCTTTTAGCCAATACTGAAACATATGCAAATATTCCTTGAATGGTCTTTATACACGCTTTTATGGCTCGACAACCTTAAGCATAAAAGGCTCCGTTCCAGAGCTTCTCCTCCTCTAGACTCGCGTTTCACCTGTGACAGATGTGGCAAAAGGTGTCGGGCTGCCATCGGACAAAGACCTTTACAGGGGACAGCTCAATCACATTTTTTGCCATACGAAATTGAACCTTATTAGTGAAACAGAAAGTCGATCGTATCAGACTAGCGAAAACGGTCCACATGAGAGGGCATTGTTTGGGCTGGTGTCCCTCTCGCACGTGTTGCCAGTGTTAATGAGGTTCCCATAGTAGTAGTATTTTTATCTGTATATTACCTGACTTTATAACTTCTTATATTATTTTAGTGTTATATTCAAACTAGGGTTTCGATATATTTTATAAAATTGGAAAATAATTATATTATAATTATTTTGATGCCAATAAATCAAAGATTTGTATAATTAAAAAATACCTTCAATTGGGTATTAGTAGATTTGATAGTAACTTTGAAAATTGACTGGTATCCCCAATTTATGACAGTGATGACGTCACTGAATAATGTTGACATTGTCAGTAAGTGCGAGAGGGACACCAGCCCAAACAATTACCTCTCATGTGGACACACTTTTTGACCTAACTCCACAATCTAGTTTAATAATTCTAAATCTATGCCATCGGACTACTAAGCCACCAAAGACGATGTACCGGCACCACACAATAAAATCACTGCAACAATCATCTGCTAAGATGTCGTGGCCAATGATGATGGTCTTTATAAACTAGCTTTTGTCCAAGGCTTCGCTCGCGTTAAATTCGAAGTAGGGGGTTAGAAAGAAACAAAAAGTAGTATATGTCAATCTCCAACCCTTCAACTATCTCCACTTAAAAGATCATGTCAATTCGTCGCTCCGTTTTGCCGTGAAAGACGGACAAACAAACAGCACACACACTTTCCCATTTACTTATAATTAGCTTTTGCCTGCGGCTTCGCTCGCTTTAAATTCGAAAATTGCGGAATGCTCCATACAAACTGCTACTTCCTATTTTAGGGAAGTGGGGGGGGGAGTTAGAAAGAGGCAAAAAGTAGCCTATGTCACTCTCCATCCCTTTAACTAACTCCACTTAGAAAGTCACGTCAGTTCGTCGCTCTGTTTTGCCGTGAAAGACGGACAAACAAACAGCACACACTTTGCCCATTTACTTGTAATGTTAAAGTATGGATTTAAAATGATATCATAATCAATATGAGTTTAGAATGATTCACGGTTATTTTCGTTAGATATCAGTCATAATGATATCATATTCAATTTGGTGCGAATTAAAATTTGATACGGTAATTTTTACAAAGTCTATAAGGAATCATAATTAATAAACACTGACAGTTTTTATAGTCAGTAAACACCGATCGTGTGGGTGGTCGGCCGATGTAATAAAAGCGCAATAACTTCTATTTAAACTTAACACTACTTAATATACTACAGCCATTGGTTTATGCGTGTAAGGACTATAAGGAAATATGTATAAAAATGTCTACTTGTATAATTTCGTCCCTATATAATTTTGACATAGTATAAAAATGTCCACGTGTATATTAGACGAAATATAAACATGTAGCATCAATAGACTATATGGAATTATGTCGAAGTATACTAATGTCTACTTGAATAATAATTATTGTCAGTGTATATTTATGACAAAATATAAAAATGTCCACATTGTCTGGCTTTCGTCCCTTATTTTTTGTTTTTCAGACGGTTGTTAAATGAAAAATGTGGTCAATATTATTATATGCACTAAATGTATCGTATTTGCTATAACGTAGGACCCTCTTAAAGGGTTAATTTTATTTATAGACAAGTAACTATATTATGAACAGCTTAAGTAAAGAAGTAGACATTTATATACCTTAAAACCGAAATAAATTACATATATGAAAGAAAAAGTGACCAAGTCCTCTGGTGCCTGAGGCTTGTTGAGTCCTTGTATAGATTACTCATATGAGAGATAATTTCGACCTCGACAGCTGTGACCTGGGTGGCCGAGCGGATTAAGAGGCATCTCCCGCGATAGGAGGGTACGCTGGTTCGATTCCAGCCTCAGGCACCAGAGGACTTGGTCACTTTTTCTTTCATATATGTAATTTATTTCGGTTTTAATTTATATACATAGTAGTGTGACTACTTTAAGACAGCACAAGTTGAAATATTTTCAATAGATTATAATTTAACTTGTGTTCATTAGAATTTATATACCTAGTCATTTTTTATATAAGACATTTACATACTGTGAATGTAGACATTTTTATACTTTGATAGTAGTCATTTTTATATTCTGACTGAAAAATATTTAAACGTTTTGAAGTATTGGCTTTCTAATACTCAGACAAATTTATGTTTTCAAAGTAGACATTTTTATACATCGCCATATTTCCTTATAGTCCTTACACGCATAAACCCAGCCATTATGCTAGATTCGACCACGTTTTACTTATCAAGTTATCACCCACCGAAAATAATAACTTTTTTTTCTACATGCAAACTATATATTTTTATACGGTTAAGTTACAATTATAATAAGTCCTCAGTTGTAAGTATAGCTAGTTAGTTTTTAACCCCCGACGCAAAAACGACAGGGTGTTATAAGTTTCACGTGTCTCTGTCTGTCTGTCTGTGGCATCGTAGCTCCCGAACGGATGAACCGATTTAGATTTAGTTTTTTTGTCTGAAAGCTGAGTTAGTCGGGAGTGTTCTTAGCCATGTTTCATGAAAATCGGTCTACTATGTCGCGGTCGGGGTTTTTTTCAAAATTTTAATTATGTGGTTATATTGTCAGTAAACACCGATCGTGTGGGTGGTCGGCCAATGTAATGAAAGCGCAATAACTTATATTTAAACTTAACACTACTTATATACTAGAGCCATTGTGCTAGATTCGACCCTCACCGAATACATACATACATATACTTTTTTTTCTACATGCAAAACTATCATTTTTTTATACGGTTATGTTACAATTGGGCATCTTCACGAAAAAAGATTCAAAACCATTTTTTTTTTCAAAATAAGTAAATTTAATGTTTTCCTACTCTGAATCACGAGCCCTTTCTATCCTACTATTTAGGTAAAAAAAATCGTCCCAAATTTAATTTTTCCACTTCGTTACCATTTTTCAAACACTTTGTACAGCGGTTACAAAGTTTTTTTTTTAATTATAAACTGGCCAGGTTAGTCGCACCTGATGGAAAGTGGAAATAATGTGAAATAATAGAAAATTTTGGGACCATTTTTTTGTCCTAGTCTCTTGTTTTTTGTCCTAGATGGAAAGGGCTCGTGATTCTGAGCAGGAAAAACATAAAATTTACCTACCTTAGAAAAAAAATTTTGGTGACTGTTCTCGCGAAAATGCCCAATAAGTCCTCAGCTGTACAGTTAGTTACAGCTAGTTAGTGTTTTGTATAAAAAAAATCGTCAAGTGAACAATAAAAATTAAATTAAACGAAAACTGGCACATATTTGTGTATCGAACAATTTATGCCTCAACGAAACATCATTAGATTAGCCAATTTGAATAAAACCGTAAGGGTTCTGCACCGCCTACGTCACATGAAGATATAATATGGAAATTGAGAAAATAACATTGACGAAATAATGTCCCGTATAGGAGGGGAGGTTTCGTGAATAAGAGGGGACATAAATCTTCATACATTTACCACACTTGCAAACAGTATGGCAGTGAGTAGTATGCATTAGTCTTATTTCGTATGCGTACTTTATTGTATTTTTGTACGTTAGACACACTGAAGTGCGTCATAAATATGCATGCTGTGTATATATTTTATTATTTTTGCGGAAAAAATGTGAATGCGTCTACGTATTTACGGCCTCTACTGCACGCGTGGCAAACAAAAGAGTGCATATAATCTACCTACATTATAGAAGTTTATGGTGATCCCAATATATTTTTAGTTTGCAAAAATACCTATAGCTACTAGTTTGTATTTTATTTTTAAGATAAAGTTAAATTTTTTCCCCTCACTAGCTCGGAAACACGCGTTTTGTCCTTTAATACCAGCGGGTAAAAACGCATTTTATCCACTAGTGGGTAAAGTAATTTGACCTTGAATAAAGTCAAATTAACTGCTTTAAAATTGATAAAAGTAGGTGAATCTAGTAATACAAATGATTTACCACCTGTGGAACTACTGGAAGCAGTGATAAACGCATTTTTTGCGTTGTAGATTCCTCGCTATAGTGAGGGGAAAAGTTATGTGTTACACACGGGTGCAAATCGGCACTACTTTGAAAAAATCTCGTATCTCATGCTTCTCCTCAAAGTTAAAACGCAGTAAGTCGTTATGCATTCCATACATACTTACTACAATTTTCTTTTCATTGACAGACGAAGATACAAGTTTTTTTAAAAGTAGTGACGAAATGTATATTACTTCTCGTGTGTTGAAAAACTCACTAAGTTCAGGATTCTATTCTCGAACCGCTCGCTTCGCTCGTGGTTCAACTATAGAATCCTTTCACTTGCTCGTTTTTCAATTCAACACTATAACAAATAACGGCGTTAAAAATACAACTTTGACACATAAGCATATGTACAGAAAAAAATTGTAGAAATTCGCTGGCCCAGTTTAAATAACTATTATATATTTCACTTTTGAATAAATAAATAAATAAATAAAGATTTAAATCCTAACTTAGTAGTATCATCAGTATCACAAAACATACACATACACACATTCACTAAAGTTATCAAGCCGATAAAGTTCGTTTGTCTCTTTCCGACGTACGAGTATTGGTGTGATAAAAATGAAGTCTCACCAACGAGTTACCAAAACCATCGCGAGGAAACCAGACTAATCCCAATACAGACTAGCATACTCTCTGGGTAGAAAGGTCGCTTTCGTAAAAACTAAGTAGTGACTACGCCAATTCTCAAAATTAGCTGCCTAGACGAGAAATATCGGGATAAAGCAATAAAGAAGAAAAATAGTTAAAGAGTCAAATTAAAAAAAACTCCAATATAGTGGACCGATTGCCATCAAACATAGCTAAGAACACTCCCGACTAATTCAGGTTTCAAACTGACCTAAGCACAAAATTAAAATTTTTGAAAAACGACATTAGTGGACCGATTTTTATGAAACATGGCTAAGAACACTCCCGACTAACTCAGCTTTCAAACAAAAAACACACACTACTGTACTTAACACAGCAAAAGGGAATGTACAAGTTTCTAATGGGGTGGCAACGCGCATGTGACACTGTTTGAGTTGCAGGCGTCCATAGGTTACGGTGACCGCTTTACATCAGGCGGGCCGTATACTTGTTTGCCACCGACGTAGTATTAAAAAAAAAAACTAAATCGAAATCGGTTCATCCGTTCGGGAGCTACGATGCCTAAGACAGACACACACAGACAGACAGACAAACAAACATACAGACAGACAGACAGACACGTCAAACTCACCCCCGTCCCCCCGTCGTTTTTGCGTCGCTGGTTAAAAAATAGTTTAAATCTAAGGGCCGGTTGCATCAAACCGTCTGTCACCGTTAAAGCGTTCGTTAAATTTTATTGTATGGGAAGTTCCACAGACGTCTGCTGCGTGACGATGATGTGTCTGTCAAATGTGATTGATGCAACTGGCCCTAAATCGGTTCATCCGTTCGGGAGCTACGACGCCACAGCCTATTATATACACCCTGCCATTTTTGCGTTAAAAAGAGTAACACATGAAATTGTGCGTAGTGCGTACCTACATTATTTATGACGAACTCACTCGATGTTAAACACAGAGATATCAAACGTCCCAACGGGCAGATCTCGGGGCTTGAAATGGTTTCAATAATGGCGACGAATATTCCGGCAGTGCAAGTTCAGCGAATTACTGCGCTGCAACTGAATGCGACCTCTTGACCCGTTTCGGATGTCGTCCGACGACACTGGGAAGAGGACCTGGGCAATGTTACACTGCAATCGAAACAAATGTATTAAATATGGTGGATGCAGGCTTAGGGAAGCGCTGGTGGTCTAGTGGTAAGAGCGTGCCACTGTTATCCGGAGGTCGCGGGTTTGAACCCCGGTTCGTACCAATGAGTTTTTCGAAACTTAGGTGCGAAATGTCATTTGATATTTGCCAGTCGCTTTTCGGCGAAGAAAAAAATCGTGAGGAAACCGAACCAATTCCAATATGGCCTAGTTATGGTCAGATGATTCTTTGTCGTAAAAATATACCTGTCTATCTGCATGTTAACATTATTATTATCATATTCTTAAACAGTGATTTATCTTTCTATTGATTCAGCTAAATTAATAACTATGCACTGTACGCTCACCGTTTGACTCCACTCACAACGAATGTTCTACTTTTGTAAAATTTTCACTGAAAAAGTTAGAATTATCTATCAACTGGTTTGTTGAAAAGTTTTATACATATATATATAGCAGGAAAATCCTGTGCCGATTTTCATCGTATTTTAAACAGTGACGCTACGAGTACGTAATTAACCTTGTGGAAATGGAAACACTTTATTAAGTACGTAGGCAGTTTTAATTAAAAACGTTTCTATAGAATTTTACGAATACGAGCTGTTTACCTGAGGCCTGAGAGGTCACCATGAGTTTTTAATACGTTACTCGATAGTGTGAACCTCACGAAAATGACATTCATTGTCTGGAGAAAGTGAACAGCACCCCCAAACGGTGACACAGTGACTAAACTTTATTCGTGATTTAAACTTTCATCAGAAGAAAAAAGAGAACTTCGGAAGACTCAACTGACCTCACCACACATGACAGTAGTTTTCCACTTTTTGAAATGAAACTTCTAATTCGACTACCAACTGACAGTGCGTAACACTCAATCATTATTACTTTGCGTGGAATGCCGCTTACTCAGCGCGAATCATTTTGTCAGCGCGTAACATTCTGTCTCAACGCGACTCACTCATTCCATTCATTCACTTATTCACTCAGTCAGTGACAGAACAGAATGGCCAGAATGGTTTTGAATGGTGGAATGGTTGGTTGGAATGTGTGTTTTATATTTATAAAACACCACCACCACCATTCCACCATTACTAATTATAAAACAGATCGAGTGCAAAAAGAGTTTATGTGTGTTTCTTCAATAATTTGAGCAAATAGAAATGTAAAATACTTTTCACCTCACTAGCTCGGAAAGGACTTTTTTATTCTTTAAAAACAGATAGCAAAATCGCATTTTATCCCCAAGAGTGCAAAGAATATTTGAAATCCGAACGTGTCATTAGTTACTTTTTTAAATACAATTTCTTGTAAAGGCATGTCCCAGACAGGACAATTTTCTCCCTGTGCTTAAATTGTCTTAACAAATCATGTGATGCGAACGTAAAAATAATTTCATATCGAATTGTATCCGACTAAAAACATTAAATTCAAACAATTTTATAACATGATTTTACCATAAAACACTTGAAAATCGTACAAGAAATTGTATTTTTGACTCTTCCATTGTACTTATTCAGAACGCACCTCAAGACCTCAAGTAACATTGCAATCTCAAAAAGCGTGAAACGGAACGCACCCAAATAGATTTTTCTTCTTGATTCTTAATTTGAAACTTTTGTGGTGTCGGTCGGTGCATCGTGGAAATTGTAATAAACGCAAATTGACTTAAGTATTTCTGTGCAATTATGTTCTAGTTGTTTTTATTGCGTGTTTCCTCGCTTCAGTGTGGTGAAAAGTTATTCTCGCTTCGCTCGTGGTTCAACCATAGAATCCATTCGCTAGCTCATAGTTCAACCCTAGAATCCTTTCGCTAGTTCGTGTTGCAATTCCACACTCGGTTAAAATACAACTTTGCTCCCTTGTATAACAAATAACTATAAAACAGTAAAAAGATGGACGTAACTAAACGCAAAAACGTGATGGTCACTTGACAAAATGTTTTCGAGGTTATGTTAGTACCTAAGTTTCACTTCTTCCGCGCGGAGGGACTCCACGCACTGTTTTTTTAACCGACTTCAAAAAAGGAGGAGGTTCTCAATTCGACTGAATGTTTTTTTTTTTTTTTGTATGTATGTTCCTCGATATCTCCGAGAATTGTGGACCGATTTTAAAAATTTTTTTTTTGATCGAACGGGTATAACCCCGAGATGGTCCCATTGGCACCAAGTCAGGGTCTGATGATGGGATCCTGGAGAAATCGAGGGAACTCTTCAAATGTTATAGGCACATGTAATGTTTTTAGTGTATTTTTCAAAGGTAAACCAGTATTTACGCCTGATGGTAATAATTTTATGTGGCTGAGCTGATGATGGAAGGTCAACTCCTCAATGGTTAGGAGTTAAAGGATAATTCTTTCACTAGTGTACATGTATTCGGACTGATACATATAATATCAATAGGAACCACTAAAAATCAACAAATAAATAAAGTTTTTTAACAAAAAATAAAACCGCCTTCAAAAATAAGCGCGTTACAAAACACGGAGAAACTAAAAAGCAAAAAATAATAAACCTTTGAATTCAGATTTCTTATCGTATTGCAATAATCTAAACATCCAAATTATAAACAAATCAATTATTTTTGGAGTCGGTGCCAGCCTGCGTATGGTTGGGTGGGGCAAACAGGCGACGAACAGGTCTGGTACCGACTGCAAAAATAATTGATTTGTTTAGAATTTGAATGTTTAGATTATTGCAATACGATAAGAAATCTGAATTCAAAGGTTTATTATTTTTTGCTTTTTAGTTTCTCCGTGTTTTGTAACGCGCTTATTTTTGAAGGCGGTTTTATTTTTTCTTTTAAGTTTCTGCTTCTCAAAAAGTTAAATTATGAACAAAACCAATTCCAAATGTTACTTTAATGTTACTTTAGAGAACTACAAAATTCATAGTCGTTGCAATTGTTTTACGGCAAAAAGCATTATTCTGGCAGTTTATGGCCCGTGTGGACGATGCTGCACCACGGGGCACGGCACGAGTATGTTTACTTTCGTTTAAATTACGGTCCACTCTAGTTACAGTGGACTAAATGGGACGCTATCGTTACTTTAAAAATAATAAACCATTTTGGACCGCTTTGAAAAAATAGCTTATTTTTGTTAGGTAGTATGACAATTTTATTTTCATTTATCAGATTGATAGGA
The DNA here is from genome assembly GCF_023078275.1 of Leguminivora glycinivorella. Classification (NCBI taxonomy): domain Eukaryota; kingdom Metazoa; phylum Arthropoda; class Insecta; order Lepidoptera; family Tortricidae; genus Leguminivora; species Leguminivora glycinivorella. The sequence goes on along the minus strand of NC_062987.1, from coordinate 7,363,627 downwards.
GGACTGTCACAGTTGATTAGAATTAATTCAGATAATGTATTTCTACCTATAAGCCATCACGTCAATCATTTACCCTCCGTGCCAGACAATGGCGGGTCGTTCTCTACGAATAGTACGAATCGTAACGATTGGCATGGCATGTTTGCGAGAATACCCTGGCCTAGCCACTGACAGTTGTTGAAGCTGCGTTGCGAACGAAACGCAGTTTAGCTCAGTCGCGCCACTAACTATAGAGAGATGGGAAGACCTAGAAGCTGGCTGGGTACCCTAGCTGATAGCGTATGGCGCCATCGTGACCGGCGATGTTCGAATTAATCATGCCAAGGACGTATTTAACAATATTTCATTGATATTATACTTATTAACAAAGTTTCTGTTTGCGTTATCTAAAAATTGCATACTTAACTGAAAGATATTTGTTATATCATAATATATTAAATAAGGTGTACTCGGGTAATTCCGAACGTCAAAAACCGTCGGTAAATTCCGAAATTCAAATGATAATCACCCTTGATTCCATAGTAATAAGGGTCCCTTTTCGAAATTTACCGTCGGTTTTTGACGTTCGAAAGTACCCGAGTACACCTTACTAGCTTGTGCCCGCGGCTTCGCTCGCGTTAGAAAGAGACAAAAAGTAGCCTATGTCACTCTCCATCCCTTCAACTATCTCCACTTAAAAAATAACGTCAATTCGTCGCTCCGTTTTGCCGTTAAAGACGGACAAACAAACAGACACACACACTTTCCCATTTATAATATTAGTATGGATGGATAAACAAAATAGGTAGCAGCAGTTGCAAGTTGCAAACGAGTGTCTCGACGGTAGCCAAACGTATCATAAGGCGGTCCGTACTTGTGGCGAGCTTGCATTCCTCACTGCAAGGTTGCAACCCCTTGACAAGTACACAGAACAGGTAGCACTAGTCAACAGATAGGTCACATCGTGTGAAATTCCTACTGTGAAAATTATTGCTGAATGAAAAATGATCTTATGTTAGTAGTCACACTGTGTGCGTAGCCGAATGCACAAACGCTCACGATAAGATCTCTTACGTAACTACACTGAGAGAAAATACAACCAGTTTTCATGTTCGTTCAACAAGTTTTTTGGTTAAAATAGCGCCTACGTGCTCTTTGGTTCAAACAACAAGCTACTTGTCATTTGAATCCGCAATATATTTGAATCAACAAGTCGATTTTATAAAAACAACCTGACACATGTTGTTTTAAACATACGTTTGGCTGATTCAAACGCATAAACCGCAACAAGTCGAACTTGTTAAATTCACAATGCAAATTTCTCTCAGTGTATCTATCTCTACCGCTCTTGCATATTGGCGCGACAGAGCCAGACTACATTTTTGGGGCGTATCGGTGGCGTTTCGCGTCGCAGAAATGGCTTTCAGCTAAGGGCCTGGACGCTACTTAAGTAATCACTACCTAATCAATAAATCAGTGACAAATATCCCGATCTTTCGATGTTTTATCATGATAACTAACTGAACTGTATTCATGAATTTGATCTGGTTAGCTTTAAGAATCTTATTTCATTGTCCAAATTCCATATGTTTATGTTATTTCAGGTACGAAGAGTCAAAACAAAACACAGCCGCGCCGTTGGCCCGCTGCGTCGCCGCTTCTCTATTTTGAACTTATAGTTTGACGCGCAGCCGCATATCTAAGTATATAATGCTTAGGATAAACTATCTGTAATATTTCCCTTCTATAAGCTCGCTTACCAACAGTCAGCTAACGTGACAGAGCGCTAACATGCAGTTCAGTTTAATGTCCAACTATCGGTAACTCGCAGGACACTGTCTCATTGCATGTCCAACTTATTGCTTGCGATGTCAGCACTCTCGCTGTGTGGACACTTTAATGGATTCGTCGAAACTATTGAGAACGAAATTGACAAATTCTAAATTTAACGAGCTATCGAGCAAAGTTTTAATAGAATATCGAGGAAGCTCACTGGCCAGGCGCCAGAAGTCTCGTATGAATGGCAAGTTTGACATTCCCATAAAACATTGATGCTGCTTGCTAAAACGATTAGGTCTTTGTTAGTTAGATTATATTACCTACATCATAGAACTACGGTGGTAATATTATTATTATACCCATTACTATCCATTAATACCAACTTGGCTTATCCTAAGTCGGTTAGCCATACGTAACATACCCAATGCTCTTTTAGATATCATTTTGCATACATGCAGAATCGATGATATGTATGAATATTCAACATATTTATTTAGTAAGTAATTACAACCCGTCCTCACGCGACAATTTTCTGAGTATTTATTATCGACTTGAGATGAACAAGTTGACGATCATGCAAACATTTTTCGCACCTGACCACTATACAATGTCGATGCATCAATTCACTCAATGTTCAATTATCATCATCACTTAGCACAACTATCAGGCACTAAACGTGTCAACAAACATTGTATAAGGATTCGTTAATCATGCAACGTTCGCCGGGCAAACTACTTGTCGGATTGATTGGGATTGTCAGCTGTTGTTAATCACAGCGCCACGCAATCACATATGTATACATATAGGCCAATCTAGGTTGGCAGTTTTTTATAGCCATAACCACGGTCACACCTATAATTCTATAGTTATCAAGCTATTATTAAGATTCCTTATTTAATTTGTACGATCGTAATTGGTTAATTTTCATGAAAGACATTATACACAATCTACCTATCATAGACTTCTCCTTCCTGACCCTCAGTCTGACTGAGGTCCTACCGTTGAAGCGTACCGAAAATCTGAGTCCTTATCGTCCGTTTTTACACGCAAAAACTTTACTATAGAACTGTTTTTCTTTTTTCATGTTTCGCCGTAGAGTCTGTTTTTCCGGGCAGCGTAACACTGTCTACGTGTCTACGCGAAGCATTAGTAACGAGACCAATGTGTGTCTCGTCTGTTGACAGCGGACACGGGGACTCGTGTCCAAGCCGTCGGGGACACTCGATGAGTGACAATGAAACGGAGTGTATTACGAGATAATGAACCTGTGAACAAGTAGCGAACATGTGAACAAGACTTGAGCGACATACGGGTCTTTAATCGAATCGAGAAAGTGATAAAAGTTATACAATAATTCTTATGTTCAATGGCATGTCACATATTACAATAACCACGGTTAAATAGATCATGAAGCTACCTGGTCTCATAATATGACCTATACAATCGTATCGTTAAAAACAGCTAACGTACCTACACCCATCATTGGTCGTGTTTTAATTTATTGGCACTAATTTTTGACACTAATGCCCTCTTTTCCGCAAGTAAATGTACTATTTAAATCGATTGAATAAAAGAAAATTGTTTATTTCCAAGAAAATACAGTCAAGTATACAATTAAACTGACCTCCGCACTAGGCAGATGCCTGTCCCATGGAGGAGATGGTTCAGGCTTAGGTATCAATTAAAATAGAACTTCTTAAATATAAACAGAAAGACAAAAAAACAATAGAGGTAAAAATTACTAAGTGTCTTCAGAATCAGACGTTACTTTGCGGAAATCCATGATAATCAAAATCTAGAAAATTACTTTGCTAATCCGCGAATAGATCAATTACCAAAATAGTACCTAACTATAGTAACTATAATATTATGCCATGACGCCAAACGCTTACACGCGAACGCAACACCTTGGTTTTGTCACACTAATAATTATGGAGTAACGATAGACTAATTACAGTAGGTATAATTTGCTGCTAACTATTTTCATCTTGCTAACGCACCCAGAAATCAGTCTCAAGGTAGTTCATCTGGAAGACATGCCTTTTAGCCAAAGTTTGCGAAGGTAGCCGTTACAAAGAACACTCAAAAACAGCAGATTTTTCTTCGCTATCTAGGGCAGCCTCTCTGTAACTTTTGGTAGCATCGACAGAACTTCGTGCTTTCTCAACGTTAGCACTTAGTTTGAAACTTTCACTGAAGAAATTATTAGAAAGGTGCTGAATACTATTTATATAGTACTATGTAATAGAGGAAAAGGGAGAGAAAAACCGAGGAAGAGGTGGAGACATGATATGACGAAAGCAAGGATGAGATAACGGGTTAAAGAGATGTATGCAAGAGGAAGACATGGTGCGCCGACCCCAAGTGATTGGGATAAGGGCAAAAGGATGATGACACATTGTATATTTTCAGTCACTAATAATTTTTATAGTTAGGTACTCACATGAGGTAAAGTTACCAGTGCTCGACAATGTCCCAGTAGGTAGATAAACTTAAGCCATTGTCAAAAAAATGTGACTATTGTGCATTGGAATTTATTTAATCACTGGTACTTTTACCTTAGCTGTGTAGACGTACCTAGCAAGCATAAAAAATTGATAATCATAGAACCTACATATTCTGGGTATATTCACATTTATGATAAAGTTTCGAGTATTATCCCAGCAACAGATAGTTTAAAACAACTTCAGCACAAAATCCTCAAATATTTGCACGAAAATGCTACAGCGTCGAAAATGCGTTACGTCGAAGGATAAAAGCGGTAAAACTTAGTTAGTTCGGTTTGCACCCCAATACCGGTTTGTACCGCTTCGCACCGCTTCGTTGCAGCGTAGCTGGGTATTATTACGATAGCTTACCGAACACAGAAGAAACAAAAGATTAAGCTGTCATTATAAAACGCACACTATTATGATTGCAAATACATAAGTTTATTTTTAAGATTTCTTATTTAAGTTTTTTTAATCATGGATGTTTTGGATTTATTCAATATTAGGAATAGGTATAATATCTTTTTCCCATTCATGCATATCATTTCATCGCATCCTCATCCCATCATCCTACTCACCCTGGCGACATTGGTTCCCCATTTAGTCCGCCATCGCGCAAGCAGTGGGTACACGAACACGACAACCGGCCGAGCTAACGCTTTGTAACTGCGTAACATAGTTTTCCACGTTTGAATTTTTTTAGGAATCTATTCGTTTCACACATTTTTTGGGTCCACACATGGAGAAAAAGTGGAGCTTTATTCATTTATTTTAAGCGAGATATGTTTGTAGGAAGTTTCAATACTTTCAATTTATGTATGTAGTTACGATTCCTAATAATAGGCAATACCAATGGGTTGTGCTGTGATATAGTGAATAATGTGAATATTTCCACTTTTGGTTTAATTCTGAGCTTTTCTTTTAATGTACCTACACAAAATAACCAATTGACTATTGTCCCGGATTTGTAAGTTCACATTTTTGACACATTTGTTTTGAAGTATATTGCGATGTGGCTAAGACGTATCGTTTGCCAAATCTAACGATTAATTTCGAATTGGTTTAATCGGTTAGGCCCTATGTACAAGGAGGCGCAAACAAATATACGATTTCTATCAACTTACTGAAATGTCATTTGAATCGAAATGACAGACTCTGCCACAGCACTAGTTTAAAAATAAAAATGAATGATAAATGACATAATAAGTAAATCCTGCGCGATAAATTAATATCGTAAAATACTCACTAACGAAGATCCGCAAAAATGTAATATGTGTTGGATTATGTTTAAAGTAAGCGAAATATTGTTTTTAAGTACTTGATTTTTTTTAATATTATTACAGGATTTTATTTAAAATTTCATTAGGTTGCGCGAGTTTACGTTTTGTGGGCGCTGTCATGTGTCAAAAAGAGGTTCTTACAAATCCGAGACAATAAATACGTTGACAAATAAGAACGATTTTTTTTCTGCTCTGCCAATATTACCTGATTAATTCTACGAACTGCAAATACCCGCAAATGGGAAAAAGGTTACAAACTCGATTTTCTACAACACGATGTTTCCACGACTATTCCCTATAAATACAAATTTACTAGTAACTAGTACCTACCTCCTCGGAAATATATATCCACTTATTGTCTTATCACAGTAAAATACAGTGTAAAGATGTATACATATTATTGAGATCGACACAGTTGCACAGGGTTTCCACAAACGGTACACTTTTAATTCTAAAAAGCTCTTCGCCTGATTGACCCCGAGCAGGGAGTTATTCCAATGGCTGGTTTAGGTACTGAGCGCATATTGGCTCTACCAAAGACTTCGTATAGACAGATAAAGTCTAAGAAAAAAACGTACCCCAAAACCATACAGAAAGGGTACGGTGAGCTAGATGGCGATACACCTTTGGCACACAAAACATATCAAGCTAAGAATATGGGTCAAATTGTCAAAACTGAGGTTAAAAGTTTTAAGCCTGTGTCGAGAGATGGCAGTCTATGCACTGTGATTACACATTTTACTTTGACAGTAACTCTCTTTAATACTCTATCCTCTTTGGCCCTACGAAAAACCAGTGGTTGAAAGCTGACAGCTTGTAGGAGAACTTCACGCCGGCTGCATACTAACTTGGCAAAATTGCCGTCGGCGCAGAACTGTACATTCAAGTTGCAGTAGGGTTACACTTTGCAACCTGTCTCTATCGCCGCATAAACTTAATTTTAATTTGTATCTACTTCATCATCACCCTCCTTGCGTTATCCCGGCATTTGCCACGGCTCTTGGGAGTTTGGGGTCCACTTTGACAACTAATCCCAAGATTTGGCGTAGGTACTAGTTTTTTGAAAGCGACTGCCTTCTGACCTTCCAACCCGAAGGGTAACTAGGCCTTATTGGGAATTATCCCGGTTTCCTCACGATGTTTTCCTCCACCAAATTTCATCCCCCTCCCTCCTGTGTCAAACGACAACGGCCACCCACAGACTTTTCAACAGATAAATGCAATACGACTGCGGTACAAGTAATGATAACATTGCCATGTCATTGGTGGCGTCAAGCGAATTGTAATTTGTCAAGTGTCAATGAAACAACCTGACCCAAAGTTCATTGGAATATATACTCTAGACGCTTTGCTTATGTCCACTTCAACAGGATGTCCGGCCAATGCACATCTTCTCTTCACATCATGATGATCATCATTGGGCACAACATCTTAGCAGATGATTGTTGCAGTGATTTTATTGTGTGGTGCCGGTATCATCGTCTTTGGTGGCTTAATACTAAGTAGTCCAATGGCAGCACGACATATCATGATGATAGAACAATAAAATTTGCTCAGAACATTTTTTCGCATACCTCTGGTTCTCGTGAGCAACTGACTCGTCTTCTATAAGAACACTCACCCTGCAGCGGAGTGAAGTAACATTTTAAGACTAGATAAATCTAGGGAGTCGCCCAGCGTAATGGGGTAATGGCTAGTGTAAAATTCTAAACACCCCCGCTAAAGTGCTACATTAGTTAAGGCAATCCCGGGATGGGGCGGTACAACAATGTGTTGCACTTTGTTCCCTAACAGTTTACGAGCCTTATCACACTTGCGATTTGCGGGCGATTTGAAAGCGAAGCGAACGCGCAGCGAGTTCGCCGCGGGTGTGCAGCGAGTTCGCCGCGATATCCATGGCAACAGTGTTTGAATCTTCCGACGGTGCCATTATTGTTGCTTGTCCATCTGCCCACATTCGTAGATAATAAACTACTACAAATATCGACTTAAACTAAAGTGGATAAAAAATAATTTTGCTGACGAATACAGCATGACGTCTCGACTCTAGACGCGGCGAATTCGCTACGCACTCGCGGCGAACTCGCTGCGCACTTGCGGCGAACTCGTTGCGCGTTCACTTCGCTTTCTAATCGCCCGCAAATCGCAAGTGTGATATGGCCCTAAGTTATGCGCGGAGCAAGTTTCTTATAAAATTTTGATAATGGATGTAAACAAAACGTGTGATCTTATTCGCTACATGCATGACGGGTGCTGCGCTCATTTTGTGGGCTTTTCCATAATCAATAATAAGTGACATAACAGTCCGCCACTGGCATTAATTTTGGAGTAGCCCATGATGATGTGTATTTGTGACAATCAGCGCCTCACTGTCACGCACGAAGCCAATTGTGTGATAAATAGATATTTTAATTCAACGGTAAGTTAACTCAAAGCCTAGCCAACAGTTATGTTGGTTGCTTAAATCGTATAAATAGATAAACGACAAAAGAAAAAGGCTAGGCACCCACGTCCAAGTTCCAAAACCTTGGGTCCATTGGGCGGCGGTAATAGCTTACAATACAATCACAATCAGACGATCCGTCTGCTCGTTTGGCTCCTATAATTTACTCGGTACATAATTTTATTCAAATCTAAAGTCACGTGATCATTTATATTAGCATTTTCTTTATTTAACTACGAGTATGTACTTAAAATTAGCAATTTTCAATTATGAAACGTGATTGTATCATTGTTTTGTTACCTAGGTACATACAATACAATACAATACAATACAAATATTCTTTATTGTTCACCAATATAACAAGATTACATCACATAACTTTAATTAACTAAGGTAGACAACAGGCGGTCTTATAAAGAGCGATCCAGACAACCTTTGGGTATGGAGACAAGACACAAAAAACAACTGATTTGAGTAGGTGATGCAGTGAGTGATAGAAAACGTCAAATAATCTTAATACTTGAATTAAAATAAACCTAAATATACCGTACATATATAAATTATAACAACACAGCTACGAATACATAATATAGGTATTGTATTTTTAAAAATACCCTCTATGTTTATAGTTATTTCGTTAACTTCACACAAAATAAATGTATTTGTATAGTTTTAAGTTCTCATGTAAGCGAATTGTAAATTCTTAGTGAGAATAAAGCATCTTAAACCAAAATATTGTATTCAGAAACAATAAACCATTCCGACCTTGAAATGAAATACATATTACTATATTTGAATTCAAAGCCAGGTACATACTTACCTTTTAAATACAGCCCCTGTTATTTCAGAGTACAAAAAGGTTGAGTAATATTCATCAAGAGTGAAGTATCTTTATGGTCAATTTTCATCCCCGCCGGGCTACCCCCAGGTTCCACTAGCCATCAGGGTTGCCATATATACAAATATTTCTGAATTTGTACAGATTTTCCGCCACCAATCGTAATATATATTTTTTGAATTGTGGATAGAGCGTATCTTGGAAATCAAAGGATCATAAAACATTTGAACAAAAGACCCAATACAAACGACTATGGGATAGTGAATGACACGAATCAAAAACGTAATATAAGTACAGTACAAATACCGACCGATATCCACTAGCCATTTTGTAGTAGGCACTCGACAAGTAATGTCGCTAAAGTCTATCGTAGGTACTGATTAATATGGAATAATGTTAGATGGAGGTTATTAGTTTCGTTCATTACGGTACAGACTATTGGCATCTTAGCTATAATTATAGACCCTCCACATTAATTGATGACAAATGGATGGTGATAAGCAATAATGTGTCAACCCACAAAAACTAAAAAAATGAGATTTTAATGCCATGTTATAGCTGGATTTTTAAACTTCTATTTGCAAAAATGACCTTTTCATTTTGAAAATTTTTACTATCCCAAAAGTAAAAAAATAGGTTAACACAAATCCTATATCGTGTGTTAATTGCCTGTTTTGCATTAATGTGTCAAGAACCTTAACTTATTATAGTAATTGGCAGAAGACATATTTAAATTACAATAATGTGTTATGAGGGTTGACTCAACGATTTTTTTACACTTGACTCATTCTTGCAAAATGCAAAAAATGACATAGTTACCCACTATGAGACTTGAATGATTATTGCAAAATGATATTTTATTCGTTGTTTTATGCTACGACCCGTGTTATAAAACATAAGTCATTATTGTTAAATTATATTCGGGTCATAAATTGTTCGTTTTTGGTGTAAGTACCATGACACTATATTGTAAAATATAACTGTTCATATTAATTTATGTTTGAATAAGTTATGACTTAGTCCATTAGTATATTTTTGCACATGAATAGTAAATTCAGTACGAAATTGAACATTTTAAGTCATGAATATACATATTCGTTATTATAATTTGCAAACATTTTTTACAAGTACGTGTTTATATAAAAATCTAATATAAGCTACTATTTTTTTATAATTACTAATTACATTAAGACGTATTAATGTATGCATAAAAATATTGTTTGATTTTTGAATACTTACTGAATGGTAGTTTATTATTTTGTTAAAGATATTTTATGTTTTGTTCTTGTACAAGTCATGAGTTATTCATAATTTAAATGACTTAGTCTATTTCTTAGCGTAAAAAAATATTTTGTTGTATATTTTAGATAAGTAGTTTGTTTTTTTAAAAGATGATTATTTGGTTTTTGTAACGATTTTTTGTTGAAAAAGCACAGATAATTTAAATATGTGTCTAGAAATGATCATTACTCTAATAGTTAATTTATAGTATTTTATTCAACAGGCGTTTAAAGGAGGTCAAGAAATATGAGTGGCGTACTTTCCACGAGTATTTTGGAGTCAGTTAAACACCATTGCATACAATACTTTTACAACGACCATGCACTTAGTTTTTAATAGTTTTTTTAAATAATTCTCGCGAAATTCACACTGTTTCCTGTATTGCAAAGGTTTGCACTGTCAGCTCAGCTGCCCAAAGCCTTCCCGCGCACGCACGCAGTATCGTTAATGCAATGCGTTGCCATGATTACAGAACCAAACAATGCGTTTTCAGTTTTTTCGATACGCACAATCCTGTAAATGACGGATAACAGTTCGGGAGTAGAAAAATCATTAAAAGTTTTGATTAATAAATAATGTATTGATTCCTACATGACGACCGGTCTGGCGCAGTCGGTAGTGACCCTGCCTGCTACGCCGCGGTCCCGGGTTCGAATCCCGGTAAGGGCATTTATTTGTGTGATGAGCACAGATATTTGTTCCTGAGTCATGGATGTTTTCTATGTATATAAGTATTTATATATTATATATATCGTTGCCTAAGTACCCACAACACAAGCCTTCTTGAGCTTACCGTGGGTCTCAGTCAATCTGTGTAAGAATGTCCTATAATATTTATTATTATTTTATTATTTATACCTAATAACATAAGTGACCATGACTGATATGTTACTTAACACTTATAAAGTTAAAAATATGCATAGGTAGAGTATTTTACAATAACAATTTATGTGCTTTAACATGTTTATTTAAGACTCATAGATATTTTTAAACAATTAGCAAAAGTGGGTTAAGTATCATAACACAGTCTTGAAAAAGTTTGACGTCGTCGAACAATTCGCAATAAAAGAAAAGGGCATTATTTCGTCAAATTGAAGTTTGTTTTGAAATTAAGCTACAATAATCACTACTACTGAACGTATTATAGCTGAAAAACACAACAATCTATATAAAAAACAATTTTTTTTATGAGAAACACAAAAAAAACCATCCAAATACTGACATAATGTTAGATTTTAATTCATAGTTTATTCAGTTGAGCGTCTGGCAACACTGCAGCCCATCTACTTGCAAATACCGCCCGTTCCGACGAGACTGAAAGCCCGTATCCGTAAACATTATATTTCGGTCATAAAACATAACAAGCTTATAAAACCGCAACATAATCGCGAAGGGTCCCCGACTGAGGGTCCCCTAGGAACCATTCAGCGTAGCTCGCCCCGAAAATTACTCGGCCACGTAATTTGAGCTTTTTTCTTTTGTTATTCTTTAAGGCCTCCCGAGATTCGTGACGTTATGATCTCATTTTGAGTTATGAGAAAAAACTCTTAGGAGGTCCCGGGCCGGCCCGAGAATCATTGTCCACAGGATTAGGTGCTTACTGGGAATTCCCGCTATTTTTAAACGAAAAATTACTCTGTCCCGTAATTATTGTTTGTTTCGTTGTCCGCCGTGCTTTTCATAATTGCCTGTCATGAAGTAATGCTGGTTAATGCTTAAGTGACATACTTTTGTGTGTTTAGTAAAATAGAACAAACAAATTCTTATTTCAAAGAAAAAGCGTAAAAAACGAAAAACTTTGAACGTAGTTTACGGATACGTCTGTTAGTGCGTAAGTTTATATGACAGGGGATATTTTAACACAACTACACGTAACCAGGCAAATGATGATTGAAACTGAAATACATAAAACAGCGTTATTCGTTAAATAGAGATGTAGGTTAATTTAATAGCTTGGAAATTCAACGATACTGACCGCGACATACATCTTGGGTTATGTACAGACATAACACATGTAAAGAAATAACAGTATTATTAAATCAACAGGCCAAGAATTATGCACAATATTTTTGTCATCACCATATGAAGGGTTAACTAGGAAATCAAGGAAAATATACCACTTTCCTAAAGAAAACATCGCGATACTTCTGGGAACCGACGTTTCTCTTTCTGGAAAAAGTAACGTCAACCAACTACAAAAGTTTCGCTAAAGTCGTTCTTCTACACCGGATCTGAACGGCACCGCGGGGTGACATTTTGACCAGTTTTTATGTCTCTTATATTTACTTTTGTTCCGACTGTGCTTGTGCTACCTTGCGTCGTTTTCTTTTGCGGGTGTTCATTATGATGGTATAGATTACTACCACTGGAATCCGTGTTATGTTCTTTACCATATTCCCAAACACTTGAGGGTAATTTTCCGGTACTGTACTGGTTTTAAAAAAATTACAACACTACACGCATTTTTTTACCTACACCTGACTTTACGATCAGCACGCAAGAATGTCATGATTACAGTAATTACTAATTTGTAAAATCGAGGGTTGATTAATATTAAAAGCAGCTAGTAGATTATAATAATATCCGATGCATACTGCTGGATAAAGGCCTTCACAATATCAACATTGTCCAGATTGTCCAATGTCCATATAAAGGAAAAAATGTTACGCTTCCGGCGGGAAACTCTTGCAATCCGTGCAATGCTCTTACCAATGTGGAACCGTTATCTTTCCATGCCTTTCCTTTTGGTCGGGGTGACGTCTAGCGATACCGAAACTATTACATCGTCCAATAAAAATACAATGTCCATCTAGCAAACTCTTCACTTATGTGTAACCGTTACCAGGCGAGGGATAAAATTACATCGTCCAATAAATACTCCATCTAGTGGTACGTAGTAGCCAGTGTGATGTTCATTTCCGTCGCAATTAAGGATCTTGCTGTGCATTACCCGCAGATGTCGGACAGCGGGAGCTTCGCCCAACAATAAAATTATACTCGACCACAGGGCACGTAACCAAATGCACAAACGCTCACGATATTGATTTCGTAGCTATCTATCTCTATCGCTATTCCGCATTGGAGCGACGAAGCCAGACTGCGTTTCGATAGGCGTTTAGCGTCAACGATTGTCATTATTAGTCTAGGTCGGCAGCTGGCAGGGCAGATCTTTGAATTCCGAACACTCGGAAATCGGTGGAAAACGAATGCTAATTTTGAAATGCGAGAGAAAATGCGACTGATCAATTTGTTATCAGCAATAACTTAATCGTTGGTTTGTTTAGTTTATAATATCAGTAGTTATTGTATTGTGATCTGACTGTGCTGAACTATTAAATTTATAGTTACTATTACACTTATGCAATAAATAGGAGCTTAACAAGTACGTAATTACATATTATATGTAATACCCAATAATTAATAATAGGTACACATTTTCATCAATACAGTGTATAATTTATAGGTATTAAATCATAAAGATAAACCCTCTTGGCATCATCAACAGCCGGCGTATCATGCTTCCAATTTTAACACTTATTTACGTGGATAGTATTCGTCACGCTTTGGCAAATATGTCAGTGTGAGAGTGACAGATGTCTTATCCACGTGGATGATAAAATTGGAAGCATGATACGCCGGGACATTGATAAGCAATAATAATTATGTTGATCCACATTAACTTTGCAATAGAATATATAAAATTACTATTGCACTCTATTGATTTGACAGTTTATTCTATTGATTGCAAAGTGACTTTTGGTTGACACATTTTTTGTTAAATAACAGATCATCATCCTAAGGTACCGGCCACATCAGAGCGTCGCGTGTCTCGGGGCGCGCAACGGACGTCCGCGCCCCGAGACACGCGACGCTCTGATGTGGCCGGTCACTAAAACAACGATGTCGCTGGTATTCTTATTCCATTTACTAAATACCTTCCTACCACATGGAAGGATTTGAAAGGGATAAAATCTTGTCGGAATGTACCTCAACCGCTTCGCTGTGTCATTATGAAAATGCATTTAACTATTCCGGGCTAGCATTGCTAAACCCGTTAATTCATGAGAAGCAGCCATATATATCAATATAATCCGTAATATCTTCACGACTACTTAGCTTTTGTTCGGACATAGGCCGAGCATTCAGGTCAACTGGTTCGCAAATATTTATTCCCATTGTTGGGCGCTCGCTGTCCCCGCCGCGCGGCTGAAAGCTGCAAATCTGTTGTAACAGCGACTTAACGGCCTGCACTCTCGGGCGCTGGCGCGGGATACAAGATATAGCGGGCTAAGACCCGACCAGACGTCAATCGTTGACGCTACAGCGGTCGAAACGCAGTCCGGACCTGTCGCGACACTAAGCAGTGATAAGAAGAGCTTGCTATACGAAACGCTTATGAAAGGCAGTGTAGATCGGATTCGTATATCAGCTGCCCGCGGCATATTCGTCCTTAGAGAAGGCTTCGCGTGCTTTACACTTATTTTAAGTCTTAGGCAAGGTAACTATTTATGTTAACATTATTTAGACGCTACGATACTAAATTCATTTAATTTTAGCTCTTAAATCAATTGTATAGTACCTACATGCCATTATTTTAAAGTTGCGCCTTGCGCAGTATTTCAGTTGCACGGTTGCACTAAGATAGAAAAACCGGCCAAGAGCGTGTCGGGCCACGCTCAGTGTAGGGTTCCGTAGTTTTCCGTATTTTTCTCAAAAACTACTGAACCTATCAAGTTTAAAACAATTTTCCTAGAAAGTCTTTATAAAGTTCTACTTTTGTGATTTTTTTCATATTTTTTAAACATATGGTTCAAAAGTTAGAGGGGGGGGGACGCACTTTTTTTTCCTTTAGGAGCGATTATTTCCAAAACTATTAATATTATCAAAAAACGATCATAGTAAACCCTTATTCATTTTTAAATATCTATCCAACAATATATCACACGTTGGGGTTGGAATGAAAAAAAAAATCAGCCCCCACTTTACATGTAGGGGGAGTACCCTAATAAAACATTTTTTTCCATTTTTTATTTTTGCACTTTGTTGGCGTGATTGATATACATATTGGTACCAAATTTCAGCTTTCTAGTGCTAACGGTTACTGAGATTATCCGCGGACGGACGGACGGACGGACGGACGGACAGACAGACATGGCGAAACTATAAGGGTTCCTAGTTGACTACGGAACCCTAAAAATCAGCCCCCACTTTACATGTAGGGGGAGTACCCTAATAAAACATTTTTTTCCATTTTTTATTTTTGCACTTTGTTGGCGTGATTGATATACATATTGGTACCAAATTTCAGCTTTCTAGTGCTAACGGTTACTGAGATTATCCGCGGACGGACGGACGGACGGACGGACGGACAGACAGACATGGCGAAACTATAAGGGTTCCTAGTTGACTACGGAACCCTAAAAAAGGCACAAAGAAAGCAAAGAACAGGATACCCAGACACAGAAATGAACTGAATGAGTTATACGTGAATTGTAAGGTAGGTAATTAGTAAAGACTCGAATAAGACGGAAATGTCTATCTACCGTCAGTACCCTTACAAGTTTTTTTTCTTAATACAAAAAGTAATGAAATGTATCGAAAAACTTATAGTTATAAAAAATATTATTTGAATTAATTTGAATTATAATTAAATTAAATTATCATCATGCTGTAACTTAAGTTTTACTTCATTGCATAGAATTGTTCTTATTTGCCCTCTCTCTTCCACTCATAGCAAGTCGAGCATCGTGCTGTTGCGGACAAAGTTCGTATTTGTTGATGTTGACACAACCAGGGACTAATTTCGTAGGCTTTTTCAATTGGTCATTTGGTGTGGAGGTTCGATGCATGGATAGCTATGCAGGAGGTTCCCAGTTCGAATCCTAGCCGGCGACTATGGAAATTTGTGTTTTGGAATTATTTTAAATTCTGAATGGTTGGTGATGTAAAATGATGGCAGATGTTAAGAATAATTAGTAATTACTTTCCAACGAAAAAATACCAAAAACTACAAAAAGTAAAAATAAATATAAAATTGAACGAACAGTTCGAATGGTAGGTAGGTAGTAGGTAGTGGGCTCTAAAATTAAGATAAATTACTTTTTGCGTCAATTTCGTTTTCAACGCCATCTAGTGAGCTGGAAAAAAACCAACAAGGTTTCTTGGAAGCTACGTTGCGTTCGTTTAACGTGCACGCCAATTTTGTTTAGAGTTCGCCATCCACTTTTGCGGCTGATAGGTACCTCCGCTTTACAAAAGACTGCGGTCAAATAGGACTAGACCTTACTCATTGTTGTGTTCCTGCCGGTGAGTAAGGCAGCCAGATGAGCCAGAGCTCAACGAGGGAGGACCTACGGAACTAATTAGGACAATAGATTGTCCTTTGAGTCGTCGGCACCCAGGCCCCTTCTAAGTACAGATTTGTACAAGTTTCTAATGAGTCGGCAACGCACATGTGCCACTCCTTTAGTGGCAGGCGTCCATAGGTTACAGTGACCGCTTTCCATCAGGCAGACCGTATGCCTGTTTCCCACCTACGTGGTACAAAAAAAACTGTCGACGAATTCACCTTAAACATTAAAAACTAAGTCAAAATCGATTGATTCGTTCGGGAGCTATGGTGCCACAGACAGACATGTCAAGCGTCAAACCTTAAATTATTATAAAACACTCCGTCGTTTTTGCGTTGGTGGTTAAAAACAAGAAACTTCCTTCAAAACTATAATAAAACACAACTTTCTATGAAAATTGGTCAAGTGCGAGTCGGATTTCGACATTTCCATACAAACAGGTCATGAGCGCCTGACGAAATGTGATAGCAACGTACACTAAATTTCGTACTTAGATTTCGCGTATATTTCGGAAACGATAAGAGATAGAGCAAAATGGACTTCTGATTTTGGTTGTCAATGGCACAATTTTTTTGTTTTCGTATATATACACCTTTTTTTGGACCTATGTGGGCAATATTATGGTCAGTGAAGTTCTAAACGGTCTTAAGCGCCTCCTTTTTAGTAGGAACTTAAGTCATTTTGGAAAACGATTTTTTTTTTTTACAATTTCTGTAACAAACGAAACAGAAATTAATTTCTTTATACCTGTCCAACGCGATTACAACATTTTAAGACGTTTAGTAACTACTTGCAGCGGCAGTGAGTGAAATTCGTAATCTGAGTTTTTTTCTCTTAAGTCCGACTTACGCTTGACTGTAGATTTCTAATAGGTTTTCCTGTAATCTACAGGTAGAGGGCTATCTCGTGTATTTTTTTGAAAATTTTACGCTAAGTAATTTCGGAGATAAGGGGGGGGAATGGTCATTTTTTGCGTATTTTCTTAAATTACTTCTAAATTACCAAACTAAAAAAAATAAAAAAAATATACTTCAAATGCTTATAAAATGCTCTTTCATTTGATATGTAACACAATATAGTTTTAATAACTTTGATTTTTAATTTTCAATGTTACCCCCCAAAAGTGGCCCCTGTGATTAAATTTAATTAAATTACATATCCGTCTTTGGGCCACAGGTTTACATATGTGTGCCAAATTTCAAGTAAATCGGTCCAGTACTTTCGGAGAAATCGGCTGTGACAGAGGGACAGACAGACACGCGAGTGATCCTATAAGGGTTCCGTTTTTCCTCTTTGAGGTACGGAACCCTAAAAAGACCGCCGTGACTGTATACCTATTACAGATGCAGTCGATAGGTAAGCTGCAAAGTTATGATACCCCTACTACATACACATTTGTTAGAAAATTCAGTTTACTAACTCTGTTATGTTTGGTTGGCGTAACATCCCTTTCAGTCTGATCATGCGCTGCTCGTGACTTGCGTCAGCCCCAGCCCTCTCTCGGTAAAAGCACCTCCACGCGTCCAACTGGCCGTCCACTAAAATTACAGCCCACTTAAACAACAAAACTTCTGCCGTCTACAACAACTGTAAACCACTCCTTGAACTGGACTTCGCTGTTAAACAAAGCTCGTAATTTTTGAAAGAGCCAAAAGTCAAATCGGTGAACGGTATTCATTAAATTCCGAATATAAAATAATTTTACGCACAGTAAAGTTCTGTTATTGATAAGTCCTGTTCCGTCAAGGCCTTGCCACATGTATATTGACATCATAGGGAGTTATAGAATTTTGTAACTACAAATTTACTGGAGATATACTTCAAGATATTAGCAAATTGCAAAATATGTGTTTTGAACTAGAATCTACCGCAAATAAAATAAATGATGACATGCTTATACAAAAGATTTTGACCATTTTACCTTCAACATTAAATTACTTCAGGACTGTATGGGAGGTAACTCCGAAGTCTGACCAAACCATACATACTTTGATCGAACGAATTCAAAAAGAACTTAAGCTTGTTGATAATAATTATTCAATTGTAGTCAATTCAGATATAAATCACCAAACAGAGGAAGCAATGAAAAGCAATGAAAGAATTTGTTTTAATTGTAACCAACGAGGGCATATTGCGAGATTCTGTAATAATAAAAAATGCACAATATGCAATAAAAGTGGCCACACTTCCAGTGAATGTTTTTCTACAAAGGTATGTAGGAAATGTAACAGGAAGGGACACATTGAAAAATTTTGTCGCACTTTTAGTCTGGTGAGTGAACAACTGAAGCATACAACTAGTATTAGAGCCATTATTGATTCGGGTGCATCCTCTCACATGTTCTATAATAATGATGTCATTAACTCCACAGAAAATGTAAATGTAGAAATAAGATGTGCTAATGCAGAGAACCTCGTCGCACAAGCCATAGGTACAGTAAAAACAAATGGTTTTGAACTGGAAGATGTACTACATGTTCCTGCAATTTCTAGAAACCTGATATCTGTAAGTTCAATCACTGATCATGCAGCTTCTGTACTCTTCGTTGGAAACAAGGTAACTGTAAAGAAATATAATCGCATTATTCTTACGGGATATAAAACTAGAAACGGTCTTTATGAAACAGAATTTTCTGCTAACACTGTTCGCGAGGTTTTGCTTTCTGAGAACGCCGATATTTGGCATCGTCGGCTAGGTCACGTATCGGATGTGCCGCGTCTAGCTAAACTGGTGAACGGTATCAAAATTGGGGGGGAACATAAAGAAAACTTTTGTGAAATATGCATTAAAGCAAAAATGACTAGAAAACCTTTCAAAAATAATAGAATTAAAGCAAAATTTCCTTTAGAAATTATCCATATGGACATTTGCGGTCCGATAGAAATTCCCACTTGGGATAATAAAAAATATTTTATTACTTTTTTGGATGACTTTACACATTTTTGTGTTGTCTACTTATACTCCAATTGCTAATTCGAGTCCAAAAAAACTACGACAGATACGTCAATGTCACAGCTGTCAATGTCACTTATGTCACTGTCAAAATACTTTTCAGGTTTCGCCAACCTTCTACATTCTTTATTTGGCACGTAAGAAATCCAAGAATACTTGATGATAAAATTGTGAAGAAAATTCGTTTTAGTTTTTTTGTTTTAATTCTCATACGTCAAATTAGTTCCACCGGTCGCCACTAATGATAAATGTTGGTAATTCGCATTATATTACGTGTATTTGTGACAATCAACATCACCTTCATTCACGTTGCTAATAATAATAAAACTTAAACCAGACAAATGTATGCACTAAAGATGCCCTGTCTCAGTCAGCTGCAATTTTTGCCAATGTTTATTAAATTAGTCATTAGAGTCTAACAACCCATTACCAATATTAGAATGTTATTGCTGAAAGGTAGCACCTGAACTGGCTCTCAGAATGGTGCGTGGCGAAGTCAGGGGCTCACGAAAGGTATTTCCTTAGCGTATTGAACGAGTGCCCAATGTATCTCTGAGACTCCTCAGGAGATTTGGAACCATAAATTGAAGAACATTACTCAAACTTACTTACATACTTGCAAATACTCTCTTTAAGGTAAAACAATAGATCATTACATGTGCCATTTTTTATCTAAAAGGTTCATAAGTGTCGGTTGTCAATAAAGCGCTACTTGTATATTAACGTCTGTCTATCATATATCAGAGATGTAGTCTGTATATCTGTGTATCATACATAATAATAAATTCAAATATAGTTTGACAGACCATGGTGTCATGGCCGCTTCCAAAACAATGGCGGCCGTGGCAACCATAAAGCCCACTATACACTATTTCGCTGATTACCTAATTGTAAAATATATGTATAAAAACCGGCCAAGAGCGTGTCGGGCCACGCTCAGTGTAGGGTTCCGTAGTTTTCCGTATTTTTCTCAAAAACTACTGAACCTATCAAGTTCAAAACAATTTTCCTAGAAAGTCTTTATAAAGTTCTACTTTTGTGATTTTTTTCATATTTTTTAAACATATGGTTCAAATAGCTGGGACGCTATTGCACAACACCCTGCATTTTATGATTAAGCACTGAGACTTGGCACAGGTTGTTCCTTGGGTGGCCCTGAGTAGATAAAGATCGGGAGGCATCGAGAGCCCCCCTTAATTTAGGAGGGAAGAGGGGGGGAAGGCTGGCGCCGCCGCGCTTCCTTTGAAACCATATTTCTCTAAAACTATACAAAATAGGGCATGCGATATATCTTTTCCGGATAAATTAAGGACGAGGAATTCATTTTTGGAACAAAAAAAATGTACTTTAGAACAAAAATACAAAAAAAAATGGGAAAATCTTAAAACGAGATTTTTTTTTATACATATTATTGCACTTTTTATAAAAACCGTAATAGTTATTTTAAAATAAAAAATATTATTTAATAGCTACACTTATCTAGTTTTAGAAAATGTATAATTTGTTATAGAAATATGTTATAGGACGAGTGATAAAAAATAATTTACATCGCCCAATAGGGTATTTGAATGCTCATTTCAATAAGTTTTGTTAATGATTTCAGGTATAATCACTATTTTTAACACACGAAAGCCGTAATCATTGTAGTTTATGGCTATTTTAGTGATTAATGTACTTAAAATAAAAAAAAATACAAAAATTAAAAATAATATTAAAAATGTGATAATTTTTTTTAACATTATCCTATTTTGTTCTGTCTCCACAATATATATCTAAAAGCAATAAATATCAATAAAAAGCCACATTTATGCAGTTTATAAAAATATATAGTTTGTTATATAAATATATTACGAAACGAGAGATAAAAAATAATGAAAATGAAAATTTTAATGTACGGGTCAGCTTGCATTATTCGATGAGGTGAGGTAAAGGTACTATATACCCGCTATGCAGTGGAGTTCGTCTAGTAATACAGAAATATACTTATTCTAATAACGTTTACACATGTAGGTATATCACGACCCAGTACAGAAAATTGTAAAAGTCCT
The DNA here is from genome assembly GCF_023078275.1 of Leguminivora glycinivorella. Classification (NCBI taxonomy): domain Eukaryota; kingdom Metazoa; phylum Arthropoda; class Insecta; order Lepidoptera; family Tortricidae; genus Leguminivora; species Leguminivora glycinivorella. The sequence continues at coordinate 7,342,188 of NC_062987.1, read as the reverse complement.
ATAATACCTATAGTTTATTTTGATTGTAAAATAAAATTGCATGTGACTTATATTGTAAAAAAAAAATGTCAATCACGTTGTCCTCTCCTAATGCAGTTCTGCATGCATAGGCTAGAAGATTTTTTAGTTTACTAGCAGAACTTAGTTACTTCCTTTGGGCCCCCTTACTTAAATCGGTTTTACCCATCCATAAAAGATAAAATAAAAATCGTCATATTCTTCCTTTCAGTATCAATGATAGTTAGTTATTGCGCAATAGTGCCATAAAAAATAAACTAGATTCATATTAGCATTAAACATTAATGATTTTTGAACTAAGACATTGCTTTTGTACAAAGGAGAACCTCAAAAAATGGTCTGACTAGACGAAAACATGTGTATCGGGGCTAGTACTCAAGGCTCTCAAAAAGTGTAGCTATTTTGAGTTATTAAAAAAAAACAACATGAATAGTCTGAATTTAATTATGTATATATCACAACATCCACTGCATAAGCACATCAGCTCCGAACATTTAATTTAAAAAGTCTTTTTTTACGGTTGCACCTTACGCGGCACTGTTTTTTACACCTGCATCCGACAATTTCGAGGCATGTTTCTGCAGCAACAGGCAACGTTGCGGGCAAGTAGGCTCCCAAATCCCAATTGTTACAGACTTTCGTCCAGCCACAAGTAGCAAATAATGGCAAATTTTGAATTGGGTTAGTTGATCTCATACATTGACACCTAGATATACCTATAACTGCAAAAATGGTGTAAGGCAGCTTTTGTCGGTGAAATGCTGTTAATTTGGCGGTCTTTTTTGGTTAATAACTATTTTCGGCACTCGTTAACCAAAGTACAGGACGCAGATCTGGAATAATAAATATGTCAAGTAAGAATTATCCATAAATTATGCAAATCATATAGATACGTAACTACTATTTCACAAGATGTATTAGGATCAGATGTATATATGACCTATCATATCAATCGATCATTTCATGTGATATAAATAGTTAAATTCAGACTATATAGGAGTATGTTGTTTAATTTAAAGTACCCTAAATAACTACACTTTTTGAGAGCTTTGAGTACCTTTACCTGACCCGTACCGTACATCAAGATCGCCCTGCCACGTCACTTTCATTATTTTTTATCTCGCGTTTCGTAATATATTTATGTAACAAACTATATATTTTTATAAACTACATAAATGTGGCTTTTCATTCATATTTATTGCTTTTAGATATATATTGTATAGAAAGAACAAAATAGGATAATGTTATAAAAAAGTTATCACATTTTAATTTTTTTTTATTTTTGTATTTTTTTTATTTTAAGTACATTATTCACTAAAATAGCCATAAACTACAATGATTACGGCTTTCGTGTGTTAAAAATAGTGATTATACCTGAAATCATTGACAAAACTTATTGAAATGAGCATTCAAATCACCCTATCGGGCGATGTAAATTATTTTTTATCACTCGTCCTATAATATATTTCTATAACAAATTATACATTTTCTAAAACTAGATAAATGTAGCTATTTAATAATATTTTTTATTAAAAAAAAACCATTACAGTTTTCATAAAATGTGCAATAATATGTATAAAGAAAAATCTCGTTTTTAGATTTTCCCATTTTATTTTGTATTTCTGTTCTAAAATACATTTTTTTTGTTCCGAAAATGAATTCCTCGTCCTTCATTTATCCGAAAATGATATATCGCATGCCCTATTTTGTATAGTTTTAGAGAAATATGGTTTCAAAGGAAGCGCGGAGGCGCCAGCCTTCTCCCCCTCCTCCCTCCTAAATTAAGGGGGGCTCTCGATGCCTCCCGATCTTTATCAACTCAGGGCTACCCAATGAACAACTGTGCCAAGTCTCAGTGCTTAATCATAAAATGCAGGGTTCCCATACAAGACATAGCAATAGCGTCCCCAGTAAAAAGTTAGAGGGGGGGGACGCACTTTTTTTTCCTTTAGGAGCGATTATTTCCGAAAATATTAATATTATCAAAAAACGATGTTAGTAAACCCTTATTCATTTTTAAATACCTATCCAACAATATATCACATGTTGGGGTTGGAATGAAAAAAAATATCAGTCCCCACTTTACATGTAGGGGGGGTACCCTAATAAAACATTTTTTTCCATTTTTTATTTTTGCACTTTGTTGGCGTGATTGATATACATATTGGTACCAAATTTCAGCTTTCTAGTGCTAACGGTTACTGAGATTATCCGCGGACGGACGGACGGACGGACGGACGGACAGACAGACATGGCGAAACTATAAGGGTTCCTAGTTGACTACGGAACCCTAAAAATTGGTACAATATCTATATCATCAATAGTTTGTTCTATACCGCAAAATATATTAGCACCAAATGTTATTGATACCTGAAGTGATACAAGCGCAATACCAACTTTACAACTAAAAATCACGGAAAAAAAGAAAAAAATCGAGCGTCCTAGTATTTATGTAAATAATAAAAGACTATTCAAAGATTCAAAGATTCAAAGATTCAAAGATTTAAATATATAAATCAAAGGATTGAAATAAATAATAAATAATTTATTTTGGCGTGTGTTTTTATAAAAAAAGGATTATACTATTTTACAAACATTTTATTGCAGTGGCAACATCGTAGTAGATTTTTTGGACTCGAATTAGCAATTGGAGTATAATTACTTTTAAAAGTGAAGCCTTTGATAAAATAAAACAGTTTGTGACTTTAGCGGAGAACCATTTCAATACAAAAGTTAAGAAAATCAGATGCGACAACGGAAAAGAATACTCGAACAATAACCTAATGTCTTGGTGCAGCTCTAAGGGCATAATTATGGATCTAACAATACCCTACACTCCTCAATTAAATGGAAAAGCAGAGCGATTAAATAGAACCTTGTTAGAACGAACGAGAGCATTAATATTCGATGGTCGAGTTCCAAATTATCTATGGGGTGAAGTTCTTATAACTGCAAGTTTCTTAATCAATAGAAGTCCTACCGAAGGCAAAGACAAAACTCCAGCAGAGATGTGGTTTGGCATCAAACCTGATGTATCACATGTAAGACGTTTTGGTTCAACAACTTATTATAAAATAAACTCTGGTGTACGAAAGCTAGATGTCAGATGCAAAAAGGGAATCCTGATTGGCTATATCAGGAATGGTTACAAAATATGGGTGGATGAAACAAAAACAATTGTAAGAGCGAAGGATGTAAGAATAAATGAAGATGAGCAAGGTATATATACAAATGAAGAAAATGATGAAAGTATTAGAGGTCTTTGGACAATCGACGAAGAAACTGAAGAGACAGTTAGAGAAGGCACAACACAAAATGAAGATCAAATAAACAGGCAGGAAGAAAATCAGGTCAGAAGAGTCAACAGTAATGAAGGTCGAGAAGGAGATACATTAAGAAGAATTGAAACAAGTAGCAATGGAGAGGAGGGTCGAGAAGGAGGTACATCAAGAAGAGTTGGAGGAAGTAGTAATATAGAGAAGAGTCGAGAAGGTGATATGTTAAAAAGAAAAGTAAGAAGTAGAAATGCAGAGAATGTTCGAGAAGGTGTTATTCATTTAAGAAGATTAGGAAGCGAAACAAGTGAAGATGAAACAAAAGAAGATGAAACAAAAGATGAAACAAAAGAAGATGAAACAAAAGAAGATGAAACAAAAGAAGATGAAACAAAAGAAGGTGAAACAAAAGAAGATGAAACAAATGAAAGCGAAACAAATGAAGGCGAAATAAATGATGGAGAAACAAATGAAGGTGAAATAAATGAAGGCGAAACAAATGAAGGTGAAATAAATGAAGGCGAAACAAATGAAGATAAAACAAAAGACAATGAAACAAATGAAATAGAAACAATTGAAGAAGAAGAAAATAATGAAGTATTTTATGATGGGAATGAAGAATTTTTTGATAACGAAGAAGTTGAAAATCGAGTTGGAAGTATTGAAAATCAAAATATTGATAGTGATGTTAATCAAAATAGAAGAGTTCAACCTGCTAGAGACCGCAGATTACCTGATAGATATAAAGATTATTTAATGAATTATGATACTGAAGCTTCAATGTTAACTTACGAGGAGGCAATAGAATCAAAAGAAAAGGATAAATGGAAAAAGGCAATAAAAGAAGAAATTAAATCACTTGAAGAAAATAAGACGTGGTCATTTGTGGATGAACAGGAAGCAAAAGGAAGAAAATTAGTTACTAGCAAGTGGATTTTTACAGTAAAGTCTGATGGCAGATATAAAGCCAGACTAGTTGCAAGAGGCTTTCAACAAAAGTACAAAATAGATTATGACGAGACGTACAGTCCGGTAGTTAATAGTACGTCTTTAAGAATCTTACTATCTATTGCAGCGGCAAAAGGGTTAAAAATAAAACAGTTTGATGTGAAGACAGCCTTTTTACATGGAGACTTGAAAGAATGTATATATATGAAGGTACCCAAAGGCTATAGCAACAAAGAAGGCAAAGTATGCAAACTAAACAAGAGCTTATACGGTCTGAAACAAGCTCCACTAATGTGGAATATTAAGTTTACAGAGTTCTTAATAAAGATGGGGTTCAAGCAGATGAAACTTGATCAATGCATTTTTGTTATGGAGGGTGAAAGGAAGATTATTCTTGCAGTATATGTCGATGATGGATTAGTTCTTGGAGAGAAAGAAGAAGATCTAGTGTACATAATAGAAAGAATTAGAAAGGCTTTTGAACTAAGAGTCTTAGATGAAGTCACCAATTACATTGGTTTGGACATTAAGCAAGATGAAAATGGGATTAAAATCTTTCAGAAAACATACAGTGAGAAAATCATTAAGAAATTTAACCTAAACAATGCCAAAGAATGTAAATGTCCAACAATTCTGATAGAACAGCATCCGTCAGTAAAGGTTGATACTAAGTCTCATGAGCTTTACCGAGAGATGATAGGGTCATTGTTATATCTTTCGAATAAAACGCGACCAGACATTAGTTTTCAAGTGGGTTATTGTTCGAGGCATCAAAATTCGCCAAATTTAAATGATTTGAATAATGCTAAGACAATTTTGCGATTCCTGAAAGGCTCAACAGAAAAAGGGATTCACTTTAAGTGGATACGATACCGAAGCACGAATTCAAATTTGAGATTTTTAAGTCTTTATCGCCGTCGCGCTGACGGGGGTGGAGTGGAACCCACAGAGAGGCCCTGTGTGCGTGCGCGCGGCGCACACACACAGCCGCGTCCGCCGCCGGCGCAAGTAGCTACTCGCGCTCGAGCGCTCTCTATATTTCTCTAGTTTCGGACTTCTGATGCGTAATGTTTTGGACTCCGTGAAGTATACTAAGTGTACTGATTTGACTAAAATGCAAATTTGTAATGTTTTAAGTATTGTAAAAACAGTTCCTTATCTTATACATAATGTGATTATCTTAAAAGAAATCATGTTAGCGAAATAAAGTTATTCGGTATGTAAAAAGCTAAAACCAAAGAGAAGCCATATTATAGGAGTAGGTACGTAACAGTCAACCAATCTGAATCCTATGTCATAGGCCACTGTAGACCTCTTTCACAGACTTCACAGTAAAAGTAAAACTGACTTCTATAGCAAATAAAGCACAGTGTCAATACGACAGGGTTCTAGAGTGGCCTAGGATTCTACATAATCGGTTGACAGTATCTACCTACCAAAAGTTTATGTGAATCTTATTCATTATTTTTTGCACATGTTTGACAGAAATGACAGCGTAGGAAAATTTAACTAGGACAATTTGGTACCTATTATACTTACCAGATACCAGATTATGTTCCAAGAGTGTACGTAATTAGAACTTTTTAGCAGAATTCTAACAAAAAATCTGCCAAACAAAATCTTATTGCATATGCAGCATAAGGACCTTTTTTCAGATGGAAAGCTACATATGCATCTCTAAGAAACCGAGTACAGCGCACCCACGTCCTTAATTCCAAATCCAGTCTAGAAGCCACAGGAGAGTGCGCCGTGCCCCAAGGATCAACGATTGGGAATTATTTATTTTTATTGCTTGTGAACGACATCACGGCTGCCTGCCCTGATGCCGAGTACGTGACCTACGCGGATGATACTTGCATAATAGTCAACGCTGAGGATACCGAAACACTAACACTGAAGCTGACCAATGTTATGACGCAAATATCACAATGGTTCCGCGCCAACGGTATGCTCTTAAACGTGGAGAAAACGTGTTTAATTAATTTCCAACTTCGAAACTGCCACACTAACTTAGAAATATACCTAAATGACACCCCATTACCGCAAGTTGACCAAACAAAATACTTGGGTTTCATATTTGACTCTGGTCTAACATGGTCAGCCCACATAGACCTGGTGTGTGATAGGTTATCTTCAGCGGCTTTTGCATTGTCCAGATTAGCCCCGACGCTTTCGAATGACAATATACTAAAAGCGTACAACGGGTATTTTCACTCGACAATGATATATGGTGTTGATCTTTGGGGGACGGCTGCGGATCGCGAACGAGTGTTCAAACTCCAAAAGCGAGCTATACGAATAATCGCGGGGAAACCTTTCGACCACCCGGCACATGCCCTATTCATTAAGTACAAAATACTAACATTGCCTAGCGTTTACATATTAGAAGCGTGCAAGTACGTAAGAAAAATATCAGCTCGTATAAAACACGTGAACAGCAGTCGGGTAGAAGCACACGCGGTGCAATGCTTCTTCTGGTCCCGGCCCACACCACTGCAAAAGCCAAAAAATCCGTTGGCGTGTTGGGGGTCAGACTGTACAACTCGTTGCCTGCCGAGATAAGAGCTGCCCCGAGCGATATCGTATTTTCCAATAAAATCAAAAAAATATTACTGGAATTAGCTTGCTACACCATAGATGAATTTTTCGATAGTGTCATTGATCCACGGTCTTGAAATGAAATGTGAATTGATTTTATAGTGATAATATATGTATAATAAAAAAAATGTATAATTTTATATTGTTTTCAATTAATTGTATGTGTTATTGGATATTGATAAAAAATGACATTGTATTTTCTGTTTATAAATAGATATAATTGTAAACTGTTTTAGTGATGTATTTTGTGACTTATATTTACATACAAGTGTAAACCATTATATGTACCTTATTCTTGACTTGTAATTGACTTTATCAATAAATATATGAATATGAATATATATATAATTTTCTAGGGCTGTAGGTATACAATGTATACCTACAGCCCTAGAAAAATATATACTATACATATTACCTATCTAGCATTAGAAATACAAGGCTTAGCACAGAACAAGACCAACCATAAAAATGCTTAACTAATTTGCCAGCTAAATTTAAACCTAGGTATCGGTATACTTAAACGTATAGATACTTTTGATATTTTTATTATTTAGAACTTATTGATACTCTTAGATATCAGCATTTCTGTTACCATAGAATTAAAACGTAGACAACACTCATTTCATCTACCAACTAAGGGCATCTGTAATCTACATACAAATAAGGCCCGGCTAAAAGTCTCGAAATGTTATGTACATTTTATAATTAGATAAGTGTAAATGGGTCAAAAATTTGGGTCCATGTGCAATTGTGCATTAAGTAGGTGCACATGGACCCAAATTGCTGCATGTATGAAATAAGGCCCATCAGTAAGTTAACAAAAATTAAGGTATTTCTTACATACCGAATTAAGCGTAATTGTGTCGCTTAACTTCAAACCTGGATAAATCCATTCTGCTATAAGGTTTAATATATATTTTTTATATATTCAATCTTAAAGCAGAATGGATTTAAGTACCCAAGTTTGAAACTAAGCGACACAATTGATAGTATGTATCTAGGATATATATTCTTTACAAATACAAATCGTATTATTCAAGAGCACTATGATAAAAGCACGTCGAAATAAAGTAAAATTGACAATATTTACCGATGAGATTGTGCTCTGTGTGTTATGGTAAACATTATTAATATGAAAAGTAATTGTTTCAGTTAGAGCATCTTCACTTGTTCACTATTTGTAAAATTTATCTATGTATGTCGATATTTCGACGTAGTATATCGATAACTTTTCACATCACTATATTATCGACATTAGATGTCGAGTATTACCCATCACTTTATATTAGTGTACGTATTTAAAAACTTAGCCCCGCCCCTAAATTTGGTGCGATAGGGACAACTGCAGCTCAGGCGCGAAATCCCGCGTAAAACCCGCAAAAATCGAGGTTCCGCTCTCGACTGTTTCCTCCTCCAAAACTTAACCAATCGTTACGAAATTTGGAAATCAGAATGACAAGGAAATTATCTGTGTCGGACCGTTTCGTTTTTTTGGATAATTGGTCTCAGTTTTGAATACCACTCCTTTCTTTCTGGCAAATTCAATTAAGCCGTTTTTGCCAACTTTGAGAGGCTCTAATTCCTTTTAAAACAAAAATATCAAAAAAAGCAAAACGGTCCGACACAGATATTGATAATAAAAACCTGTGTTGAAAAAACCATTGATCTAGCTTCAAAAACCAGAGAGGAAACAGGCGAGAGCGTTTGTATGGAGAAATGAGGGGTATCGTATCGTCTTAAGCTGGTAAAAATAATACAGGAATGTGTATTGAAAGAAAACTTAAGGATTCTGGAAGCATGAAATAAAGTTAGAATTAAGGGGTGCTTAATAATGATTCACTTAAGGGGTGTAAGTGTACTAATGGTAAGTGAATCAATATAAAAGCAACCAACAAACCAACTTGAAAAAAGAGTAAAACCACACATTCATTTAATAGTCATTATTTACACAGTGTTCTGAAGTTATCCTTAAGTATTTTTTCAAAATTTTATTTATTCTAAATATTATTATAATTTCTAGTATTTTAGTATTTGTTTTAGAGAAGGGGAGGATACGTAAATTTTTATAATCGAATATGTATTTGGCAATTAGTAATGATGTATCGAACGGTGGAGAATAAAGATAAGTATGAGTCGAGAGGTGGAATAAATAAGGGAGATAGATGTAGTTAATTTATATATTAGTAGCGATGTATCGAGTGGGAGAATAAAGATAAATATAAAGCGAGAAGTAGAATAATTAACATAGGGAATATTTAATCAAATATCAAATTAATTTAATGGTTCGTGGAATTTATAAGTGGTTTGTTGTTGGGAGTGTTGCCAACTGATTTCATTTGTAATAAATAAATTAAATGGTGCTGTATTTTACGTATCAGAAAAAAGTTCCGTTATATGTCGTAACGGAACGAAACCTTTTAAGTAGCAATTTTATTAGCCACTTATATTCGAAAGCAGTCGAAGCACTTACCCTAAATAAATGCATACGAAATCAGTGGCAACAACTCTCCCCATCCACACATAAACCACCGGGGCAAATTGCTCGTCAATTCTGTAAAGAATTTCCCGCAAACCTTTACTCGGTCCAGACTTTTATGGTCGTCTAGCGCCTGAGAGCGCGACACCGGCCTGTTATCTAAGGATTTGTAAAGAAACGAGACGCAAAGCCCAGTTGAACGGAACGTACAATCCTGAAATAAGGAATTTGGTGACAGATTTCTTGCACAGATTGTGAGCTCAACCAGGAAATGTGGTTAAAGTATTTTGTTGCAGACGTTGCCATCTATTTGATAGTTGTCTGAATGTGCTCCGCGTCGTTACCGTGATGAGATGGGGCGGGCTAAAGATCTCATCGGCCTGCTCGAGAGGGTAAGATGGCGAAAAAAAACGCCCCTATCAACTGCAACGCATTTTGATGGGGAAATATGTATGAAAATCTACTTTTCGTAATTATTCACTCGCGTAATATGTACCAAGTGTAATTAAATGATTGGTATTACCTTCAATATATAAGTTTCACCATAAAATAACTACTGACACTTAACTACCTATAACGATTTAAGTTTGGCCATTTTAATGCTATCACGTGCTCGCTCATTTTACGATTTCAAAGACTGGCACCATCTGATATCTATTTAGAGCTGAAGACATATTCTAGTAGTTAATGATATGGAATCTTCTCGTACTCTCAACTTAAGCATGAAATGCTTTATGGAAGTTTGTATTGTCCAAAACTTTAGTAATAACATAAATTCTCGGGCAAGTATTTCTCGAGTTCCTAAAACTTTAACAAAACAGTCTATATAACAAGTTATGGGATAGTTCAGAGTTTTTACACGAAAATATTCGATATGAATTTCAGATGAAGGAACATACCGTTGTCGGACAAAGGAATTAAATATTAATAAAGTCGATCGTGCTCTTACAATCGAAGCCGACAAAAACTAAAACAAGGTGTCAGAAGATTTCACTTAACATCGCCTATCATTGTTCGGGAACATTGACATGATTTGGGAATTAATTGTGATGCGTGTCACATAAAGGTGATTAAAAGTTTCATAAAAGCGTTCTCGTATAATATTTAACGTGTCTGTGAGAGTGGAATTCGGAAGCGCTTCCTTGCACATGAATATGGAGTAACAGCGGCTGCGAGTTAATATGTATGAATGTAACTTGTTAACTCGAACGTACCCGCCAGATGGCTTCGAGTCCGCCCAAATGTCTCGCTTTCGCTTCACTTTATAATGCAAAGATTTGCTCACGTCGAATAAAGCGACGTCTTCACTAAATTATTCAAGAAAACATATGCCATTTGTATTCCTTTTGAAGGATTTTGACGCTTTTCGCTCGCAATGTTTTCGCTTTGAGTTCAAGTGTTTGTTACGCTTGTCCGCGACGTTGAAAATATAAATCAGTAAGGGGATTGCGACTGTTTACTATGGTAAGTACATATTTGTTATTGACGTAATGCATTGAGGCGTTGAATTGTAAAGGAGCCATAAATGTAGATCATAAATCTGTTAAGTCCCGTAATTCTTGTATAAAGACCGTGCCAGCCTGTAGGTGTAGTGTTGCTATAATAAGTGACGGAGCGCATTTTCCGTTCTAGCCACAGTAGATTGACACAGTAGTCTTCCTTCAAATATGATGACCGCGGATTATTAACGAACATGTAAAATTATTATACCGACAAGGCACAGCTGCTTAGGCTAGAAACAACATGTCACGTACACGTTCGGGTATTCAGCTTCGCACGAGAATTCCTAGATGTGCAGAGATTGAGGAAATTATTCGACCTGTCAAACTTTGCATCCATCTAAATCACCACCTAGATAATTTTATCGCATATTGATTCTAATTTTTGATACGATCAACTAGGGATTTCATACTACCCAAAAGCATTTATTGAAAAATAGTGAAACAAAAATTAATTTTCATCACATTTGTTTAAAGGTCTCATTGTGTCTACGTGTACTGAAGAATAATCTACTATTTTATTCCCAAGGGAGTAATGGATTTAGTTTTAAAAATTAATACGATCCGTACAATAGTTCAGGCAAAGGATGTTTCAATCAGCCAAGGATTTTTGTTGCTCAACCAAAATTTGACTATTAAGCTATAAAAAATATTATATGATATGACAAATGCAAATGTTTTATTTATGTTTTACAATTATTTCAGTGTGTTTTGCATTTATTTCGTAAATTTAACTCAGATAAATCGTTATAATTTACAATCTGACAATATGTTCTCGATTCGCGCTTAACCGCGTGCCAGCGCGAGGCGCCCACCGTTGCCTAGCAACGAAGAGTATAACAGAGGCTTCGATGATCAAAATGAATGAATGAATGAATAATAAGTAAAAAAAAACCGGTCAAGTGCGAGTCGGACTCGCTCACCGAGGGTTCCGTACAAACTTTCAATAGTTGAATCATCAAAATGTTATTCATAGAACTCTACAGATTTTACTAAATCCCTCAAGACTCAATTTCCCACATAACAAGTAATATTTTAATATACAATTTTATTGTTAGACAACGTCCAAATAAAATCAAGACTAGTCGACTTCAATAGTTTACGATTTACGACATGTCGCACGGACGCTCCTGAACCGACCTCATTATATCAGGAAAAACGCGATGTAGGAAATGAGCGTTCAACGTACAACGACACCCATACAACCATTTCAGTCGCAAAATCTTCAAATCAGTAACTAACTGTCAAATGTGACATAACGCGTGGTAACGTCGTGCAAACAATGCAACCGTATTGATACAATAACAAAATGTAGTCGTCGTGTGCACTCGTTACGGTAACAAAATGTGTACGAATTTGTGGCTGTCAATGTCACTGTCAGAATGACTTTTAACGACACTTTATTAGTCGACGTTTGCACACATAACGGTAACAACATGTGGACGAATTTGTGGCTGTCATTGTTGTCAGAACGGTTTCTGACAGTGACATTGACAGAATTTGTACACACATGTGTAGGTCTGATTACCGAACTGCTCCTAAACCACTGTATCCGCAAATGAAAGTGCAAAGAATGATAATACAAATAGACGACGACCATTTAAGCACTCTTCACTTTATAGTTACTTAATATATTAAATATATTAAATATAATTTTTAATTCTTATTGATAAAAATGAAGTGTAGTGTTGCTTTACACAATAAAAGTAGGAATCAAATGAAATAGAGTATTTACTGTGATATTAATAGAATTTCTGTTGCGCAATGATAGTTTTTTTCAGTACAGATGCTGCTTTTTTTAACGCAGTAGTGCGAGCAAATCAAGCAATGATTCATTTCTTGTCTGGTCGAAACTCTTAGCTTAGATTTAGGTACTGAAAATCGTCGTACGATACACGTGCGAAAAGGACAATCACAACTCGTGTCGATTTAAAATTTAAAACACTCCCTTCGTTCGTGTATTAATTTATCGCTACTCGTATCGATTTTCCTCTTTTCCGCACTCGTATCTACAAGTATTTTGTTTGGGTTACAAAAAAAACACATTATTTACTCTACTACGTTTTATTTATGTCTCTTTAACATTACAAATTTGTAGACACTTATCTATACAAAAATCTTGACAAAAGAAGTACAGATCGCTGAAATTAATGTTGATAGTAATATTAATGACGACTACTTCAACAAGTGTCAATTGTGAAATGCCGCAAAATACTAGTTGCTCTATAGAAGACCATAATAATATGATCCCCAATCCTTTAGAACCCAGCAGCTCGGTACGCACGTTACAATTTTTTTTTTAATCTTCTTTAGTGAGGGCAACTGAGTACGACGGCATATTTAATTGTTTATAAAGTTTGAGGATACCTGGAAAAAATTAATACATGAAGCCATTTTGAAAATATAATAAATATTCACTGCTTTCGGTCACGCGTGTACGCTGCGACCATTTTGCGACCGTTTGTCGACAGTTTGGTGACCGTTTGGCGACTGTTTTTTACATGGAATATTACCGTCTTAATCCATATTTTAACAACTTTATTGGTTTTCTAGGCATTATTTTTATTATTTCAGTATAGTATATGCACCGGAGCACTAAAACTTCACCAATCAATATACATAACACGCAAACACCGAGTAGTCAATAATATTATTACTGGTTAAACTGAGGTAAATTGATGGCGCGTTGATAAATTTAGACTTATTTTATGAAATCACTCGAGCAATTTAATTGGCCATGGTAATTAGCCCACATTATATTACAAATGCAAACAATATTTATCTTTAACAAATTCTTACGCCATTACATTTTAATGTCAAATGATTTTATTTCTTTTTTACTTTGACGTCTCTGACAGTCGCCATTTGAAAAGAATGAAATGAACGAATAATTTTGGGAAAGTAGTCACCAAACGGTAACAATTTGTGCACGCGTACTGCACACTTCTGTCACTTCTGTGACCATTTGTGCCTGTTACCAATCGTCCCCATTTGGGTCGCCGCGACTAAACGTCGACCGTACTGCGACTAATCATTGAGACCCGAAGACCTGTGTGTACACAAAATAGGAGGATTTGCGTAGGAACGACGACCGATTATGGTTATATGGGCATCTATCAGCAAATTGAGTAAACTAATGCGCGCGAGCTAGTATGGAAGATGATTTTTATGGAATAATTGTTTATTGCGTGAACCGATTTTAACCATTTTGCCTCTATTTGAAAGCAGGTAATTTCATTGTTATTTTGTTAAAAAATACAGGTACAATAAACACCCGCAAGGGTGTTGAAATTGAAAATGTGAATCTGAAAGGTTTTTTATAAATAAAGAAAAAAGTTTTCAAGATACGTCTACGGATTTATTTTTCCTGTAATATTCATTATATGAATGTGATGTGTGTCCATGTTTGGTGAAAATTTCATAAATTTATGTTGGTAAACTTCGGAGATAAGGGGGGGGAACGGTATTTTTTTACATTTTCCTTCAAAAAACATTTTTTTTCCACAACCAAATAATTATAAAAAATAGTTTTGATATGTACAATTTGAGCTCTTTCTAACGATACCCCACTTGACCTAGTTACTTGAAATTTTTAGTTTTGCCCCCTTTCATTTTGGCAATTTTCTATCATTTATATTAATTAATATAAAAAAAATACTTTCAACTTGTAGAGGTTCACAATGTTTATAACTATTCCAAATTTCATATCGATAGCATAAGTAGTTATCGAGATATTTAACAATGTGACAGACGGACAGACAGACGGACAGAGTCGCACCATAAGGGTTCCTGTTGTACCTTTTTGGTACGGAACCCTAAAAATTGTTAAATTATATCTTTCTTTGAACATTGCATTTAATTTATATCCAGTATTTTCGTGTTTGTTTTCGTTCAAAAAGTGTGTGTTATCAAAAGCAATGGATTTAATATGAATAATCTGATATAGGAAAAAATGGAAAAATTTACGCTTCCGGCGGGACTTGAACCCGCACCATTTTTGCAATCCGTGCAATGCTCTTACCAATTGAGCTACGGAAGCCACGCCGGACCTCGCAAATCTTTCCATGCCTTTCCTTTTTGTACACACGTCTTGGGGTGACGTCTAGTTACTATGACGTCGTTAATATAAAAATGTTTAGAATCGTTAGCAGACGTTTCTGCTTAATAAAAAAAATTTTAATCTGATATAGATCAAGATACACTACTGGTCCCAACGCCGCCGTTGTGTTGAAGGTTTTGCCTTATGCTTTCGTACCTTCGTGCCTTGATACCCTCGCAACGCTCAAGATTCCACTTTTTGAATATAATATTGTAATTTTTCGCTTGCTCAGGTATCAAAATAGGCACGTGCGGTTAAACAACTACTTTGCTCCCTTGTAAAACAAATAACTATTATATGTACCACGTTATTGAAGATCAACATGCTAACGTAGTTTCCGTCAGTCAAGTTACTGTCATTCTACCTCCACTGGCCTGGCACCAACCTTTCGCCGTAGGCGTCGCATTTGGTGAAAAAGGAACGATGTAAACATCGACGGACGATAAATCAGAGTCCATTGTAGGGAAAAGTCGCAAATCGTAAGCAAAGCCGGGCCTGAATGCTGTGAGACCGCTCTCTTGAATTTGTCCCTCAATAAAGTCTCGCAAATAAAACCGTACTTAGGGGTAAGGCTGGAATACGAAATACATTCTTTTTAAATATTATTGAACTAGGTTTTGGAAACAAAAACACACATCACCTAAGTATTCTTTAGTATTTTCATAATGTATTAACAAATGTAGTCGCCACCAATATGCTGAGATTAGACCATTTCACCTTTTGCTTTTATATGTTTTTGCTTACTATTAATTTTCCTTTGCGAATAAATGAATTTTATTATATTATGAGTAATAACTATATTTTTTACCAAAATTGTTTTTATTTTAAAATAATAGGGTACATTATTATGCCTGCGCCCCACACAGGGAGTGTCAAACTGTAAATTAATTTTGAGAATATCTCCATAAATATTTTCTCCTCGCCGACCTAGTTATCCAATACGGACCAATACAATTGAAAATAAATACGGAACTTATTTTTGAAAGTGTATAAATTTCAGTTACTAAAAGGTTTCACAAGAGAAGAGGAATTATGCGACGTTCTTGCCAATGTCACTTCTTCCTGTTCGTAATTCTGGACAATCTGAATTTTACGCAATTAGTATTTCACCTCATTCGCTATTGTGCACAGTTATTACTTGTGGACAGTGGCGATTCTTCCTGTTCGCAATTCTGCACATTCTGAATTGCATACAGTAGTTTTTGACCTCATGCGCTATTATGTGCAGTCATTATTTGTGTACAATAGCGATTCTTCCTGTTCGCAATTCTGCACAATCTAAGTTCCACACAATAGGTATTTCGCCTCATTCGCTACTGTGCACAGCCATTATTTGTATACAGTATAGTTTCTTCCTATTCGCAATTCTACACAATTCGAATTCCACACAATCATTATTTGTATTATAGTTTCTTCTTATTCGCAATTCTACACAATTCGAATTCAGGTATTTGCGCTATTGTGCACAGTAATTATTTGTGTACAGTATACTTTCTTCCTATTCGCAATTCTACACAATCTGAATTCGACTCAATAGTATTTCACCTTATTCGATTTTATGCACAATCTCAGCTTCGTCAGTCCCCGCAAACACGTACACATAGAAACGCAGAAATCTCCTAACATGAGCTATACGTCGCGGAGGAGTTTCGTTATAATCTATTATCAGCAGTTCTACTTCATGAAATGTCACAATGTGAACTATTATAGCATGACAAATATGAACGTTTCCCGAAAAATACTTAGTAAATAGTAGTAGTATTTATTTAGCAAATATTGGCCTATACCTATAGTCAGCAAAGGTTCGATTTTAACATTTTGTTTACAAGATATTGATATGGTGACTGGTTAGATTTAATTTATATTGAAATTGGGTGTCAAAATTGAATACAGTGCCTGTAACAACGCCATCTGACACCTAAATGTTATTTTTGCTGAATGTGTATAACGGTAGTTAATATTAATAATGCTATTTGGAGCTTTGCCTACTCTAGTGCGCCGCGGAAGGCACTTTCTGCGTTTCTATATGTGCGTATTTGCGGGGATTAAGGAAGCTGAGATAATGCAAAACAAGATTGTACACAAGTTATGACTGTGCATAAAATCGAATGAGTTGAAATACTATTGGGTTGAATTCAGATTGCGTAGAGTTGCGAATAGGAAGAAAGTATACTGTACATAAATAATGACTGTGCACAATATCGCATGAGGCGAAATACCTATTGTGTGGAAATCGAATTGTGTAGAATTGCGAATAGGAAGAAACTATACTGTATACAAATAATGACTGTGCACAATAACGAATGAGGTGAAATACCTATTGCGTCGAATTCGGATTGCGTAGAATTGAGAATAGGAAGAAACTATTCTGTACACAAATAATGGCTGTGCACAGTAGCGAATGAGGCGAAATACCTATTGTGTGGAACTTAGATTGTGCAGAATTGCGAACAGGAAGAATCGCCACTGTCCACAAGTAATAACTGTGCACAATAGCGAATGAGGTGAAATACTAATTGCGTAGAATTCAGATTGTCCAGAATTGCGAACAGGAAGAAGTGACATTGGCAAGAACGTCGCATAATCCGAGAAGAGCAATCCCTAAGCTGATAAAATCGCCAAAACTTCTATTTTTTTCACCTTGTTTTGCTGTCTATAGGTGTTTGATCCTGTCATGTAAATAAATATATCGATTATTTTATTTCTGTGTAATTTTACAACCCCTACCCTCCCGTGTGTGTCGTAGAAGTCGACTATGGGATATGGGTTCCACTGTGGTTACATGGCAACCTGTCACTGCAATATCACAATTTCGTTGTCTTTCAACCCTTTAATTGCTAATAATGGCACTGAAACTTAAGCAGTTTTATGTTCTGCCTAATCTGTAGAGGAAAAGTGTTTTTATTTATGTTATTTTGGTTACCTGAGATTACAATCTTATATTATTAATAGTCTACTAAACATGATCTTGAAGTAATACGGTTCGATTATAAGATATTGGCTTGTTGATAGGGACATCCGATTAGATCAGACGCAATGGCGCGCGAGCGCGATGCGATGCGACCTGAATACCGAACTGCTTCGATACTAATCCTGATTATATCTACATAATATACCTACTTACAAATATGAATTTACATTTGTTACCTGACTAAACGCAAAAAAATAAAAATATAAATATAAAATAAATGTCATTCTTACACAGATTGACTGAGTCCCATGGTAAGCTCAAGAAAGCTTGTGTTGCAGGTACTCGGACAACGATATACAGGGTGGGGCCTGTAACAAAAGCAAAAAATTAAACTGTGGGCTATACTCCTTAAACTGACCAACATTTGTTCAGCGACTTTTAAAAATTATGAAGTCTTTAATTTTTTTATTTTTCATACAAAATAAATATTAGCTTCAATGTACGCCATTATTGTTGTCATTGACGTTGTCTGTCATACTTTAGACTTAACAAAATTGCAATACATTACCTCTTAGAAAAAACTTTCAATGGTAATAAAAATCAAAATACAAGTTTTTTTTAAAAGTCGCTGAACAAATGTTGATCAGTATAAGGAGAATAGCTTACAGTTTAATTTTTTGCTTTTGTTACAGGCCCCACTCTGTATATAATATATAGATACTTAGAAAACATCCATGACTCAGAAACAAATATCTGTGCTCATCACACTAATAAATGCCCTTACCGGGATTCGAACCCGGGACCACGGCGTAGCAGGCAGGGTCACTACGCGGAGGCCAGACCGGTATAATTTAATTTAATCCTATAAAGAAATAATAACTAATCTTACAGGGAGTTCTCAGATCAAAACCTCCAGAACAAGATCCCCTAGTATTAGGTATAAACATTCGAAAACTTGTTGTTTAAGACAAGGGTACCTTAGGTAGGTACTGTAAGAGAGTCGGCCTATCAGTGGAGAGCATCCAAACATTTAAACAACGCTTTGAATCAATACTGCTACTTTATATTTTAGGAGCTGCCAAAAAGTAACAACCGTTTTCTTATACTGAAGTAATTGAAATCGCTGCTTCTATATCAATGTAATATTAGCTTGAAGTGTCTGTTTTCCTTGACGTTCTTATACTGTTCCAATTTTTAAATCGCGGATTGACCAGTGAATGACGATGATGCTACAAAGGTTTCATTTCTGAATGAGAAACCTCTCCTCTATGTAGGTAGGTACTACCTACCTATCCAATGTCACAATCATATCGTTATTGCAGCTAGCTATCTCTATCGCTCTTCCCTGTTGGTGAACCAAAGCCTGCTAGCTAATACCTAATACGATAGAAAAATATAGTTAACTAGCTTGTGCCCGCGGCTTCGCTTGCGTTACATTCCAAAATTTCGGAACGCTGTATACAAACTTCCACACCTCCACCACCTATTTTAGGGAAGTGGGGAGTTATAAAGAGACAAAAAGTAGCCTATCTCATTCTTCATCCCTTCAACTATCTCCACTTAAAAAATTACGTCAATTTGTCGCTCCGTTTTGCCGTGAAAGACGCACAAACAAACACACACACTTTCCCATTTATAATATTAGTATGGAAGTATAGATAGTCGGCATTTTTTGCATACAATATAAAATGATCTTGCGAAAATCGATAGAAGCAAAGAAATTGGAGTAGCATTGAAACGGCATTAGATCGAACTGGCATTCTTTTTCATCCGACTAGGCCGCCGTGCAGGTCAGCAACGGCCAGGGCGGGCACAGACCACGTTCGTGAATAAATTCGAGCAATTCCATCGCTTTTACGATCTGAATGAAGTATGAACCCGGAGCGTGCACGGGGGTTTACTACGCGGAAAATAAAAAATCTAATGAATCCCACTTTATTGGCGTTAATAAAAAGGTTATGGTTCTTAGACGCCCTAGCACACCTCGTTGGAGCTTAGTTAGTAACGTCATCATGGTGCGTAGGTGGCGTAGGCAAGTGGCCAATCTTTTTTGATACTAATGTAAAAAAGTTGAGACTCAGTATTCTGGGGTTTGAATTCCAAGTCTGAGGAACTTCCTTAGTATCTATGAAGAAAACGGTTTTTAAAGCCCTTCGTTTGGATTCCATAGAGAGATATGTAAACACAATTTTTATCGATTTAATTTCCACTACAACAAAATACACATAGATACCTAATACTAGATTTTAAAAAATCGTGTCTAATTTTTAGGTAAATATCGAACTGCTGATTGTAAAAAATCTTCTCGCTTGAGTATATTCACCCATTAAAGTATTTATAAAATATATAATAATATTTCACCGCAAGCTGAAGAAATCACTGCTTGATTTCTTCAGCAGCGTAGTATCTAGTATACGACATTTAAATTGGGCAATGGGTTCAAGTAACGGGAACGGGATCCATCGAGATTGCCTTTAAAAAAGGTAGATTTGACTTAGTTTAAAATTCAAATAGCTATTGCGCATCTCAATGATTGCTCGCCTCGCCTCTACAGCCTCTACCATAAATTTATGACGTTTTACAATACGTGACTCGATGGCAAAATCTTCGAGATAGAAAACAGCGTCGGGGTAACTGTAATCAAAATAGCACATTACGATACAAGTGCGAAAAAAAGGAAGTTCGAGACGACTGAGAGGAGTTACGAATTTCCTTTTCGCACAATCGTACGACGTTTTGGCCCTTCGAAGAACAGTTTCGTCCTGACAAGAAGTGAACCACTTCTCGCACTAGTGAAAATACTTATAGTATTTTCTTCTTATATACGTACTTATAGAGTTTTGTGACTCTTGAAAAAATTCCGAATAGAATAATATATTTTAAAATGTCAAAAAGTTAAATTGGTAACAGCAGGTACTTCTCAAACAGCGGCTCAAAATGACACAAACGTGCATTTTCTGTGACGTATCGAGGAACGTTCTTCCGGTATACTCTTGGGTCTATAAGTTCGTCTTATGTCACGTTCCTAGTCCGATTCTGTTTTCGTCAGCCATTCTTCATTCGTCAACTGAGTCTGCAGTCATTATCGTATTTGACCATATTTAATGAGTTGTTGGCCTTTTTAGGGTTCCGTAGTCAACTAGGAACCCTAGGACGGACAGACAGACCCTGTCTGTCTGTCCGTCCGTCCGTCCGTCCGTCCGTCCGTCCGTCCGTCCGTCCGTCCGTCCGCGGATAATCTCAGTAACCGTAAGCACTAGAAAGCTGAAATTTGGTACCAATATGTATATCAATCACGCCGACAAAGTGCGAAAATAAAAAATGGAAAAAAATGTTTTATTAGGGTACCCCCCCCCCCTACATGTAAAGTGGGGGCTGATATTTTTTTTCATTCCAACCCCAACGTGTGATATATTGTTGGATAGGTATTTAAAAATGAATAAGGGTTTACTAAGATCGTTTTTTGCTAATATTCATATTTTCGGAAATAATCGCTCCTAAAGGAAAAAAAAGTGCGTCCCCCCCCCTCTAACTTTTGAACCATATGTTTAAAAAATATGAAAAAAATCACCAACGTAGAACTTTGTAAAGACTTTCTAGGAAAATTGTTTTAACTTGATAGGTTCAGTAGTTTTTGAGAAAAATACGAAAAACTACGGAACCCTACACTGAGCGTGGCCCGACACGCTCTTGGCCGGTTTTTCTTATTTCGACTCAATCGTTTTTCGTCATTTCGTATCTAGTCATATTCTAAGTTGAGACCGACCTATGACTACGAAAAAACACGAAAAACATAGATTTAAGAGAGAACTTGCCGAAAGAAGATTATGATTAAAGAACGAGACGAATTAAGATAAAGATGAACAACGAAATTGACCGTAGTTGAGATACACCATCGACGATCGTGACGAATAAAGAATGGCTGACGAAAGCAGAGTCGGACGAATTTAATAGAAACGTGACGAAAACCGAACGTGTCGACCCAATAATATACCGTCTTTTGAACATTAAAAATTTTGAAACATATGGTAGAGGCTGAGATCGTTTCTTTTCATTTGTGATTCAATCGTCCCAAAAGTAAACACAGATGTTAACTTATTCATTCACGACACGTAGCCCCGAAACTTCTCCATTAACTCAATCTCTTTTGTAATGCGCCTAAATTGTTTTAATTTGTCATCACATTAAATTCGTACCTACGTTATGGGCTTAGGGCCTGTTCACACGGTGCGAGAACTCGTATACGAGTTTCAGTACATTGCCACAGTATAATAAAGAGTACTATCGTACAGTATGACCACTTCCGATCCCCGCTGAAAGTGCCGCCCACCCCACACAGTTACAGTTACCGCCTATCAATAACGCGAACAGTCGACCTGTCATATCTCACTCATAATACAAGCATGGTACGCGTTCACCTACACGAGCTTAGAATGTGTGCTAGGAACGCGCCTCTTTCATATATTTAATCGCCAGTGCGAGTCCGAGATGTGACATTGCTGTGCAGTGTTCGATTGGCGTGCTGAAACCTCACCTCTATCTAACCTCAACAGTCCGCAATGTAATTAAAGTCGTATCGAGTTCGCGCCGTGTAAATAGGCCCTTATTATGTAGATTTATAATACGACGACCGGTCTGGCGTAGTTGGTAGTGACCCTGCCTGCTGAGCCGCGGTCTCGGGTTCGAATCCCGGCAAGGGCATTTATTTGTGTGATGAGCACAGATATTTCTATGTTATATATGTTCCTGAGTCATGGATGTTTTCTATGTATATAATTATGTATTTATCTATATAAGTATGTATATCGTCACCTAGCACCCATAGTACAAGCTTTGCTTAGTTTGGGGCTAGGTTGATCTGTGTAAGGTGTCCCCCAATATTTATTTTTTTTATTTTTTTATTTTAGTACGTTTTGCACGCATGTTATAATGACGCATAGTTACGAATTATAGCTACGAACGGTAATTAATACGCGGCTTTTTAGCTCGCTGTGGTGCTATATTAAGCGAGTTAGTAATTACCTAATATTATGATTTACCTATACCCACTCGAATGTTATGTTTTATGTACATTTATTCTTGTTTGTTTCTCCAATAAAGAAAATAAATAAATAAGTAATAAACATTACCTATTATTTCACTTTAATTGCTAATAATGTTAGTAACTACTAAAGCTATCGTTCCTTCTAAAAATAGAATAAATAAAAAAATATTTTGAGACATTCTAACAAAAATTGACTAGCACTTAGTTTAAATGTCACTTAGTTTTAAAACCAGATACTTACATAAAAAAGTGTGTAAAATAAAAACTTTTTACTTCACTTTTACAGTGTATTACCTCACTAAAAACATGGTAAGTAACTAGGTACATAAAGTAACTTTTTACTACACTGGCTCATAAAGAGTAGATGTTATTACACAGCCATTGTAAGCTAGAGTGTAAGACTAAAATTGCTTAATAACTCTTAACCTTATATTTAGGTACCATTATATTACAGTGATGTTTCAGTAAGGATATAATTTACCTACAAGTCAAAAGATGTACCTTTATAAATAAAGAGATGTATAGGTTAGCACCTAAATCAAACAACTGCGTAACTATAAGAACTTTTTAACTATTAAGTAGAACTTTTTTCTTCCCAATTTTAGCGTCCCACTGCTGGGCAGACCTCTCTAGTTTTCTCTACTCAACCTGTCATCGGCATTTGGTGACCAATGCCAGTGCGAAAAGTGACAGGACCCTTATTCGTAATGAAAGAACTGACTTATCGTGTTGAGCTTCCATCTAAATTTTACATTAGCAATCCAAATTTAGTAGAAAACCAAACCAAGAGCTAAGAATTAAGACAATAAAATCTATAAGTAATAAAAGTGACAATGTCCAATAAGGCCCTCGGACATGTATGGCAATTAAGGACTATCAACATCAAACTTTTTGCCGTTTCACAGTTCTAAAGAAAACTATACCGAGCAAAGCGATCGCTTGAGAAACAATTTCCGCCGGCGCTGTAGTGTAGCAAGATAGATTGGCGTATAAATCTCCTATGTGTCTAATTGACGGGCGGGAAACCCCTGCACCCATTGACTTGTATATTACTTAGGAAAGACGAGGCATACGGGCACCAAAATTGGTACCAGCATAGCGAGTAAGATCACTTTGTATCTGGCATCGAATGCGAGCCAGGAATGAAGTCTATGCGACCAATCTCGCGCGTTCCCCCGAACGAGAATGTTCCCTCTAAATTATATGAAGTGCCTTGTCCTTACTTTAGAAATCTGTGCCTGCACCCGTCCGGCAGACTTACTGATTTACTAACTTCATTCGGAAAGTCTTTACTTCACTTACGAACTTTTCGAGGGTGGGAACTTACACGCTTCGTTCCAGGTCTTATATGGATGTATTCAAAAATATTTCTATTTATGTGCTAGAACATTCTCTGTGATAAAATTTGCAGTACTAGCTCTAGGCATTATTTTTTGCCAAAAAGCTGTTAAAAATGTCTCGTTTTTTTTTATTGATTAGGGAAACAAACAGCTTACATAATTTCTTATAGTCTACAAAGATATGTTAACACATTATCCAAAACAGTTTCGACTGAAAGTTAGTACATACAATTTTGCTCTGAGAGACAAACATGCGATTAGGTATAAAGTTTAAGTTTACATAAATGTAATAAGGATGTGAAAAAATAGGAAAGAAATGGGACTAAACAATGAATTACATATCAGTATAATTCGTTTGTGCGGTCTAACTGCTAATTCTAGAATGACTTAAAGGATTAT
Source organism: Leguminivora glycinivorella (assembly GCF_023078275.1). NCBI lineage: Eukaryota > Metazoa > Arthropoda > Insecta > Lepidoptera > Tortricidae > Leguminivora > Leguminivora glycinivorella. Next base: position 7,317,581 of record NC_062987.1, on the reverse strand, counting down.
TGTACATACCTATACATTTGAAGGAGATGTAGTATGATCATTTAGCTGATCAACCAAGGTCAACAAAATGACTGCAACTTACTAAAAGGAATGCAAATAAGTCAATATGGTATACTCTTTGGTCGTCTCGTTCGTTTTTCGTCGCGTTTCTAAATTTGTCCGATTCTGCTTTCGTCAGCCATTCTTCATTCGTCAACTTAGTCTGCAGTCATTATCGTCGTTGACCATAAGTAATGAGTTGTTGGCCATTTTCTTATTTCGACTCAATCGTTTTTCGTCATTTCGTATTTGGTCATATTCTCAGTTGGTACCGTCCTAAAACTACGAAAAAACACGAAGAACATAGATTTAACAGCGAACATGCCGAAAGAAGATTATGACGAGTACAGAACGAGACGAATTAAGATAAAGATGAACAACGAAAACGACTATAGTTGAGAAAGACCATCAACGATCGTGACGAATAAAGAATGGCTGACGAAAGCAGAATGGAACAAATTTAGGAACATGACGAAAAACGAACGTGTCGACCCAAGAGTATACCGTCAATATCATATGGTATACACAGCCAAACTGTAGACGTAGGTATGGTATGTCCTATAGAGCTATGAAATCTATCGACAATCCGGCACTACACCGAATGCCAAAATCATTCTAGGTATGTCTGTAAAAAAATCAGCGCGTAGGGGTCACGTTTGGGGTAACGCCTCGGGAACAGATCACTTATCTTTAAATAAAGCACAGTGACCACTATAATGTAACAACGAGCAGAAAAGCTTCATATTTATATATTTTGTCACGAATATATACTTTTTATATATACTTATAACTTTTATAATATATACTTTCACGAATATTTACTTACCTGTGTGGTGACGGGTTAAGAATTTCACCACCCCCTTTCTTCCCGTGGGTGTCGTAGAAGGCGACTATGGGATATGGGTTAAATTGTGGCGTAGGCGAGAGGCTGGCAACCTGTCACTGCAATGTCACAGTTTCGTTTTCTTTCAACCCCTTATTTGCCAAGAGTGGCACTGAAGCTTTAGTAGTTTCATGTGTTCTGCCTACCCCTTTATGGGATACAGGCGTGATTGTATGTATGTATGTATGTATGTATATACTTTTTAATGGCGGCTTCACATGCTTCGTGTTTGTCACACCAAACACATTACATGCCAAACACCACCGAGTACAAACTCGGCATCCCCAGCGAACCGACAGTGATCCCACCAAAGAAAACAGTCAAACGGCTAAGTATCCCTTCGTGTTTGTTGTTTGATGTTCTCTAATGTCCCGCGGTAGGCCATTGTGTAATCAGCGTGGTTTCTTTAGACCAAGCTCCTTTCCTTATATGTACCTAGTTTCATATTGCTGCATTGATATGAAGTTATCTACGGTTTATAAAGGATAATTCATTTTAAAATTTAACTTATAGTGTTTTGGCGGATACAAATCTCTACTGACATGTTTAATATGTTTCTAATTTATTTTGCTCTTTCATCACTGGTTTCTTCTGATAATGTTTTTTTTGTACAAGCTTCATATTGCTACATCCACGGTGGGCATAAAAATCTCTACTGAGTTGTTTAATATGTTTTTAATTTATTTTGCTCTTTCATCACTGGTTTCTTCTGATCAAGTTTTTTTCGTACAAGCTTCTTGCTAGTATTGCTACATCCACTGGGGGCAGTCTACGGGCCACGTCACCGCGGCTAACGAAGAGCGGGACGTGCCGATAATGCTGTCCCGCGGGAGGCCTTTGTGCAATCAGTGCGGTTTCTTCGGACCGAGCTTTTTTCGATACGTGCGTTTTGCTGATATTTTCGCTAGAATTGGGCGTTTTGTGATATACGGTTTATTTAAGATGTTTGGGTACAAATTTTGTCCGGTAGTTTTTGTTGGAGAGAAATAGTTCCGGGCTAATGATTGTGATTTTTGTTAGATTTACTGAACTCTGAGACTCTGAGAGATGCTTACTTACTATTTTAACCAAACTATACAAACAATAAAATTTATGAAACATACTTTTTTTTTCAAGATTCAAGATTTCTGAGTTGGTCTTAAGTAAAAGTTGTTCAGTATGACCATCGAGGGTTTACTGGTGAAACCCGATAAATCGAGATAATTTGTCCTTGAAATAACAACATTGTTGAAATTGCACATAGTTCGAATTTCGAAAACCAGTATGCTCAACTCACTCACCAGTAAACCCTCGCTATGACCTAAAAATGATTGGGTTCGAGTTAAAGTTAGTTACATGTTGTAAAGCAACTTCTAGTAAATTTAATCACTTTTAAAACTTCAGTCATAATATTTAAAGCTTATTGTTACCCTAAAAGGTTAGAATAAATCTGAACAATCGTGCTGCCCGGGGCGACAGAGGAGTTGCGAACCAATATTTTACTAGGACCGTATTGTCCTGCCGGCGCGTCACTTCTTGAGGCCGTCTCGAAATAATAAGCCGTGTAATTAGGATTTATGGGCCTTTTACGATGATTAAATAGCAGGCCCGCTCATTAAAGAGAGTAGTGGCTCCGGGTACACACGAATTACTGATGAGATTTGTAATCGGCGGAGTCGATGCGGCTGACAATGTGGAATAGGTAAGGAGTTGGTGATCGAATATGAAACCTTCGTCTGTTTAGTTTATTTACTTTTTATAACACCACTCCTACAGGATTTGTTGACGAGTGGATAGTGAACCTGCCTGCAAAATCGATGGTCCTTTGTAATGCCGGTAACGCAATTTGTTTGTGTGATGGCACAGATACAATACAAATATTAAATGTACGTTGTCTGAGTATCCAAAACACAAGTCTTCTTGAGCTTACCGTGGAGCTTAGTCAATTCCCAGTCCATTATCGATATAGATGTAACCATTGTTGCTTTAAATCAAAATGATAGGTACTGGTGCTGGGTCACAATATGAAACTATTACTTATTTATTTACACAAATAGTAGATAGGTATCTAAAAAAACCGGCCAAGTGCGAGTCGGACTCGCCCACCGAGGGTTCCGTACAAACTTTCTTTCAAACTACCTAGTAAAAATAATCTCATATTTTCATATAACTCTAATGACTTGACTAGAAGACAAAAGTATATGTACTAATGAGTATTATAGTGTATAGCGCCATCTCCCGGTCAATTTGCTAACTAATTTGCGCGACCTGGTTTTTCAGGGATAATTTTTTATAATGTTAACCGATTTAAACAGTTTTTTATTGGACAGAAGATGGTTTACGTAACACCTCGTATTAATTTGAAGTACGATATACATCCGCAAGGGTGGTAAATTGAAAGTCAAAATCTGAAAAGTTTTTTGTGAATTAAAAAAAAGTATTCAAAATACAAACACGATTATATTTTTCCTGTAATATATAGCATAAAACCAATGTTTACTAAAATTTTCATAATTTTTCGTTGGTAAACTTCGGAGATAAGGGGGAACGGTATTTTTTTTTACATTTTCCTTCAAAATTCTTTTTTTTTTTCCACAACAAAAAAATTATAAAAAATAGCTTATTTACGTTCAATTTGAGCTCTTTCCAACGATACCCCACTTGACCTAGTAACTTGAAATTTACAGTTTGCCCCCCTTTCATTTTGGCCATTTTCTACAATTAAAATTAATATATTAAAAAAAATTATACTTTCTATTTGTAGAGGTTTACAATGTTCACAACTATTCCAAATTTCAAGTTGATAGCATTAGTAGTCCTCGAGATATTTAGGAATGTGACAGACGGACAGACAGACGGGCAGAGTCGCACCATAAGGGTTCCTGTTGTACCTTTTTGGTACGGAACCCTAAAAACGTCATATTTTTACAATTATGTTAAAGGAACACATTACATAACACCCTGGTAAGGGTGTAACTAGTATTCTTAGAATTAAGTTTATTACAGTAATACACCCAGTACTTGTGACTACTAGGATTATTACGGTTTATAAATTTAGTCGTGGTAAATTATATTTTCACCTCACTAGCTCGGAAAGAACTTTTTTATTCTTTAAAAACTGATAGCAAAATCGCATTTTATCCACAAGAGTGCAAAGAATATTTGAAATCCGAACTTGTCATTAGTTACTTTTTTAATTATAATTTCTTCTAAAGGCATGTTCCAGACATGACAATTTTCTCCCTGTGCTTAAATTGTCTTAATCTCCCTGTGCTTAAATCATGTGATGCGAACGTAAAAATAATTTCATATCGAATTATATCCAACTAAAAACATTAAAATCAAACAATTTTATAACATGATTTTACCATAAAACACTTGAAATCATACAGGAAATTGTATATTTGACTCTTTCATTGTACTTATTCAGAACGCACCTTAAGTAACATTGCAATCTCAAAACGCGTGAAACGGAACGCACCCAAATAGAACTTCTTGATTCTTAATTTGAAACTTTTGTGGTGTCGGTCGGTGCATCGTGGAAGTTGTAATAAACGCAAATTGACTTATTTCTGTGCAATTATGTTCCAGTTGTTTTTATTGCGTGTTTCCTCGCTTTAGTGAGGTGAAAAGTTATGTGTTACACACGGGATGCAAAGTTATTTTACCTCGTGGGTATTGCAACACTCTCTACGCTCAGGATTCTATTTTTGAACTACTCGCTTCGCTCAGGATTCTATTTTCGAACCACTCGCTTCGCTCGTGGTTCAACCATAGAATCCATTCGCTAGCTCGTAGTTCAACCCTACATAGAATCCATTCGCTAGTTCGTGTTGCAATTCCAAACTCGGTTAAAATACAACTTTGCTCTCTTGTATAACAAATAACTATTTCATCTTGTTAAATTTTGCACTTGCTTGACAATTCCGTTCCCCGAACCAACAAAATCACTCAATTACACAGCCAGGAACGAGCGACAACCCGACTCTCCCACGAAATCTTAACACAAACTTAATGATCTAGGGATCATACAGTTCATTCAGATGGGATTCAGTACAAAATAGAGAAGTTCGATACAATGGTAGGCCATTGTATCGAACTTCTCTATTTTGTACTGAACCAGGGCTCCTTAACGAGCGTTCGGCTTTTATCAAAATTCATAGAATTGTCACCGCCAAAATGTGTAGTTCATTTTAGATCCAGCGATGGGTGATTACTGGGTCAGAAGGTCTCGTTGGTAAAATGGTAGTCGTTATCGTAAATACCTAATATACTATTTAGGTACGCTAATTCCTGGGACTAGTTGCTAAGTGGACTCCGACCTTCCATGAACTGTGGCATAAAAGACTATGCAAAAAAGGTATGACGGAACAAGTATGATAAAAGGCGTTTTCTGACCACGAAAAAATCAAAGGATTATTATATCGGTATAAATATTCAAGGAATTTGCCTGAATTTGTGTTTGTTCATGAACGGAACCGGTAAAAATCGGAGCGACAGTCCTTAGAAAAAGGGGAAAACAGTAAATGAAACATAATATAAATACAATATTATCAATCTTCAAGTGCCAAACAAATAATTCAAGTTTACCTAGAAAACATTCGATCTTCTGAAAAAACACATTACCGTACGTGTTTCGTTTCAACACGAAAAATTATAAAATAAATCACGACAAGCGGCCGGATATGAGCAGGAAATGAAGCTCATCGCGACGTTCGTTTATTTTACAACATCGGGCTTATATATGTACTTTAAATAAATAAATAAATAAATATACAAGAATTGCTCGTTTAAAAGTATAAGATTTCACTATATTAACATTGTTATAGAAAAATCAAATGTTCATTAGTCCGAGAATAGTTAAGGTGGTGCCCTATTAATTTTCCGAGACAACAGTTCGCCGACAGCTTCTCTGGCTGAATAACGATGGGAAGAATCATATTATTCCTTGGTAAAAGGAGTTAGTAAATGACATACGGCAATCGTTGTCTGCGAATCAATAATCCGCTAAAACAGCGGTGGGCAAACTTTTTTCATTGGGGGCCAAAATAAGAAGGATTTTATAGCGGCGTGCCAGATTTACACCATAATAGTATTTTATACAATCGTGATATAATACAAAGCTTTTCAGTCGAGTACCATGTTTAGGCCACGAAGCTTTGCTGAGTGGCCTAATAGTACGGTACGAGAGTGAAAAGCTTAATTATATCACTATTGTATACAATACTTTTTCTACGTGTCATCATCTTCATTACTACAGTGCTGGCCGTATTACACACTATTTTGAAAGATCGGTGGCGGGCCGGATGTACAATCCTTTCGCGGGCCGGACTTGGCCCGCGGGCCGTACATACATATATAATGTACCTACTTATTTTTAGTGTTAAGGTTAGTATATAAGCGCTTTGGTTAACACTGTAATGCTTATGTATGCTAAAAATAAATGAAATGAAATACTTTGCCCACCACTGGGCTAAAAAGTTGTCAGACAATCTTTAGGTGCCCAAATAGGATATGGGGTTCTTCGAAACACCTCCGTAGGGTACGACGGCCGTTGCTTGTTTTCCACCTATGTAGTACAAATAGAAACATTTATGCCACATCCCCTATTATATCCTATTGGCTACTATGTATAATGGTAATATTTGTCAATGATATAATTTATTAGTGTTATACTTAAGGTATAGTATCAATCCATACTAATATTATAAATGGGAAAGTGTGTGTGTCCGTTTGTCCGTCTTTCACGGCCAAACGGAACGACGAGTTGACGTGATTTTTTTAAGTGGAGATAGTTTAAGGGATGAAGAGTGACATATGCTACTTTTTGTCTCTTTTTAACGCGAGCGAAGCCGCGGGCAAAAGCTAGTATTCTATAACCTCTTTGTCTGTAGGCCACCATTTTTCACACCATTGAAAAACGTGCTACGAGAGGTGCTACGCCCGATCAATTAGTGCTTAATAAATAAATAAATATTGGGGACACCTTACACAGTTCAAATTAGCCCCAAACTAAGTAAAGCTTGTACTATGGGTGCTAAGCGACGATATACTTACTTAAATAGATAAATACATACTTATAAGTATACATAGAAAACATCCAGGAACAAATATCTGTGATCATCACACAAATAAATGCCCTTACCGGGATCCGAACCCAGGACCGCGGCTTAGCAGGCAGGGTCACTACCAACTGAGCCAGACCGGTCGTCAAATAACCTGTTAATTACATTTTCCTAGAACACGATGTGTATAACCAAACTTACGTATATAAAACAATTACGTTAAATAAATGGCATAAACCACGTTAGAGCATACGCGAAAGAAAACAAAATGTTAATTATCGTTTAATTAACACAAAATGTTGCTCAGATACATCAAACAAGCAGTGCTAATTAAATACAGAAAATTAATTAGCAACCCTTTAAGGAGTAAATTGTCTAACTGCGAACCCGTAGGTACTTAGGTAGTAAGTAAACTTGTAAAGAATTCTCTCGACGCGCTTGAAGTGGTGCTCACGCGTGGGAGGAAAACCGGAAAGGAAACGATCGATTCACCATACTAAGGTTGACTTCATTTTCCTCCTAGGATATTAACATTTTGTAATCCCCTATCGTACCTTTTATTTTGTAACCCCTGACGCAAAAACGACGGGGTGTTATAAGTTTGACGTGTCTGTCTGTCTGTCTGTCTTTGTGTGTGTGTCTGTCTGTGGCATCGTACAACCCGAACGGATGAACCAATTTAGATTTAGTTTTTTTTGTCTGAAAGCTGAGTTAGTCGGAAGTGTTCTTAGCCATGTTTTATGAAAATCGGTCCATTATGTCGCGGTCAGGGGTTTTTTCAACATTTTAATTTTGTGGTTAGGTTATTTATAGGGTACTTGAAAAAATAGAATCGAGCGACTGATTTCATACGTTTTACTAGAATTCCTCTAATAAAATTATTTATTTATTTATTTATTAGCCTAATGTGTCCCACTGCTGGGCAAACGCCTCCCTCTCTTCCACACATTTCGGTTTAAGGCAATGTTTGGCCAATCTTTTCGAAAGACGTCAAGATCGTGCCGCCATCTACTTCGCGGTTTGCCGTCAGGCCGCACTTTGTTTGGTGTCCATTCAGTACTTTTCTTGGCCCACAGGTCGTTTGGCATGCGGCAGATGTGTACTTTGGTTTTGGAGCGCAAGATGGATTATCATAATCATTTAAAATAAAATAATAAAATCAAACAGGGTATTCAGGGTAGGGGGCTTTCATTATGTTGATTAAAAGACATCGAATTACTTAAAATATTTTTCTCAAACATGGTATGAAATATTGATGTTATGTGTCTTGTGCAGCGAAGTATGACGTTGCAGGTGCGGCTAGGACGATTGATAGATAATGGAATTTCATACAAACCTTGCAGGCCAAGGCCGGCTTTATTTATTTCATACCATGTTTGAGAAAAGCACTATACATACCTCGGCGGGAAATGGGGTTGCCCGCCTCAGACCTATCCGGCCTCGCTTCGCTCGCAACCCCCTTTGTCCCGGCCTCTGTAGTAATGTACTATTTCACCACACCAACTGGTAAAGGCTTTCTTTGCTATTCGAAAACAGATAGCAAAATTGCATTTTATCCACAAGGGTTGCAAAGTAATTTCATACAAATTTTAACTCGATGTCTTAATCTGGCTACTAAATTTTACCTATAAATGATGATTTTGAATCATAAATATTGAATAAATTGATGGATTTGATTTAGTTTGATGTTTTATAGTCAGTATTTTGTTCGTGTTGTTGTGGTGAAAAATGTTGTGTTTCACTCGGTGGCAAAGTTTGTTTAACCTTCGTGCCTTGATACTCTCGCAACGCTCAAGATTCCACTTTTTGAACCACTCGCTACGCTCGCGGTTCAATATTGGAATCTTTCGCTTGCTCAGGTATCAATATTGGCACGTGCGGTTAAACAACTACTTTGCCCCCTTGTAAAACAAATAACTATAGTAGGTACAAGCCATAATGCCAATCCAGTGAGGAAAAGGTGCCCATGATTGTACAGAGAATCGATCGTCTCGTATCCTCTGAAGCTACTCTAGTAAATATTTTAAGTACACTACACCTAATTAAAAGAGATTTAAAAAATTATGTGCTGCAAAGCTCTCGCCCGCGGCGGCGCTGCAAAAAATTAGCGCAGAATCCGTTTGCACATTCGCTTTGTTATAATGAGAACAGAAATATTAAACACGTGTGTATTGTGTGTGCCTCGGGCTTCTATCTATTACAAGTTTAGGTAATAAGCAAGTGAAACTACAAAATATTTATTTACTCCACACAATTTGTATATTTTTATTCTGAAGCGCTTTTAGGTTTATGTAAGTTTATTTAAGTAAGTACCTACCTAAAAAATAAACTAACGATAGCTTTTAACAGATTTCTTAATACTTAAGCAATATTGTTAAGGCATATAACTTTGCCTGATAATCTAAGTGAGTATTTACAATATTTAAACACCAAGAATTAGTTAAGCGCATGATCACTCGTCACTCGATTTCAATTCTATTGGTACCTCAAATTTTAACATCAACTCTTGTCATTTATATCATTGAACGAAATTCACGAAATCCAAAAAAAAAATTCAAGCCGAAGCCGAAGTTCGAAAATCGACCCTCTCACCGGACAAGTGAGCAACTTTTAAAGCTATAGACTGAGGTGGCATTTTTTCACAGAAATACCTCTGTTAGAGGAGCAAGCCAAACCTAATTATAAGGGACCCTTTGATTTTATTATAGTTTCAGACTTACATTATACTGTCTCTTTCCAAATGTTAATTTAAAAAAATGTTTCGAATTAGCTCGAGGTTAGTTAGTATTCGCCTTTTTTATTTTATATACGTGTAGTACTACAGCTGCTGTGCTATATGCGTCGATGATAGAATAAACCTCTAAAATACTCGGAATAGGTACACTATAAACGAGGTCACTTATTTGCAAGAAAAAGTACCTATTATTTTTAGGTGGTTCGCCATCCAGTGACAGAAGCGAAAGTGTTCGGATACCCTTTGAACGACAATGTAGAATACCAAATCCCTAAATCTTTTATTCCGTGCCGAACACCAAAAATCTAAGTTACAAGACACTTCCCAGTTCGTAACTATTATTACACCGTCAGTGAGCGCAGTCGCAAATTGCATTCCATCATTTGTCTGTTATTAAGAACGTTATACAAAGGAGCGGACAATGCAGCGATAACGAAATGAGAGGGGCTCCCGTAGCTTTGTGCAATCATCGCGATTCATTCGAAGGCGCCTGCACCCTTGCCATAATTGTAACGAAAGCACGAGACTGCTGCGCGGTTGTGACGGGCCAATTCTTACTTACACTGAGATTGTTAGAACATCTGAAGGATGCCATTCAGATATCCTGCATTTCGTACTTGTGCGTATCTTATGGCTATAGAAGCCTATCGCTGCACGATACTTCTTGTTGCATCAGACCAGCGGGCGTAGCACTAGAGTTCGATAAACTTTACCGCATCGGTGCGTCCCTATCGCACAGCGCACTTACAAATAGTGGCGGAAAGGACGGCCTGACATTATTTTGTATCGTTTATCACGCGACCATGCTTCCCTGCAAGGCTAGTAGCCTGTTATCACCGACACAAATGTCCTTATGCCTCGTATGCTTCAGGTTTTCCAGCCACATTTCGTCGTCTCCACCGCGCCTGATATAACGTTGCAAAACCCATTCGTCAAGGATACAGTAGCCAATGATGATCCTCGTAGCTATATTGACGCGGCCGAGACGCACGATTAACTGAATGACGTCTTTTGGATATCGTTGAGAAGTCGGTGTACATTTGAATGGGCCTGCGAAACTGCTGCTCGATTCTGAAAACGTGATCGCAATCGTGAAGTGTCTGTGGCGGAAATTGTGGAAATTTTAATATTGATCATTTCTTTGTACCTAAAACCTAAACATTTTACCGCAGAGTTGTTTACTGGGATTGGAAGAACGTTATAGGTGTATCGTCGTTTTAGAAATGTCAGATTTTTAGTTATAATTTCTTCATAGTGACAATTTCTTGGTAGGCATTGCCCAGAACGTGTGGTAAGTTGTGGAATGAGCTACCTTCTGAAGTGTTTCCCTTGCGCTACGACATGGAGTTCTTCAAGAAGCAGGTATTTAGGGTTCTCAAAGGTCGGCAACGCATAAGTGGCTCCCCTGATGTTGCTTTTGTCCATGGGCGGCGATGACTGCTTCCCATAAGGCGGCTCGTCTGCTGCCTATATCAAAAAAGGCACCTTATTACAGCGAAATCTTTACTTTACATTAGAAATATTAGAATCGATCGATCAATACTGCTCCTAAACAACTTCTCCAATGGTACCCTTACCACGAGTTTGAAAATATTCTCTAGCAAATACGTGAAATATATATAATTATTAGTTACCTACCTAGAAACAGTAGAAACAGTAACGCAAGCAGGGTTGCATTATGTTTGAGTTACCTACTTACCGAATTCTTTATCGAATATCTCAATGTCAAACTCGTAGTGAGGTGTGAGGATAAAGCTTCCGAAAATTTCAACACTACTACATAAATATATATACCTAACTACGTAGTACTTACCTTACCTATCCATAAAAATACTAAAAAAATATGCTCAAGATGCCACAAGATATCAAGAAAAAACCTTATTGTTCGCTATCACTACAAAATATCTCAAACCTGAAGTGTCTGTACGATGTTAATTTCCGCTACACTTCCGTTAATGTAGCTCTATCAGGAGGAAAGAGGCTACAATAATACCCCCGTAGCGTAAAACAGACTACTTAACTTAGAACAACGACCGGCCACTAATGCACCTAACGTCCTTTATCCACCACTACGCCGATAAACACCGCTACCATCCAATGACCTAAACTATTCTGTTTAAGTACTCACAGAGTCCACTTAAAGTGCACCCGGAGTGACAGCTGAATAATTAATTTAACCTGCAATAGTGAAGGAATGAAGTGAAGTAGTTAAAAACATCATTAAGCACATTGTCGGAGGCGTTTAAGTCGGCTGAAGCGAAAGTTTTCACGTTAGGAATACTTGAAAAGTCCATTACACGCTCGGCGGCGCTGACGGCGACCTGACGACGTTGTTTGTAATTACGCAGACATGGGCCCGAGATTTCATTTAAACTTTGTTACAGCGCTCAGATCTGACAGATCTTTTTGAAATTGTCGGCATAAGAAATGGAAAAAATTCAGAGATTGAGAACACTGCGAAGCGAGAAGATAGGTATCTTCAAATTTTAAATATTTTCATAGAGATTCTAAGCTGAATATTTTACTGTAGTGATATACCGACTATTATATACCATTTGACTCGACTACTACATTTATAAAACTTACTCTAAATATTTTTCTTTGTTATTATTTCAGTTCTTGTTTGATGACATCTACTTACATGCAAATTTTCAAAAGATATAACTCTGTTTATTCAAAGGAATCCATTTCCTCTGCAATTTTTCAGTCTCCATAATGTTGCCACAAACAATCTGCAGAAAATACATCGAACAAAGTAGGTTTTATTTTATTCAAATGACAAATGCCAGTAAGTAAAGACTGCGATACAAAACACCGACACAGTCGCCTGCAATGCAGATGCGGTCACATAAAGCACGGAATAAAAGTGCATTTGCCTGTTACACCACAAAATGTTACTATTACTTACTATAAAGTGGCGGCGGCATAAGCGAATTCCCATGCCTACACCATAGTTGTGTAGAGAATTAATAAGTTAGCAGTTCATGCATATTAAGGCCCGAGCGACAACCGCGGCTTTCCATATTCATATGCACATAGACAGTTCCAGAGGTTCGTGTAGCTAACCGACTTACATATACCGAGCTAAGAATTAGCCTCCACGAATATATTATGTACTGCAAATACATAGTAACGAGGCAAACGGTCTATCCTCTCGGCGTTGACGAAGTGCCGAAACTGTGTAGAAATTTCGGAACGGATTATGAAGTCAGAGATGTTGAACGAAAACTCCGGAACACATTAGCAGCCGGAATCACAATTCCCAGAGGGAAACCCTCCTAATCGCATACGCACGGCCGTCAGGCGCCATTACGTGGATTCTATACATGTTTAATCATAATGCGTTCATGCTTAATAATTCGATTAATTTCATTTTGGTAAGTTGATTACGTGGGAGTAACTTGAGTGTCGCGCGTAAGTTTCTTGGCAGTTAGCTAGTTGCCTCGCTAAATATCTCGTAACGCAACGTGACCTGACTTCGCGGAACTTCTCCAAACTGTCATAACTGCGAGGAAATTCTTTTGTAATGGGTTTATGGGTTTACAGCGGTTGCACGCAACACCTTATGTCTTGGAAACTTTTATTGTATGATATCGTGCCACCGTAAGTATGTGGAAATTTTAACGAGCTACTAAATACTATTTAATTAGTCGAAAACTAAACAATGTAACTAGACCCGGTAACTAAACTAAAGAATATTAATTAATACCTAGACTTTAAATGAAATGCCTTGGTATTTATATCCGTAAAAGACAATTTGTCTCCTTTGATTTAAATTACACTTTATAGTAATGGGTTCTTAGGTTCTTACCTTTTCTTAAAGACGAAACTTACCTGAAGAAAATTAGTGATCTATTCTCAAAGAGGTACCCGACGAAATCGAATTCGCTTATATAACTCCCGTCAATTTAGAGCTACGGAATGTAGACTAATAATTCTTTCATGGCGGACTAAGAAATTCTTCTTGTACAAATAAGTTATAATAATAATAATAAATAATAATAAAATTTATTTATTCAAAATCAAGGATACATAATTGCTTACAAACAATTACACTAGGTATATGTTTACTATTAAGGCTAGTTTAGGTAACCTTAAAGTTACTTATCTTATAGATATAGTTTATTAGCTATGTATTTAGTAGTATTATATTATGATTATAATTACAGAAACATAATAGGTATATCCTCGTTTTGCCCCTGCATACCCAGTGTGCGTGACTCCAAAAATATAATATGTCCTAAATTAAGCACATTGGGCAGGACGAGGTTATACATACATTTATGAGCCGCTCGATCACAGCCCCTGATTTGCTATAATAAGATTAATAAGGTGCAATATTAAAATGCTTTGTAAACAGAAGGTAAATAAATACCTACCTACAGTAATTTAAATAACAGTGTAGTAAGCTACATCTGTTCCCCGTACTAGTATTAAACTGTATCACGGAGGAAACAGGATTCGCTATCCACATTTTAAAATGTACTTAATGTCTTGACAATAAACAACATAATTATGTGCTTCTTAACATCTGTTTTTACCAGTTAAATTAAATACTGCCGGTACACGTGTGTCGCTTGACAAAAACGAGCCGCATTCCGATGCTAGTTGCAATAAGTGTAAACATGTAGTATATGCAAACTAAACAGATTATTCTTGAATTCACTTAATTGCATCTTTTTGTGATTTTAGTTATTAGTAACTACTTGGTAACTTTTAATGTAGTAGTTGTTATGAGATTTATGTGTTATAAACATTATACTTAAAGTACTTAACCTAACTATTAGGTATATAATATAATAATACCTGAGACTTAAACTAATTATGCGCATGTATTGTGTTAACCTAATGTTTCCTTACTAATAGGATCGTGTGTGTTCATGTGTTTAGGTGTGAATAAGTTGTCTGTGTGTGTGTGTGTGTGTGTGTGTGTGTGTGTGTGTGTGTGTGTGTGTGTGTGTGTGTGTGTGTGTGTGTGTGTGTGTGTGTGTGTGTGTGTGTGTGTGTGTGTGTGTGTGTGTGTGTGTGTGTGTGTGTGTGTATGTGTGAGGAAGGGGGGCGGGGTGTATGTGTGGGTGTTTGTGTGTGTGTTTGTGCATGCCAATTACTCATTTTATTAATTGTTCAGTGGTTTCGTAGTTCAGTAATTTTAGGTATTCTTGTAATTTAGATTTACAGGAATATGATGTGAGTGTTCTTAGGGATGTGGTCTTACTGATTTTGTTGTAGATTGTTGGGCCGAGAATTACAGCGAATCGTTTTACAAACTTAGTGCTATGCTTTGGAATGGAGTATACAATATCATTTCTGCGTTTTGATTCAGGACAGTTAGGTAGAATTTTGTGTTGTGTAAGAATCAATTGCTTAATAAAAAGCTGTCTGACAGTTAGAAAAGGAGTTTCGTTGTAGAGGCTCCTCGTTGAATAACGATAATTTTTAAATGTCATAACTTTAAGTACAAGTCTTTGAGCTCTCTCCAGTTTTAGTAGTGTCGTTTTGGGCGCACCACCCCAAATATTTATACAGTAGCTTGTAATTGATTGGCACAGCGCGTAGTAGATGGAGAATAGTAGTTTCGTATCACATACATGTCGCAATGTTTTAAAAATGTAGGTTAGTTTACGCACTCTTCCCGTAAGACTACTAATGTGTTCCTGCCAGTTAAGATGTCTATCCACCTGAACTCCGAGATACCTAATGGATGGTGTTTCAGTGATTAAGGGGCAGTCACAATTAGCGCAATTTTGACTTGAGTGAGCTTTAATTGCAATAGTGCCTTCTAGTGGTCTGTTTTTATTTCTTAGACTAAAATTAATGAACCTTGTTTTAGTTAGGTTTAATGTTAATAAATTAGTGCTTAACCATTCTGTGACCTTACTAAAACCCTCTTGAGCAATGTTATTAACATCAGACCAGGAATGCCCATGGAAGAGAAGTACAGTGTCATCAGCAAACGTAACCACTTGAGCGTTTTTGAGTACCATTCTACAAAGATCATCTATATAGGCTAGAAAAAGAGTTGGCCCAAGGACACTGCCTTGCGGGACTCCGTAATTAATGTTCTGTTCCTCGCTGTGGTAGTTTCCTACTCTAACCGCCTGTTTCCTATTCGTAAGGTAGTCCTCAAGCAGCAGCAAAGGTAATCCTCTAATTCCTATATTCTCTAGCTTTTTTATCAATATTGGGACAGAAACTGTATCAAAAGCCTTTTTTAAATCGAGGAATATACCTAAAGTTTTTTTGCTTTTGTCAAGTTTATCAATGAGGAAATTAGTTAGTTGCGATACTGCGTCATTGGTCGATTTATGCTCCCTAAAACCGTGTTGATTGGAACTGAGAAGGGAGTTTTTTTCCAAAAAAGATTTTAGCCTTTTATTCACAATTTTTTCTATGACCTTGGCTAGAGTAGGTAATAGAGATATTGGCCGATAATTAGAAATACAATTTTTGTCTCCAGATTTATAAATAGGGATCACCACAGATTTTTTAGAGCACCTGGAAATTTGCCCTTACTAATGCAGAGGTTACAAATCTTAGTGATAGGAAATGCGAGCACGTCCACAGCGAGTTTTAAGAACGAAGAAGAAATTCCATCCCAGCCTGATGAATAACTAGTTTTAAGTGATAGAACGGTGGCCCTTACTTCTTGTTCGTCTGTCGGTAATAAAGTCATAGAAAGCAATGGGGTTACATCCGATTTGACATTTTTTACCCTATCAGCCTCAGAAATATTTGTGTCTTTGATGATATTGTCTGCCAATTGTTTACCAACGTTGATAAAATATGTGTTTATATGATCTACAGACTCTTGAGGAGAAGATTTTAATGTCAGAAGAGGTTTTTCGTTGTCAGTAGTATCATGAAAGTTACAGATTTGTTTTACAATCGACCATTGTTTTTTAAGATTATTTTGGTGTTTTTTAATCATCGATCTCTGATGTGCTCGTTTAAGCTCGTTGAGCATACGGTTGCAAGTATTTCTGTAGCGCTTGTAAGATATTTTAAGTATATTGTTGTTGGGGTCACGTTTTAAGTTTTGATGGAGTTTATCTCGGTGTCGTAGACATCGTATAATACCTGGTGTAATCCAAGGCTTTATGTTTCGTTTTCTATGCGTTAATTTTATTATTTTTGTGTGTTTTTTTAGGGCCCTATTAACCAAATACAGAAACAAGTTCGTAGCAAAATTTACATCCGGTCCTCGAATTACAGAGTCCCAATCTACTTGGTTTAACTCCGCTATAACCGAGCTGTAATCCACTTTTTTATAAACTTGAAGTGGTTCACGCCTTTGTGTTTCGACTTTAGAGAATACCAGCATAACAGGACAGTGGTCAGTAATTGTAGTGTCGCATACCACTGTCATAGTAGGAAGTTTAGTCCTTACCATACAGTGGTCCAGACAGTTGTTACCTCTAGTCGGAAGTTTATGGGATGATAATAGTCCATGGGAAGCCAACATATCTAAATAGTCAGATGAAAAGGTGTCTTGGTTGTTTTCAGCTATGTTTATATTAATATCACCTACAAGGACAATATTCTTGTATCGCTTAAGTTTGTGTAGTAATGTGTCTAAGGTATAGATAAAATTATCTGGTCGTCTAAATGAAGGAGGCCGATACATAGATATAATGGCGAAATCCGTACCAAGAGTTGTAACTAGGCAGTTTGCATCCTTTATTTCTTCAGGTTCAGTAAATTTAAACGGTAGTTCAGATTTAGCATAGACAACTACGCCATCGTTTTGGTTAAAGTTACGCTGTGTAGAGGTAACTGTATAATTGGGTATGAGGGGTACTCCTTTACCATCATCAAGCCAACATTCGGTTAAAACAATCACATCAAATTCCATATCAACACGTTTTAAAAGGACCAACAGTTCATCAAAGTTGTGATTAAGACTTCTTATGTTTTGTGTTAATATCTTAAGCTGATGGTTCGAACCATCGAACAGTTTTTTGCAACTTTCCGGACTATCTACTGCCACAGAATTACCGACACTGATAGCAGTGTCTATATCAGATGATAATAAATTGATGTCTGTCATTTTGAAAAGGTTTTAATAAGTGGATGATTTTCAGATGGGCAATTCTGAAGCAGCTGCAGTTTACGGATTGTTGCTTGGAAAATGTATGTGTATTAATCGGCATATTTTTGTGTGTGATGTATGTGTTAAATGTGTGTAGTGTGAGTATATTAAACAATGTAATATGTAAAATAACAAAAAACTTACAGTAAATGGCATATACTAGTCATTGATTAGAAGAGGACTTCAGAGTTTCAATTTGTTGTTCCGATTTAATCCAGAGGATAGGTATTTGGTATAATAAATCACATTTTCGGTAATATATTCTAACGGTACTGGTAATAAATTTCAGAGTACCTAGACTTCGCAAATAAGTTTTATTTTAAGGTAAAGGTACAGCAGAACGACTAAAAAAATTGGATCCAATTAAACTTTATACGGAATAAGTGGTGCTGTAGCGGCGACCGATAAAAATCTAGCCATAATTGCTAAGCCTAGAATTGCCTGAGCACTTGCACATTGAGAATTCTATGCGCCCGCGTGTTTTACAGCAAATTTCACATGGCACGCCAAAAAAAGAAGCAACCTACAACTGTCGGAGTGGTTGGCACACGCGCCTACATATCACATATGAAATACACACAAGAGCATAGGCGCGTGACACTGTGATAACGAATGAATCCGTAGCTCCACTAAATAGTATGGACTGTAAGTAGACCTCTACTTCTTCAATTTTATTTTGTTATGTACATACTCATATCCATCACTTAGATTAGATAACAGAAGCCGATTTACTAGGCCAAAAAAACAGTGAAGATATTTTTTCAGGGAGTTCGAACTTTTTGTGCTTGTATACGTAATTAAGTATATTATAACCTACCGAAATTTAAATTTTAGAAGTATACACTTACAATAGTAAGAACATTGGGTACATATATTTAATCATGTATGCTAAAATAGAGGGATGTTTCTTGTATATTTAACATAATTATTCATACTCAATTATGCCGTGTTATATTGCAGAGTTAGATTAGCCAAATTACACCCAACCAATGTTTTGCGGTCCAATTTTGTACTATCGTAACAGATCGAAAAGACGGGATCGGCACTATCGGCAGTCAAGCAGATATTGGAATACTTATGGAATACCCATAAATAAGTTCTCATAGGTACGTACCTGGTCTACTCTATTAATTGTGATGGCAATATAAGATAGTTATTTGTTGTACAAGGGTGCAAAGTTGTATTTTAAAGCCGAGTGTGGAATTGAAAAACGAGCAAGCGAAAGGATTCTATAGTTGAACCACGAGTGAAGCGTGTGGTTCGAGAATAGAATCCTGAACTTGGCGAGTTGTTCAACACACGAGAAGTAAAATACATTTGTACCCGTGTGTAACACAAAACTTTACTACTCAACCGAGGAAAGTAAAACGCAAAAAACGCATTTATCACTACTTCCAGTAATAGTTATTTGTTATACAAGGGTGCAAAGTTGTATTTTAACGCCGAGTGTGGAATTGAAAAACGAGCAAGTGAAAGGATTCTATAGTTGAACCACGAGCGAAGCGAGTGGTTCGAGAATAGAATCCTGAACTCACGAGAAGTATAATACATTTGCGAGTGTAACACAAAACTTTTCCCCTCACTATAGCGAGGAAACTACAACGCAAAAAATGCGTTTATCACTGCTTCCAGTAGTTCCACAGGTGGTAAAACATCTTCATCACTAGATTAACCCACTTTTATCAATTTTAAAGCAGAAAATTTGGCTATATTCAAGGTCAAATTACTTTATCCACTAGTGGATAAAATGCGTTTTTACCCGCTGGTATTGAAGGACAAAACACGTGTTTCCGAGCTAGTGAGGGGAAAATCATCTTCTTCACTAGATTCACCCACTTTTATCAATTTTAGAGCAGAAAATTTGACTACGTTCAAGGTCAAATTACTTTATCCACTAGTGGATAAAATGCGATTTTTCCCGCTGTTATTAAATGATAAAACACGTGTTTCCGAGCTAGTGAGGGGAAAAGTAATGAAATCTCACCTCTTATTTTTCAGCGTAACCACCAAACAGGGATAATTGATTTTTTTCTTACATTGTTTTAAATAGTGTATTTAAACTACCTAGGTACCTTCTACATACTTACGATTTTAATCTATAATAGTGATTTGTTATACAAGGGGGCAAAGTTGTATTTTAACGCCGAGTGTGGAATTGAAAAACGAGCAAGTGAAAGGATTCTATAGCTGAACTTGCGAGTTTTTTAACACACGAGAAGTAAAATACATTTGCACCCGAGTGTAACACGAAACTTTTCCCCTCACTATAGCGAGGAAACTACAACGCAAAAAATGCGTTTATCACTGCTTCCAGTAGTTCCACAGGTGGTAAATCATCATTATTACTAGATTCACCTACTTTTATCAATTTTAAAGCAGTTAATTTGACTTTATTCAAGGTCAAATTACTTTACCCACTAGTGGATAAAATGCGTTTTTACCCGCTGGTATTAAAGGACAAAACACGTGTTTCCGAGCGTGAGGGGAAAATTAATTTTCCAATTCCAGTGCCTGGCGTCATTAGAATGATCGATGGATTCCGTCCTAATTACGACAGATGACGTCACTCAACGAAATTTGAACGGGAAATTGAAACGGCACTGTCGATCTACAATTGAGTAATCAATCTGCCGACTGTTCGTAATTCTGAATCGACGGATACATTCAAGTTTGCTTTACAATGCTCTCTGGGTACAGTAGTGCAGATGAGTTTGCTTAGCAGAACGGCAGTGGAAGCAAAATTGTGCCGTAAAGAGGGTTAGGTGTAAAGTGAATTAGTGTCCCAGTTGGCGCGGTCCGGCGGCTCGGCCAAGTAATCGTTTTTCCTCTGAACCCGGTTTAATTGTGGACGGTGATTTAATACCGTTCGCGATCTGTTATATAAATGAAGGTCTAGTAGATCTACTTTAAATATAATAGATACATGTACAAGAGCACACCGCCAACAAACTGTTATACAGTTTGGCGATAACTTGTAACTTTAAATTTTAAGGTTTTTTTGTCTCAATAAATTAAAAAAAAAACTTTTGTCAAAAAAAGTGAGGTAGGTAATTGAATACAAACAAATACCTGGCAAATTAGCACATATGTTGGGTACACAAAAATCAGATACAATTTCTACAATCGTCTTTTCGGGAATATACCGGTTCGCACCTAGTATTTTTTTCTATTAGGTATTATGATTGTTACTACAAAAAACATGGGTCAAACTCAGTGTTAGTTTCCATACATTTACCTCCAATAAATTGTTAATCTTCGAAGCGAGCAACAATATGTGATGTGAGACGTTGTTATAGCTTTACAAATAAGTTCGTGTCAGATATTATTGCGATCTTGAGTAACATTGATTGTAGGTGACTGTACTAACCTATGATCGTAACATTACACATACAGACTAATCCTAGATCTATCTTCGCTCACCGAATATCTACAGTACGTAGTGCTCCAATGCCGTTCTGAGATGTGCAATCTATTTATACGTACGTATAGGTGCTGATTCAATTAAGGCTGTCTAGGCGATTGATCCCGGCCGCAGTCAGCGTTGCCTGCATTAATTTTGCTTTGAGACCAATAAGGGTGTGTGTAAACAAACATGCCTTGTATTGTGGTCGACGCACAAACAACCGCGTCGTGTTATTGCTCTGATCGAGTCTGGAATTGTTGCCAATGTCGGGATGCGTTCGGGAGTACTCTGGGAAATGTCTGTCCGAAGGCTGTCAAGTTGTAGCGGAGACGAAGGAGCCTAGGGCAGTCGGGAGTTCGGTTATTTATTTATTTATTTATTTAATTATTATAATAAAAGGTAACAATGGAGTGCTCCACAAAACTAAGTTATAAGTTTGACTGTGGAGTCAAGTCTAAGGGAGTTCATTTGAGAAACATTAAAATAACATAAACATAAATGCAACCGGCACCAGTGTATGGTTGATTTGTTACTTAATTTTGTGTGCGTAGTATAGTCGTTTAGCTCAGTAGGTAAAACAACACCTTTATGCCAAAATAATTGAATTATAAACTGAAGTACCTAGATAGGTAGATAACACGAACTAAAGAAATTAATTTACCTACATTTTTTATAAAAGTCATAGATCATAGTTCTAGTCTAGCACATCTCGGACACTGGCGATTAAATACTTATATGAAAGAGGCGCGTTCGTAGCACACATTCTAAGCCCTGTGTGAACGTACCATGCTTGTATGAGTGAGATATGACAGGCCGACTGTTCGCGTTTTTGACAGGCGGTAACTGTGAGGTAACCGAGAGGGGGTGGACGGCACTTTCAGCGAGGAGCGGGAGTGGCCATACTGTACGATAGTACTCTTTATTATACTGTGGTTATAGGTACCTACCTACTGATAAACCCAATCTTTTGAATATATGGGTTTATCGCTACTCACAAGCTAAAATAGGTATAATATTCCTTGCCTATTAAAGGCAATAGTGAATGGATCAATCGCCGGAGCCGCAAAACCGCGCGCCCAACTTTCTTAATTAACCCGTTATTGTAGCAACACTTTCCTAACACCCGACAAGAATGCTAATAAAGTACACAGAGCTCTTTAAACATACAAGTTTCGAATATAAACTTACGTGTAACTTTAACTCTACACCCTGTTTTATTGAAATCCGTTAACTTTAAGGGAAGGTTCTTTAGGTCAAATACAATTAATTTCTCTAAGAAACTAGCGTCCTAACTCTTACGGTTAACGAATTATTAAAAAAATAATTTAATTACTGAACACGTGTGTGGCATCCCTTACCACTTCCTTATGTTGACACGTTGACAGACACTTGACACTGACTTTAATGTTACATTTATTCTCAAAATCTCAACAATAGCAAAATGATTAATGTTATAATTAAGGTCCTCTCATACTAATTAACTCATTTATTATGTATGAAAGGAAAAATTTTTTTGAATTTAACGAAAAGCGATATACAGGGTGGTTCCTGGTGATGAACCCAACTGCGTGTCGAATTTAACGAAAAACAATAAAAACACGGTGTATAAGTAGTACAGGGTTGAAGATATCACTATCTGTGGAATCCTGAAACGTTGGAGGTCAGTATAATATGTACGCGAATAAATCCCGATTTTAAAAATAATTATGTGGAATCCTATCCTCGTTAAACTGAAGGTATTTTATTGCCCAACGCAGTCACTTGTACCTCAATCAGCACGTCGCAAGGTTCTTGTCGATTATGCAGTATCAACGTTCATTGATACGCCTAAATATAATTTCTACAAAGCTAATTACACTGATATTATTAACGAAATAAATAAGATTGACTGGCCACAAGAACTAAATTGCTTAGACACAAATGAGGCTGTAACGAAATTTTACAATTTTATATATAAAATAATAGATGACAATGTCCCTCTATGCAAAACAAATAACGGAACCTACCCTAAGTGGTTTTCGCAATGTCTTATAAAAACTTTAAAAAGAAAGGAGAAGGTATGGCTGAAATGGAAAACTTATAAATCCCTTAGAGATTATAGTGAATTCTCACTGTTACGCTCCCGTTGCAAATCGTTTATGACAAACTGTTTCCGCAAGTACACAGAAAATACCGAGAATGCTATGAGATCAAATATAAAATCCTTTTGGGCTTATATATCATCGCTAAAAAATACAAAATCGAACTACCCCCAAACTATGTTTCTTGAAATAGTGTTGCAAACACACCTAAGGACGTAAGTGAACTATTTTCAAAATTCTTTGGTTCTGTATTCGAGCCCAAATCCACCTGTGATAGACGCGATTTAGATCTCTGGCCATGCTCCGAATCAGCCGATATCATTTCTGACATATCTATAAGTGCCATTGATATTAAACGCAAACTCCGTCGTCTGGACACTAATAAGGGGCCTGGCCCCGATAGAATTAGCCCACATTTTTTGAAACATACTTCACCCGCTATAGTAACCCCACTTAAAATATTATTTAATAAATGTCTTCATGAGGGTACTTACCCCGAATACTGGAAGATGTCTCTCGTCACCCCCATACATAAATCTGGGTCTAAAGCCCAGGTTAACAATTACCGTCCGATATCGATACAATCCTGTATATCGAAACTATTAGAGTCACTTATTCACGATACAATTTATCCGCTTTTGAAAAATAGAATCATACCCCAACAGCACGGTTTCATGAAAAATAAGTCAACATCTACCAATCTGCTTGTATACTCAAACTATTTGTTCTCAGCTATGGACAAACGTAGTCAGGTGGATGTTGTGTGCACGGACTTCCGAAAAGCTTTTGATAAAGTGGACCACCTGTACTCTTACGCAAATTAGCTTTTAATGGCATAAAAGGGAATCTATTGAGATAGTTCATTTCTTACTTAGACAATCGTACCCAAAAAATTGTCATTAATGGCTATGAATCGCATGTAGCGTCAGGGGTGATTCAAGGATCAATTTTAGGACCACTTCTATATTCTATATTTATCAATGACATTGGAAACTGTTTTAGTCATTGTAAATTCGCGATGTTTGCAGACGACCTTAAAATCTATAAAACGGTCAAAAATCAGCAGGACTGCACTCTCGTACAAGAGGACTTAGGGATCACATGGATTATTTGATTAAGTATAATATTTTTACTTGAGTCTTTTACAACGGTTCTTTGTATCTGTTTGCACTTTCTTTATGTATTGATTATAGTTAGTAATAATATGACATTTAGAGACTTTATACATCTCTAATTCTATATCAGTGTATAGCTACTTTGCTTATGATTAATATTTTTAGTTAATATTTCTATTAATTTCATTTGTTTAACTTTAATGAATACTCTGTAATGTTGACATGTAAAAGTGCCCCCGTGGCCTATTTGCTGAATAAATGATTTTGTATTTTGTATTTTTGTATTTTGTAATCAGTATTGCCTAGATAATAAACTATTTCTTGCGCATGACAAGTGTGTTCAAATCACATTCACAAAAAATAAAAATAAAGTCTTATCTAGATATTATGTTATAGGAGGGCAAACAGTTCAAAGAGTTTCGCTAGTGAAGGATCTTGGGGTGACATTTGATGAGAAGTTAACTTTTGATCATCATATAGACAAAATAACAGCCAAAGCTTTTCAAATGTTAGGGTTTATTCTTAGATCTGCTAAACCTTTAAAAAAATGTTCGTCATACCTACTGCTGTATAATGCTCTTGTGCGCCCGTACCTCGAGTATGCATCAGAGGTATGGAACCCACATTACGCCGTCTACATAAATGCGGTAGAAGCGGTACAGAAGCGTTTCCTTAGGGCCCTTCACTACAGACTGGAACGTACAACATTG
Source organism: Leguminivora glycinivorella (assembly GCF_023078275.1). Lineage (NCBI taxonomy): Eukaryota > Metazoa > Arthropoda > Insecta > Lepidoptera > Tortricidae > Leguminivora > Leguminivora glycinivorella. The sequence continues at coordinate 7,292,483 of NC_062987.1, read as the reverse complement.
TCTTATGTAAATCTTCTGGATAGGTACAATATGAAGACGCTCGCAAGCAGACGTAACGCCCAAGATGCTGCAGTGCTGTACAATATATGTACAGGGCATTATAACTGTGCGGAGCTATTAGAAGCTATTAGTTTTCGCGCTTCTAACCACAGGACACGAAACCAGTCCCTATTCGCGGTTCCAATGACTTCCACTAACGCTGGGGTGCGAGCTCCGCTTCGTAGGATGTGTGATAACTACAACAAATGCCTGGTCTCGGTTGACATTTTCAATAACACTAAAATACGATTTAAGCGTTTAGTAAGCTCATTATTATAGTTCTAAGCCTCCAAAATATTCAATAATATTGTGTAACTAACTTCTTAATCTGTTTCTTAATCTTTTTCTGTTGGTAACAATCTATGTCGCTTTATAAGGTTAAGTTTAAGTCTTAGTATAAGTTTGTTAATTAGTTCCGATCACAATGCTGTCCCTAAAACTACTGCCGTACCTCCTAGTGGGAATTGTGTTAGGATGTAGGCTATAAGTAAGATTTTATAACTTGTCTGTAAATATTATTGGTCTGTATCTGTTTTTTTCCCCAATAAAGAAAATAAAATAAAATAAAATAAAACTCATCCTGTTCTGTTAGAACAGGATGACTATTGGTACTCGTACCTTCTGTAAGATAAATATCAGCCTTGTAATTTATAAGTATACTAGCTTTTTCCCGCAGCTTCGCTCGCGTTAGAAAGAGACAAAAACACTTAAAAAATCACGTCAATTCGTTGCTCCGTTTTGCCGTGAAAGACGGACAAACAAACAGACACACACACTTTCCGATTTATAATATTAGTATGGATAGGTACAGTGAGCACAGATAGAATTGCATGGAGCTGCAAGAGCGTGTCGGGCCACGCTCATGGAGAAATAAAAATGAATATCAATTGAAACAATTTTCTAGAAAGTCCATGCTTTTGTGATTTTTTTCATATTTTTTAAACATATGGTTCAAAAGTTAGAGGGGGGGGCTTTAGGAGCGATTATTTCAGAAAATATTAATATTATCAAAAAACGATCTTAGTAAACCCTTATTGATTTTTAAATACCTATCCAACAATATATCACACGTTGGGGTTGAAATAACACACCAGTGACACTGCCGTCATTTTTTATTGTTGATTTCGTTTTGATTCATCATCATCATTCTAGACGGTTTTTGATGGCGGACGGACGGACACTAGCATAAGGCTTCTCCTTTTCATTGATAAATTCGCCATGGTTGTTGATTTCTTTTGATTCATCATCATCATTCTAGATTTTGATGGCCCACTAGCATAGGCTTCTCCTTTTTATAGGTTGCCTATGTACAACTTTTTAAGTTGGGAAGTACCTGGTTAACAGAATCAACTGCATGACCATAGAAATATATGTTCTTTTAGTTCAATCCATGTTTCAGCTACGGTCAAGCGGGTGGCCTTAAAACGCAGGGGCGACTTTGAAAATTTAGTTTTAAAGGCATAAATTTGCAATTATATATATGGTAGATTTACAAGAATATTTATTGATCTAACTAGTTATATGAACAGTTTCAGTAAATAATGAGTAATGCCAATTTTAAGGCCGTTCAAATACTATCAAAGTAGCCCCAAATTTTTCTAAAGTCACCCCAGTTGACGGTGCGTAGGTACTTACCTAATATATAATATCATAACATAATATACCAAATACAGTACATAATATTTCCCGCAAACCACAAACAGAATAGATGTGGTGACTGTACTCGATTATTTCGACTCAAATAAGTTCTACAGTTTAACCGACAAATCAGTCCAAATCTCCTAGAAGACATGTTTGTTTACCTACCTCTAATCCGTTTGTGTAGTTTACCGTGTTTACATACAGCTGTAGAGTAGCTACTCGACAAAAGCCTCTCAATTATCTCCATAACGATCGCAACGTTCTCTGAAATGGTCACTCCAAGGGACCTACCCAGGATGACTAGGTACATTAACTACCGAGTACATACAAAATTGCATGTAAGATTGTAAGTAGTAATGTACACCCTGTTTTTATTGAATTCCGTTAACTTTAAGGGAAGGTTCTTTAGATCAGATACAATTAATTTCTCTAAGAAACAAGCGTCTTAACTTTTACGGTTAACGAGTTATTAAAAAATTAAGATAATTACTGAACACGTGTGTGACAGCCTTTACCAATTCCTAATGTTATTTGTTTTGACATGTGCCGTCAATCACTTGACACCAACTTGAATGTAATTCTTAAGGGTCTTTCACACTAATAAATTCATTTATTATATATGAAAACGATGTATTTTTTTTTTTTGCGAATGTAACTAAAAGTGATATTATACAGAATGGTTACTGATAATGAACCTAACGACGTGTCGAATTTAACGAAAAACAAAAAACAACACGGTGTATAGGTACTATCCCCGATGCAGAAGAGTTCGTCTAGTAAAGAAATATTTTGTTTATTCTAATAAAGTTTACACATGTAGCTATATCACGACCCAGTAGTGAGAATTGTAAAAGTATCTACTCTATTAATATAGTTTATTTTGATTGTAAAATAAAGTTGCATCTGATGTGACTTATATTGTTAAAAAAAAGAACTTTAAAATGTTTTTGTCTTAATTACGGTCTCCTCTCCTATAGCAGTACTGCAGAAGGGGCTTTAAGATTTGTTTTTAGTTTATTAGCAGAACTTAGTTACTTTCCTTGGGCCGCCTTACATCAGTGATATTAGTATTATAATACCCACCCATAAAAGATAAAATAAAAATCGTCATTTTCGTCCTTGCAGTATCAGTGATATTTCTTGTATTTAGATTTAGTTATTGTACAATACTGCCATAAAAAATGCACTAGATTGGTAGGTATAATAGTATTAAACATTAATGATTTTTGAACTAAGACATTATTTTTGTATAAAAAGGAGAACCTCAAAAAATGGTCTGACTAGACGAAAACATAATTATGCATCCGGGCTAGTACCTGTGTGTGTGTATGTGTGTAGGTACCTACTTACATGTTGCACGGTGTAAGAGATTCTAGATGTAATGTAGATGCAAGTAGGTGTATATTATTATTTTGTATGTATATTTTACTGTCATAGACTACAAGCCTAGGTTTTGTCTCTCTCTAGATAAAGCCTAGATACATAGATATACTCGTCTGAATTCCCATAAGGTGTAGCGCATGAAACTGCTCAAGTTTTAGTGCCACTTTTAGAAAGAAAGAAGTTGAAATAAATTTATTTTTAACAAGTAGAAACGTCTGCTAACGATTCTAAACATTTTTATATTAAGAGCCTTGCACGGATTGCAAATGATGCGGGTTCAAGTCCCGCCGGAAGCGTAAATTTGTCCATTTTTTCCTTTAATATAAAAAAAGTTGAAATAAATTGTGACATTGCATGACAGGTTGCCAGCCTCTCGCCTACATCACAATTAAACCCATATCCCACAGTCGAGTTCCACGACACCCACAGAAGGAAAGGATTTGGTGAAATTTCTAACCGGTCATTGTTACAATTATAATATCACTAATATCAGTAACACTCGCAATTTCAGAATCTAAAAAAATTTTATTAAAGAATATGCTGCATGACGTCGACTTTCTACAGAAACAGAGGTCAGACGTCTGTAAAATATACGTAATCAGATAAAAAAACAGACAGAATTCATTTATTCGAGATGGATTTAGAGAAAAAATACTTAAGTCGTGTCAACAGGCCCAGGGGCACTTGTAAAAAAAAAGAGATGAAAAGTTTATCTCATACATAAGATAAGCGTGATTTTTTACGCGCTTTGCTCTAAGTTCTGTTTGTGTTTATTTGTATAAGTTTGGTTTCTCGCCCTAAGCCTAAAAGGACATCAAGCCGTAAAGCTGTGAGAAAAACACTTACGATCGCCGTAGGTACTTGCGCCACATCTTAGAGAGCACAGGAGCTGTTCAGAAGTGCCTTGTATTTCATCCGCACTATTGTAGCTAACGATTGCCTCCCACAGGCTTCGATTATAGTTTCGTTCCACCGGACTTTAATCAGAAATTTCTCGTGATTTCTTTAAAGAAACGGCCGTTTTTTGCGCCCCGTTGACAATGCTTTTAATCTCGCCATTAATGATAAGTGTCTGCACCCCACTCCTTATTAAGAGGCCATCAGTGAGTAGCTTTATTTTAAAAGTGGACAAAAACACACGACGCTCATGCAAGTCAATCGACGTATTACTTATACCTTAACAGGAGTCAAGGATATAAAAGATAACTTTTATTCTTTTGCCACGAGAGTTAAGGTTCAAAGTTAATTTGTTGGTAGTTTTTCAATGGAAAATGTATCTTTGCATTGTAAGCTTCCCTAGCGAAGTGACAACCTTGTCCGTTCACTTATCTCAGATTTATCTTCATTTTTAAATGCTAAGCCATCCGCTGATTCCACAATGTTGCTGCCCAGTGGTGGACATATCGACAAATATTTCAGTGGTCTCGATTGCGTAATGATGCCAAAAAAAAATTACTATAATGAATGATGGGTTCGGTTAGGTGCACAGTTTATAGGTAAGACATATTCAGGTTTTTAAAAAATCGTACCTAAATATACTTAATATTATTGCGAATTTGCGAACAGAACGTTATATCATATTCTTAAAATTCGATTAGGTTGGCAATCAAAATTTGGCCAACACATGAACACACTCGGTATCATTATAAAGACTATTTATTCCATCCTGGCTCTCAGGTAACGAGTATTGGCCCCATCACATCACAATCGCGTTAGTAAGAGCCTTGACAGAAAAAAAAACCTAATATTATATAACAATTTCTGTTTTTAACCCCCGACGCAAAAACGACGGGGTGTTATAAGCTTGACGTGTCTGTCTGTCTGTGTGTCTGTCTGTTTGTCTGTCTGTCTGTGTGTGTGTCTGTCTGTAGCATCGTAGCTCCCAAACGGATGAACCGATTTACATTTAATTTTTTGTCTGAAAGCCGAGTTAGTCGAGAGTGTTCTTAGCCATATTTCATGAAAATCGGTCTACTATGTCGCGGTCGGGGGTTTTTTCAAAATTTTAATTTTGTTATTGTTGAAGTTATTTTCAGGGGATTACAGAATCATATAAAAACAGCAGGCTGTTTTAGATCGCCGACCTCACTATCGTGCGTTCACGCCGCTATCAAGGGCTAGCACACGCACTAGCTCGCAAAAACACTCCATTAAAACGATAAGTTTTTCAATGAGGGATTTAGTGGAGGGTTTTTTCAACCGTCCTCTCCGTTCACCCATAAACGAAGGCTGTCAGCCGTCAGCATTGAAATCGGTCTCCTTTAATTTTGAAGCCAATAAATTTCGTAATCCGCCAACGGAATTTATATCGGCCATTTAATGTCAATAAAGAGCGGAGACGCCAGAGCGAGCTTTTTGCCGTCCCGCCAAATGTCACTGCGCTCATTTTACATACAAAGGTGACGTGTCAATGATCATACATACCTACTTAAAAGTCTTTTGATACCCGCGCGGTATGTAAGGTCGTTGCGGGCCGCTAAGGTATGCATTCGGTTCGCTTTGACATTTGTTTAAGCTTAATTTAAATATCTAATCATTAGTGAGAAGACTTCTTATTGAAAATTACCTCTGCCATTAATAACTGAGGGTAGACAGCTTAAACTTTATTCGAAAGGTTTTATTATAACGTCGTCATATTGCTCTTTTCATCGAAATTATAAATTAATACATTTACACCTGAACTTTATTAAAATGTACGTAATAAATCCCAGATATATCATTGAATTAAAAAATTCATGTGGATTTTAAGCTTGCTTTATTTACTACTACCGGGTTAAACGCTGAAATCTACGAGTAAAATGTTCCGTCAAGTAAAAAAAACACGGAGAAACTAAAAAGCAAAAAATAATAAACCTTTGAATTCAGATTTCTTATCGTATTGCAATAATCTAAACATCCAAATTATAAGCAAATCAATTATTTTTGCAGTCGGTACCAGACTTGTTCGTCGCCTTGCTATTGCCTGTTTGCCCCACCCAACCATACGCAGGCTGGCACCGACTCCAAAAATAATTGATTTGTTTATAATTTGGATGTTTAGATTATTGCAATACGATAAGAAATCTGAATTCAAAGGTTTATTATTTTTTGCTTTTTAGTTTCTCCGTGTTTTGTAACGCGCTTATTTTTGAAGGCGGTTTTATTTTTTGTTAAAAAAGTTTATTTATTTGTTGATTTTTAGTGGTTCCTATTGATATTATATGTATCAGTCCGAATACATGTACACTAGTGAAAGAATTATCCTTTAACTCCTAACCATTGAGGAGTTGACCTTCCATCATCAGCTCAGCCACATAAAATTATTACCATCAGGCGTAAATACTGGTTTACCTTTGAAAAATACACTAAAAACATTACATGTGCCTATAACATTTGAAGAGTTCCCTCGATTTCTCCAGGATCCCATCATCAGACCCTGACTTGGTGCCAATGGGACCATCTCGGGGTTATACCCGTTCGATCAAAAAAAAAATTTTGAAAATCGGTCTACAATTCTCGGAGATATCGAGGAACATACATACAAAAAAATAAAAAAAATAAAAAAAAATAAAAAACATTCAGTCGAATTGAGAACCTCCTCCTTTTTTGAAGTCGGTTAATAACTAGGGACATAGGTATCGAATATAACATTCCACATTTTTGTTGACTATGACAAAAATTGGGTTTGAAAAAAAACCTGAATAAAATATTGTAGCAGTGTATTTGCTCATAACATTCAAATGCCCATTTTTTTTTAGTTTAGCCTCAAGCAAGAGGCAACTACATTCGACAGTATAGGTAGAGTAACGACACTACTGGCACAGTATAATAAAGAGTACTATCGTACAGTATGGCCCTCCCGCTCCCCGCTGAAAGTGCCGCCCACCCCCTCTCGGTTACCTGACAGTTACCGCCTGTCAAAAATGCGAACAATCGACCTGTCATATCTCACTCATACAAGCATGTTACGCGTTCACCTACACGAACTTAGAATGTGTGCTAGGAACGCGCCTCTTTCATATATTTCATCGCCAGTGTCCGAGATGTACTACTGGCTTAGTTTGTCACAAAACAGAACGACACGCAAATTTGTCGTGTTCAATGCCGAGCGGACAGTACGACTCACTCAATTTCTGTACATCGTGAAGCTTATGATGCCTGCCTTCGAAATCGAAAATTCGTTATCACCCTTGTCCATCGACAATCGGTAGATTATATGGCGATTATGGCGTAAGTAAATATAACTGTCAGCATCTGGCAGGCTTTAGATGGTTTCTTTAACAGGTCAGTTATCATATCAGCAGCCACTGATTTATCTGCTAGAATAACAGATTTTTTAAAAACCGTCTTGAAAATTGTCTCTATCTTACCTTAAATTTTTCCTCTCGTCCGCCATTTTCACAATTTTTGTTGGTTTTCATTGTAGACAAAGTTTCATATGCCGCCAAATATTTTTCAATCAATTTCACAGTAAGTAAAATTCACAGTTCTCCATAGAAGTCTGTTTATATTTTTCACCGAATCAAAATAATGTGTTTTTCATTTTCAACACTTGAATCATAAGATCATAACTTGAAATTGACATTTTTGACAATGTTTTTCAATGGAAAATAGCGCATTTTTTTCTGTGCGCGACTGGAATATCTGGATGGCAAAAGATTAAGTATTTTTCCCCTCACTAGCTCGGAAACACGTGTTTTGTCCTTTAATAGCAACGGGTAAAAACGCATTTTATCCACTAGTGGGTAAAGTAATTTGACCTTGAATAAAGTCAAATTAACTGCTTTAAAATTGGTTAAAGTAGGTGAATCTAGTAATAAAGATGATTTACCACCTGTGGAACTACTGGAAGCAGTGATAAACGCATCTTTTGCGTTGTAGTTTCCTCGCTATAGTGAGGGGAAAAGTTTTGTGTTATACTCGGGTGCAAATGTATTTTACTTCTCGTGTGTTAAAAAACTCGCAAGTTCAGGATTCTATTCTCGAACCACTCGCTTCGCTCGTGGTTCAACTATAGAATCCTTTCACTTGCTCGTTTTTCAATTCCACACTCGGCGTTAAAATACAACTTTGCCCCCTTGTATAACAAATAACTATTTTAGAACTGAGGAATTGAAAAAATAATAGTTATTTGTTTTACAAGGAGGCAAAGTTGTTGTTTAACCGCATGTGCCAATATTGATATTATTGATACCCGAGCAAGCGCAAGATTCCAATATTAAACCGCGAGCGTAGCGATTGGTTCGAAAAGTGGAATCTTGAGCGTTGCGAGGGTTTCAATTAAGGCACGAAGGTTAAACAAAATTTACCACCGAGTGAAACACAAAAATTTTCACCACATCAACATATGAACAAAATACCTTGCTACTGACTATAAAATAAAACATCAAATTGAATCAATCCATCAATTTATTCAATATTTATGATTCAAACTCATCATTTATAAGTATGTTCTACCTACAAACCAACTTAAGAAATCAAGTTAAAATTTGTATATAATCACTTGCAATCTTGGGGATAAAATGCAATTTTGCTAATATCTGTTTTCGAATAGCAAAGTAAGCCTTTACCAGTTGGTGTGGTGAAAACTTATTTACAAGCTTTTCTATTCGCATTTTTAATAACTAATAACTATAATAGGTACCAACATTCCGTAACGCACTCTTCATTCACCAATCGCTAACGCGGACTCGTGCCAACACAGATATGGCAGTGCCAACATCGCAGTTCTTTGTATCGCGCAGGTATTCTATTCACGGCGACTGCTCCGTACGATATCGAATCCAGCCCTTTCAATCCAGAGGTAATGCCTGCCAACAAAGCGCCGCGACTACCATTTGCTCAATGGAAATACCATTTGGCTCTGCAATACGCTCGAGGTGATTATTCACATTCTCGTTTTAAGCTTTTTAGCTTGTTTTCTATGAGTGAGGCAGTTCTAAGGCGATAGCAGATTTATAGCTTAATGTGAAATTAGGTACCTACTTATTCATAGATACATTATACGCATAGCTGGGCATTAACTCGTTAATTAACGAAGTTAACATTTTGATTAACGGATTAACTTTTAAGTTAACTTGAAAAAATGTTAACAGACTCGTTAACTTCCGTTAAATTTCTCCGAGTCCGTTAATCGTTAATCTAGTAGGGCACAGGCGCCATCTGCGCTGCGAAAAACACGTTCTGAACGCTACTATTAAAGCCCGAAGTACGGCAAATCCTATGATTTGCCGGTAAATCCTAGGTTTTACCGATGTCGATTGCTAAAAGTCCGAAATATTACCTAAAAAAGTATTCTTCACGTGGATTTGCTTTTACTAACTTTGATTCGGTGAATCCTAAGCTTTACCATGGCGACTGTTGTAGTGATAGGGCAGCAAATTCGAGCCCTATTTACGACTACATTCGCTTCCCTAGCCTCTACCGCCCAAAGTGCCACAACAGTCCCGTCACCGCCAGCATCTCTCCTGAGTCCTGACACAGCTCTTGGCAGTAGCTCAGGCGATCACTGCCTTCCACGTGCAGCCTAGAGTTCAATAGGCTAGCTGTACTTCGGCCGTTTACAGAAATATAATACGTTATAGTGATACTGATGCAACTAAATATTTAAAGAAAAGTTCATTTGTATTCACGTGTTAACGGATTAACGATTAACTTTAACTTACGTTAAATTTGTCGGAATGTATCGCTTTAACGATTAACGAAGTTAACTTTTTTAGTAACGGATTAGCGATTAACGAAGTTAACTATTTGATTAACGGTGCCCAGCTATGATTATACGTAGTGTACCTACCTGCCTACAAGTTAAATAAAGTTGGAATTTTACTAAACGATTGTTACATCGTGCCTCGTGCCCTACAAAGTACTACAAAGAGCATTGCATCACTACGTTTTGGTGCCCTATACCTAATTCATAATTTTGGTTGGAATTTACATAGGAACTTTTTTTACAATAAGTCATTCTGAATAATTCTGTACTTCGTATTGTAAAATGTCATGGGAAAAGTCAAATTATTTCATTGACTTTGCATTGAAATATGTCACACGTAAATCCAAAAATATAATTTATCAAAGTCATGTATTAGTGACTTTATTTGGCATCAAAATTCTTGTCAAAACCATAATGCATCTAAGCAGCCGGATATTCAAGTGCAGCAATTGCTACAAGCCGATAGAGCGACGGCTTGGGTTGTTCCAGGCTCAGGACGATTACGAATGCTACGCTGACAGCTATGTGAAGTGTTTCTGGGGGTTGTGTGATGTGCGGCACGAGAGCAAGGAGTGTCTCCGAGCACAGCCTGATGGAAAAGGTTCGTTTACTTTACTTAGGTGCCTCATAGGTTTCTTGGTAGAATGTTTGCAATCACGCGATTGGGTCCTTTCCATCTTTCACAATTATAGAAGGATCCGGTAGGTGAGTGAGTCCCACCTTAAGCCTGGGTTATGTTGCGTAACAGCATTACCACACTGCAAAAAAGGTAGGTACCTAGTAAACCTACTTACCGTGATCCGTGACTAATTCATGTAGCGTTCTTCTGTACTTAAATGGAAGCGACCAATAAAGAACCTTCAGCCCTAGCGCCCATCGATATACCTATTACCAAGGTATACTCAAGACGCATTTGAACTTCGAAAGTCGGGTACCTATCTAATTTTGTAATATTTTTAAAACCAAAAGTGTCTCAACTTACCTTATACCTAAACTTCTGCGCCACCACAGAACCTAGATAAGTTTACCTACTGTTGCTAGAGTAGTTTAGATATTTTCCAAATTATCTCGCTTTCGAAGTTACCCCAATGCCTTCGGTACCTATACATATAATAAGCAGCTGCGTCTTTGAATAGTCACCGTCCTGTGTTGTACTATACATAGAACTTCGAGCCAGTAGGTTGTACCTTGTAGGGTAGGTTTATAGCAAACCGAACGCACGCGGTCGAACGAACATGAAACACTCGAATACCTAACAAAGCTTGAGTGGTGCTTGCGAGACGATTAAAGGATATATTCCGTTTCACTATAGTTACGGAACCTGACAAGGAAGACAAATTCGAATGTATGAATTTGTTTTGGTTTTGAAATCGATATTTAAACTGTCACACTGCTTATAGGCGCGCATATCACGCGAAACTTCATTTAATTTGAGCGATCCTCAAGGTAGTAGCCGCATCACAATGGTAATAACCTAACCTAACCACAAAATTAAAATTTTGAAAAAACCCCGACCGCGACTAGTAGACCGATTTTCATGAAACATGGCTAAGAACACTCCCGACTTACTCAGCTTTCAGACAAAAAAAAGTAAATCCAAATCGGTTCATCCGTTCGGGAGCTACGATGCCACAGACAGGCACGCACAGACAGACAGACATACACGTCAAACTTATAACACCGTCGTTTTTGCGCGGGGGTTAAAAAAACTGAATAGGACTCCACGGCAAGTTTTCTTTTTCTCGTTTAGTATCTACAAAATACCAAGCACTTATTAAGTCATAAAATAGTTTCCTTACATCTGCATGTTTGTCAACGGCAGCTTTACTCAGCAAAGTGTATCTAAAAATAAATTGTAAAATCCGCCCCGACATAATGTGTATCCTGTGTAAAATTTTGACGGTAGCCACTTATAAAAACACTAGATAGATAGTTAATAAAACTAGGCTGGGTTCCGTCGACTCGGGAAACGACAATTAGGGATTTTTAAATCGACCGCCATCGCCATCATTCATGACATGCATCATTCCGAATATTACCTAATTTTAGAATGTTTCTGATAAAAGCAGTTCATGGAGATGAAGGTTGATGGATGGAGAGGGAGGGGTAATAAACCCAAACAACGCTGGATGGATTGTGTGAAAGAGGATATGAGGAAGAAAGATGTGAGTGTTGAGATGACGAAAGATAGAGGAGAATGGAAGAGGAAGACGTGTTGTACCGACCCCACATAACGTGGGATAAGGGTAGGAGGAAGAAGAAGAAGAAGAAGAGGTGAGAGTGATTTTCGCAATTACGGCTTACGGAATTACAGCTTGACAAAAACAATATCATAGCAACACTTAGGTACTTTTCTCATACAAGTGACTCAGTAGTTGCCACATGCGAAACGGTTTACATAGACGGTTACTTTTAGGGACCGTCCACACTTAAGAGACGCATGTCCTGAGGCGCGCAACGGACATCTCCGCCACGCCGCCTGAATGTAATTCAAAAAACGTCTCCTCAGTACATTTTGTATAGGTGGCGCGTCTTACGTCCTTCCTGTACAAAATGTACTGAGGGGACGTTTTTTGAATTACATTCAGGCGGCGTGGCGGAGACCTCCATTGCGCGCCGCAAGACATGCGTCTTATGAGTGTGGATGGTCCCTTAGGTACCGGTACCGTGGCACTACCGAATTGTTGTGTAGAAAAATGTGGCTAATTTAAAAATGTAGGCTCCAAGTGTCGACTTCCCGATTCCACATGTAGAACATAAATTTCGCGCCTTTTCTTCCGATAATTTAAGTGTGTTTTTAGTATAGTAAAACTAATATTAGTATCAATGTCTCTCTTTCCTTTTCAGTTATCACCATGCAACCAAGATGAAAGAAATTCCCACCTCCAGCCTAGGCATCTCATATCAAATTGTTTGTTTTTCGAAATTTTTGAAATGAAGACATAAAATATAATTAAATACTTTATTTCATGTATCATTAAACTGATAATCTGTTAAACTGCTCTGTCTTTCATTTAGCACTTGCCGTACATTCATATTGATTCGTGATTCTTGTATGTAATCTTTGAAGGGTCTCCATACTTCTTCGTCAATGTTTTTGTTCATATCAAATATCAATTGTTTTTTGTCAGATATGTACTTGAAAGTAGCTTCACTGTAACTGATTTTATTTAGGTCTTCTAGGTCAGCCCAGGGTGATCTCTGGGCGGGTAGAATCTTTGGAACTGCGTGGTAGCAGAGCCTTGCCTCCTTTGACATTATCATGACATCTCCACTGTTGAGTAGTATGGCAGCTGGCTCTACAGATTTGTCTTTACCACCGATGAGAAAGATTGCAGATTGACCAAAACTGTAGGAGGAAATCATGTGTAAATATAATTAAATGATAAAAAAATTATTTAAATTGACCATTGCAACAAATGATTGTTATTCCTAAAACTGAGACTCAAATCTACCAAATATAGGAGATTATTATACAGCGTGGTTCAAACCTAGACGTCAAAAAAAAAATTTTTATTCCTCACATCATGGGCTATCAGAATATACCCCATGTATATTGGCCGATTTTTTGTAGTTTTCGAATTACGAATTTTACAAAGCCTTCTTAAAAGCAAAATAAAAGTAAAAAAGTTTTAAACGTAAAACTTTGAAATTGGTATTTTTTCCAACTTGCATCAAAGTGTGGACCCTGTTTTTTTTTTTTTTTTCAGTAAATGCTCTGTTTGTAATGATGATATGATTATGCAAAAAGAAACTAGTAAAAAAACTCAACAGTCTTTTTGAAAAAATATTTTTAAGGAAAAAAAAATCAAACATTTGTAACTTGAAAACTACAAAAAATCGGCTAATATACATGGGGTATATTCTGATAGCCCATGATGTGAGGAATCTAAAAAAAGATTCTTGACATCAAGGTTTAGACCACCCTGTATAAAATGGCAAGCTAGAAGTTGCCAGTGAAGCAGTTGTATAATAATTTACAGGTTTGTTCTGGCTACTTTATATTGTTTTATTGTTTAACCAATTGTTTTCAAGCCACTGAAGAACTCTCTTCTCTCCCACTCATTAAAATTTGTAGGACAATGAGCTTGTCAAGGAGTATAGAAGTTAAAACAAAGTTATAGGAATATATTGAATAGGAATTGATAATTTTTAATACAAACCTAAATGAAAACAGTGGAGCTTCTAGATTGACCTCTGAATGGTCAGTATGAGCAGACAGCGTAGAGTCCATATGATAATAATTGACAATAGCCGCCTCAGCCTTGAAGCCTGTGTAGCCAAGATACTGAGCCATTACATCTGACAACTCGGCCAGCTCCTCAGGAAATAAAGATTTGTTCTCATCTGTGTATATCTGAAATTGATAGAAAAACAATTAAATACCTGAAATTTGAATAACATACTATAATACTTGTCAAAAGATAGAGTTTTTTTTTTTTTTATTAGCCTACTGTAGTGTCCCACTGCTGGGCAAAGGCCTCCCCTCGCTTCTTCCACTCAACCCTGTCATGTGCGTAATTTTGCCAGCTTGGATAAAATGCGTTCAAGTCGTCCCGCCATCTCTTTTTCGGTCTGCCTGAACCCCGGCCTGCACCCTCCACGGTGTTCCGTGAGTCCCACTCGGTAACCATTTTGGCCCACCGATCAGGGTGCATGCGGCAGACATGTCCAGCCCAGTTCCACTTAAGCGTAGCGGTCTTGACACCTACATCTGCAACTCGAGTTCTGGAGCGCAGTTCCGTGTTTCTGATTCGATCAGTTCTGCGAACACCCAGTATACTGCGCTCCATCGCTCGCTGGCAAACCTTGAGTTTGGACTTTAGAGCTTCTGTTAGTGACCATGTTTGAGCGCCATAGGTAGCCAAAAGATAGACAGTATAATGCCTAAATTATCCCATTGTTTCTATTAGCCATGTAATGTTTTTTTAGCCATGATCAAAATTGTATGTGTTTTTCATGGCAGAACTATGCATAAACCATTGGGGCTTGGACAACAAAGCCATAAGTGATGGCTCAAATTGACTAGTCCTAACAACTCTTGGGATTGATTAGAATAATGTTGAAGCATTGTAGTCATACAAACAAAATAAAGCAAAGCACATAGAAAGAATATTAACATTTTACTTTTGTGTCCCAGTTGTGGTGATATCCCAAAGTAGTCCATCTCAATTTTTTCTGAAGCTGTCTATTGCATGCTCCATTATCAAAACACTCCGCCCACCAATCTGGTAACAACACTTCAATATCAATATTCAACTTATTTGGCTTTCTAGGGTATTTCTCCAAACACTTTCTGATCCAATACCTTTGTCCTGCGGCAGTGAACGGATTTTTTAATAGGAATAGTCCAGGGTGATCATGAAATGCGTATAATTCCCATTCTTTAATATTCCTTAAACCTATCAGGTCTGTTCTGCCGTCATCACCGACATTGTCGGGATTGACTTTAGTCACCTGAAAACAATAACAAAAAGCAAGTTAAAGATTTCTTCCACGAAAGAACGGATATACAGTATATTCTGTTGTTGCTTAAAATTATTTAGAATGTTACGTACCTTGTCGGTTTGATTACTGATATCGGCTAGAGATAATACTTTACTAAGGGACGGCTTTGGTTTGTTTGATTTATAATATTTAAATTGCGACTTAAAATTGTCAACTGTTTCCAATGTTTCCATTGTTAGACGTATTACTTCGTACTTAAAACACTTAAAATAAAATAATGTTTGGCTTTGACAAGATATTATTATAGGTTATTTTTTTCCGGTTGCCATTAACTACATTTTAAAAATCACTAATCTTTCAACATTTGTATAAACTTATTGTAGCCAGTAGCTAATCGAAAACTGATACTAGTGATACTCATTAGTTAAATTATTACCTTGGATAAAATGACAATGTAGTTGAATGTAGATTTCAGATGTAAAACGTGATTGACAACGTGATTACATTAAAGAGATGTAGAAAGTAAGAAAAATAATCAACTTAAGGTAAATATATTCGTTATGGCAACATTATAATTAACTGTCATTTGAGTCGTTTGAGCCATATTTAAAATCATTGCTGTGTACCACGCACTTGGAAAAAAAACGAGCAGCTTTTTGTATTCGACCCCATAACAGCGACAATAATATTATCTGAAACAATAAATAAGCATAGCATGGAACTGTCAATGTCATGTCATTCATTTTAAATTTAGTCAGACAGTGAAGTAAATACAATTTCTTTCACAAATTTAATAGAATATAAACATTAAACACTATATAGTTATATAACTATTTCAATTTTGTACTGAGGAACTCACTTCCACAAAATATTTCACTCGTAATACCATAACATGAGTCAAACAACTACTGCCGGACAAATACCAGAATGTTTGAGGGTAAATATTTCTCAAATCCTGCACGATTTCTCAATGAGGACCATATTTTCAAAAACAAGAATACCGGTGTGTAGTTTTTAGAGAATATTACCAGTTTTAGTTTTAAACTCGCCCATTTCGTTATTTCAGGACGATTCTGAAGATGGTAAATCCAAACTTAGAAAATGGTTAAACATGAACTTCAGAATTGAAATGACGGATGGAAGAGTCCTCATCGGAGTTTTTCTCTGTACAGATCGGGATGCCAATGTAATTTTAGGTAAATAGTTATGATTTCAATTGTAATTTAAAAACCACATTTGTGTTAACATAACAAGATAGATAGATGTATAATAAAAAAAATTTCTTGTTTCTAAAGTGCCTATAAGAATTATGGTCATTAAAGTTAGTTTCTAAAATTCCAGGGGCATGTTCAGAGTACCTGAAAGGCAATGATGGTGAAACAGAAGAGCCCAGAGTTCTAGGACTAGTCATGGTGCCCGGCCGACACATTGTCTCCATACAAATCGACGACATGGCTGCACAGCGCAGAACTGCTCCCATCATGAATGATTCTATGTGGTTATAATTGTGAGTGTATTATTTTAATTTATTTTAATAAGAGAATAAAAATTCAAACCTATGAAAATCATTTATTTAGTACCAATCATTAATTATTGAGATACATTCAAATTGTTCACTAGTTGCTGCAAAATCTCTACTTCTAAATAAATATTCTTAGAATCATTAGCAAACGGATTGTAGCTATCACTTGCATTTGCATTATTAGTTTTAGTTAGAAGTGCTGTCAAATCTTCACTAATCATGTTTATTCCTCTTTGTGGATCCGATAAAACACTATTCAAAAGTTTAGGCTCCAATATTTTTTGTAGACATATGTATGGATGAGGTAAAATTTTTGATAGGGTAACATTTTTATAAAAAATGGTGCTCAATAGCCTTACATCCTCATCTTCATCTTGTAAAAGAATAATGGCTGACTCTATTGTGATTACTTTTACAGCATCTGA
This sequence comes from Leguminivora glycinivorella, assembly GCF_023078275.1. Taxonomy (NCBI): domain Eukaryota; kingdom Metazoa; phylum Arthropoda; class Insecta; order Lepidoptera; family Tortricidae; genus Leguminivora; species Leguminivora glycinivorella. The sequence goes on along the minus strand of NC_062987.1, from coordinate 7,275,337 downwards.
TAATCTATGGAATGCATTTGAGAACTCATTATTTGTTAATGCTGCAATGTATCTCATTTCTACATCAACAGACTCAGGGTCACATAATTTCAAAACTTCTCTTGACAAATATACAACACCTTTCTCATCATTTTTATGTAACAAAATCCTTACAGTGAATGGCAGTAAGTACCGCAATTTATATGTGTGTCCATTTGTTTGTATTGCTTGTAGTAAAGATTCAGTAAAACAATTTATTTCAACTAACTGAGATATCTTATAGAGAATTTTCCACAGTTCACTACTGCAAAATTTATTGTTACATGTTAATAATAATTCTGCAATATTTTTTAAAACATCTTTAGGAATTTCTTCATTCTCACATTTTATTTTCTCTAGAAGATCTCTACAATAGTTCTCAAATCTATTTCTATTTGTAATTATGTCTATCACTTGTGACATTTCAGACCAATCAATATTTTTAATACATTTTCTAACTCGCGCATTTGCCCAAGAGTGAACCCCAGGTGCATAAACATTGGCATCTAGTTCTGTCATTGTGTCCAATAGGATATCAACACTCACATTCAACTTAAAAATATCTTCATACATTTCCTTACACAAATAGGAATGTGTGCCTTTGTAAAGTTTGTTCTGAATGGACTGCTTTATCAGTTGGAACTGAGTCTCTTTGTCATTATAATGTTTATAGCAATGTGCCAACAATATGAGCATGCCATGCATAAAGTTTTCTGATACTAGTCCATGTTCCATGAAAGCTTCATAAATTACATCAAAAGAAAAAATGTTAAATATAGATTTGGCAGTGAGACGTCTTACAGTATAGATAGGGCTATCTAATAGGCAAATCAAGCTTTGTAATAATGTTGAATGGGATGACATTTCCTCTGTCGTGTCAGAGGAGAAATTGTACCTCATAGCACTATTTGCCAACATATTCAATATAGGTACTAAATTGGAATGTGAAAGAACTTTATCAGATGTACTGATGTTTCCGAGTTGATGGTTAATATATATCCATAATTTCGGAGAATGCGTGCGTATTTCATCACATGCTACTGTAGCTATGGTCTCATCTCCTGTGCCAGATGCTTTTTTCTGGCCTATTAGCTTTGGAACTAAAGCACCATAGAGTTGGAGAGCAGCATTTCTGAAATGAAACAAACATGGATAAATATTTGAGCACCATAGAAAACAATAGGTCCAGGCATCGTCGCTAGGCATTTTCCTGACGCGCCAAACATTCAACTCAGACTTGATTGGGGCATGTTTGCCATGGCCATTTTCCGCACATATTGATCAATAAAGTTTATATTAAGATACTACCATACTTCAGGACTAAAATATTAATGAAAAACATACAAATTTTAATATTAGACTAAAATATCTTAGTAGGTATGATAAGAGTTGTAATATATACACATGATTTACCTTATCTGCCAATGGGGACTTGTCAGATTATCAAACGCAAGTTTGGCCAATTGTGGAGAGTAGTACATAACATCAGAAGCTATACTGCTATCTACAACAATTCTCGTCAGGAAGTGTATGTAAATAGCTTTTGGCAAATCCTTCTCGTTTTCAATATCGGTATTCCCATGTAGTTTTTCAGGTATATCTTCTGAATGACTGCAGGTTTCCAATATCATGTTCATAAAGTAATGGAATAGAGGCTGTAACAAACAACAAAAAATTGATATAATTTCTTTTTGCTAATATCTTCTAAACTAGAAGCACATTAAACTAACTAGAAAAGATGCCTTAAAGCCAAAGCAGTACAGTACTGTTAGTTAGACGAGCTTAGACTGTGTGCTAGGAACGCCAGCGATTTGATTGCCAGTGTCCGAGGTGTGGCATATGGTATGAAGGTTGTCTGGTCCAAAAGATCTTAATAGTCATTTTCAAAACTAAGCATTTTTTACGTTATACCAATGGATCTTAACTCGGACAATTTCATTATCTCACATAGATAAATAGTTACAAGAAGCGGCACAGTAAGTTTAGCGCTGACCGTTATTGTGCAGAAGTCAAAAACAGGTATCTCAGGGGATTACAGGGGCGAAGGGTATACGTTCCTATGCGCAGTTATCCCCTCCACATTTCACTCAGCGCTAAACTTACGTGCCGCTTGTATCAACTTCAGTTTTTTTTATGGCTTCACCTTTCCCTTTTTCATGTCACTGGATACAATTCTGTGGACCATAATCGACAACCCAGCACCTCGCCTGGTTATAGACGCCATTTTACTGGCTTCCGTTATCAACTCCTTAAGCTTGTTTTTGAGCAGTACATGGGGAATCCTAGAAATGTCCACTTCATCTGGTAGGGATGTCAAATACTGAATAGCTTGACCTAAAAAAAATACAAATCATTTATAATTATTAGCAAATAGCCACAGGGGCACTTTTAGATATACATGTCAAAACTTAAGTAGACAGAAATTAACAGTTAAAAAATATTCATTCTAAGCAGGGTATATAGGGACTATAGGTAATAGATGTATACAAAAAAGTGTCACATAAATAATTAAAGCAATTATGTAGTTAAATAGTAATGTCCAAATTACAGCTGTTATTGCAATGATAAGGTTTTATGAGGCGTTGCACCGGTGTAGAGGAGACAGGCCATAATTCTAAACCCTATTCCAGTGCAATAAAGTTTACATACGTTGCATATTGCCGAATTAACTATGTATGTAAACTAACTCAGCTTTTAGACAAAAAAAAAACTAAATCTAAATCTATGATGCCACAGACAGACACGTCAAACTTATAACAGCCCGTCGTCGTCGTCGTCGGGGGTTTAAAAATCAGAATATCACTGAGATTTTGAGAATTGTTTAATTTTTGATGCCGCCTCGATTTTGTTCGTCTTGGCGGGTATTGTTATGGCTACCGTCCAATCGCCAAGAAGGAAAAATCGCCTCATAATCGCAAGAACAAACAACGATTGCCGATTGTTTGGACAACTATTTTTTACTGTTACTTGTTCTAGATAAAATAGATTAAAATTTACCAAGTGCAGCGCCCGCGGCTTCAATAGCTCCTTTATGTCGTGAACTTTCCAACACGCGAGTTATTATGAGAAGGAACTTTTCTATATGATGTACTTGGTCACAGTGCCGGATCATAAGCGACGCCAAATCACAGCATGCCTGTAAAAATATTTTAGTAAAAAATTATGGTAAGGTACAGCGGGACAAATCTCGACTGGGGGGTCTGGGGGGGCAATTGTAACTAATACATTTTTTCCATTATTACACTATGATATTGAGTTCTACATGTATCCTCTGAACACGCCTACCATATACAACCGGTGGACACTCTACTTGATAATGCAAACTTTGTAAAACATGGAAAAAATGGACCAGTTATATTTGCCCCCCAGTCGAGATTTGCCCCGCTCTACCTTAACCATTTTAAACCGCATGTAAAGGACATCACAAAACAAAGTTCCATTCCAACCACTTTGAACCTTGCAGTTAATTGCTTATCTTCAAACACGGGCAGGAAATATTTTTCAATAACAAAGTTGGCCAAGATGTGTTTAGTGTTTACATACCTTTACATTTAGCCAAATACAGTTCAGAACCATTTGATGAATGCCAGATATCTTCGTGTCATCTTTGTCGTCCTTTGCCGTGTGCCCCGATTTATTGATGATCTGCTCCACCATATCATTCATTTTAGAAAAGTCCGAACTTGATGAGTTTTCCTCCCAGGCAAAGTGATTTGATATAGTGTCCAATGTTTTAAGAAGCCTCATTATTTCGTCATCAGATATCTTAATGTTGTAAGACTTCTGATCACAAACATCTAATACAACTAGCATTATATCCATGAAGGAGTGTAACTGTTTTCCGTTTTCAATTGATTCTAAAATATCCCTGTGCAACTCGTTTTCATTAGTCAGCTCGTTAAATGCAAAAGTAAAAACATCTTCCACAGTTTTAAAAGTAGCTTGGTCAAGTTTTTCTTTTAGCAGAATACTTACAATTAATTTGAACATGCTCTGCCCACAACTGATTTCATAGAAAAACTTGCCCCTAATACTTTTCAATGCTTCGACTATGACATGATTTATTAATAAGTCTGTCTTCTTGAAGGCAGGCGAGTAATAATTTAAAAGTAAATGCACTACATTTTCTCTTATATCATCTGACGGATCCTGCAGGAAGCTTATTAACTTTTTAACAAATGCATCATCTGACAGCAGCCATTTCCCATCATCAAGTAACATTTTATACAATGTTGTGTCACTGTGTCTTGTTTGATTCTTCTTATTTTTTGGTATGTCAATCAAGCACTCCCACACAATACTGCACACCTTTACAGATGTAATCTTTCTTTGATAGTTGCCTTTTACAATTAAATTAGAAACAACAAGTTCCTGCAAGGATATCAAGAATTGTAGCAGATCTTGCAAGTCCACAGGCTCCTTATTCTTGCAGTGTGTGGTGAAAGCAGCATGATTCTGCATCAAGAAGTTTTTAAGGCACTTCAACATGCCAAGTCTGAGCACTGTACAGTCAGAGTTTATATTATTTTTCACATAATTTAATATAAGTTCAAATTCTATTTGACTAGGTATAGTTTTGCCTTGAAATTCGCAAATAATATCAAATGCAGCCATCCTTATATCCACATTGCTATGTTCTATGCCTTGCAACACCATTGATTCTAGTAAATTCCAATGTTTTACTGAATTCCAATTTTTATGAACAAGACCAAGTTTATTTGCTTGTTTAAAAATAGACAAGCTGTTATAGAGTTTTCTTTCTAGTTCTTCAGTATTTTCAAATATAACTTCAAACTGATTTACCAAAGCCGGAAACTTCTTAAAGGTTTGTAAACACCAGTAGTTGTTAAAATGTTCAACTGGTTTTGTATTTCTTCCATTTAAAATACTGTCAATAGTTGGCAAAAACATTTGGATCCAGTCATCTGCAGAGGCCAAGTTCTTCAAAATTGCAAAATACATATCAGTCCCTGCTGAAACCAATCCTGGTTTTTCTAAGCTGTTGGATAAGCCAGTTAGCCAATCAGTTTCTTTTAAAAGATTTAAGATATTCCCTTTACATCGTCCTATCATTTCTGCAAGCATTAAATACTTAGCTTTATTCCAATAAAATGTATTAATTTCTTTAACAACATTTTGGTATGTTGTAAAGTCCATTAGAGATATCAGTGTCTGGAAGATGGTTTTATTTAGATCCCTTACTCCTGTGATCGGGTTTTCCCAATTATGGTTCACAAGGTTTAATAATCTCACTTGATTATTTTGTGTAAATATGCAATCTTGAAATTGTGTCCCACATACTTTCTTGAGGGAACTTATTGTTTTAAAAACAATAAAAGTGTTTCTAGAGTAATCATATGCCATCTGAATGAGCAAATCAATAGTAGAATTCAGAAGAAGCTCTAATGTTGTATTTGCCTTTCTGGATTTAGTCAGAAAGTTGGATTGAGACATTCCATACATCAAAGACACTGCCCATGTTGTCTTTGGATTTATAATCACATCATTTTCTCTCTGGTTTAATTCATGGTCTATTCCTTGTAATAATCCCTTTAGATAGAACTCCTCTTTTCCAGTCAATGGAATGATAGTGTAGAAACATGTTGAACACAGTAACTGGTCATCTAACTTGAGTAGCCCTGATTGCAGTTGATACCAAAGAACTTGTGTTACTTTATCCCATGATTCACTGTTCTGTTCTACTGACTGAAGTTTCTTTGCCGATATAAACACTTCCTGAAATCATAAATAATATTGTTTAAACATAGAGTACATGGCCTGCAGTAACACACAGTTCCAAAAGTGTGGAACCGCCTTTAGGGTCAGAAGAGAAGTCCCCTGACAAAACTGAATAGTTAGGGGTCCTGTCATAATAGAAACATGTCAGTGCTGTGAAAAATATGTAGCAATATTTACAAATTCATAAACCACAAAATGTAGTTAGTCATTACAGCATCATTTGCTTGTATCTCACTCACATTGTTATACTAGTCTTATAACAATATTAAAATAACATAAATACTTGCCTGTATCAATGCATTAGTAAGTGTTTTTGCCTCAAGCAACTTCTGTAATAAGTCCTCCATTATACCATTCAATTTTTCATTGCCTGAAATGAAGGTTGGAAACGGTTTACAATAACAGATAGTGTTCAGTATTTAATTTTAGACAAAACATGGTATAACTTCCCGTTACTTCCCTGTGTATGTTTTAAATCCCGAACAAGGTATGTGACAAGGAAGGTAAATTAAAAGCCAATTGCAACTAAAAATAATTTACTATTCAAAATCTAATATTTACAATAAAAGCTCAACAATTAAACATTAATCTTTATTGGTCTTTTATAGGTTCATATCCTTCCTTCTGCATTTTCTCTTTAAACACATTAAAGTCCCGTTTCCTATCAAAGTGTGAGACCCACTGCGTAGGGCACGACTTTTCGAATAGCTTTCTTAACTCCGAACATTCTTTAGGTTTATAGGAACTGTCTTTTATATTCTGCTTATCTAAACACTCCCAGTAACGATCCCTGGAGTCCCAACAAGTCTTTCTTTGTTCTTTATCGGGAAAAGACATCTTTCACGATTGGATATAAACCTAAAATAGAAAGTAAAAATGCTTTTTATAACGATATTTTACTGCTAAGAACGTACGAGTACCATTTTAAAAGCCCCTTTCGATATCTATAATCAAGCAATAAATATATTGAAAACTTACGTATTTGATTAAGAAGTTCTGGTATTTTCAGTTAGTCTACCAATTTATTTTAGTTTTCGCAATAATCTTCCTTATCCTGTTTAGCAATATCGCATAACCTCAAAACTTGACGACATGACAGATGGACATTGACAATTTTGACAGCTGAGCCATATCGACTGCTGTTACGTTTGAGTCATCTTTTAATACGTCGGTTCAGATGGATCCGAACTACAGTCTGACTAAAAAGAGTAGAAATTAAAAAATGGCAACATCGTAGTGTCGTCCCGTTTCCTCAAACATATTGATTTGAAAGGAATGACACTACAATGTTGCCACTTTTTAATTTCTACTCTTTTTGGTCAAACTGTATATTTTGCTGGTGAAAAATATTATTTGTTAAAAAATATGCTCAGGCGGAAATACTGCGAATGTATTTTTTTTACCAGGGTTGGTCTGCGCGCTTATGTAAACAAGTTTGTCAAAAAAAAACATGTGCATATTTTTTTTATAATAATTTGCCGCTTTTTCTTTAGTGCCGGAAAAGGCTTGACTTTAAATCATGGCGCCAATTTCTACTCCTTCAGACTCCTTGACTCCTTCGTGTTCCACTTCCACTGTAGATAAGTAAAAATATACTCTTTAAATATTATTAAAGCCCATTTTATTCCAAATAAAAAAGTGACAAATTACTAAAAGTGAGGCAGGTAGGTACTTACTTTTAAGATTAAAATAATTCGTACATCTACCGCATGAACCTACAATTCTATGGACGGATAACTCCGAAGAAAAACCTGTGATTCCATCATCCACATTGATAGCTTTGTCTATGACCTCATCCACTAATCTCCCGTCAGTCGGATCGAGGCGCCCGTGGCGAAAACATCTCCAGAAAATTAAGAAAATATGCCTACATACGTTGTCAAATTGTGTAAAAATGACAACAATCGAAAGAAAAAAAAATACGGAGCAACTTTTCATGCGTAAATTAATACTTTATCACGTTATTATGCGTAAAATCACAATATTAATTAATGTTCATAATCGTAAACTAACAAACTGCAAAACAAGAGTGTGACCAGTATTTTTTTTAAATAGTGTTTGCACACGGCGCACTGAGTCATTATTATTTGTTAAAAACAAGATATTTCTAAGTTTCAAGTAAAATAATTAATTTTTGATAAATTAAGTGAAGAATTGATTTTCTTTTGACCTGAATTATAATTATTTTGATTTTAAATCGTGTTTGCACATCGCAAACCGTCTGCCATTGCTGGCTTGAAAGGTCGCCAACAAGCCATCAAATAAAATTAAAAAAAAACGTCCGCCATTGTTGGATCACAGCCGGTCTTCAGTGAGACTCCCTCTGTTCTATTACTACTCTGTGATCTACCGGTTATTTTAATTTATTTACTAATGAGAATAGTGTTATCAAACCAGACGCAAGTAGGTAACAAGTTATAGTATTTATAGACAGATGGTAGATATTTGTACCTACAAATATTTCTAAATTTCCTTCACGAAATTGGATACAATATCTAACTTATTCAAAGTAAAGAAATGGAAATGTTTTAACTCGTTAACAGCAATCAAGTCTTGAATTAACTTCTTCACAATTTGTAGTCCATCTATATTTGATTCTTCTTTGACTTTTACTTGATCCAGTAAATCTTGGGAAACTTTTACTTTGCAAAGATCTATGAAGCCGTTTAGCTGTTTTAAATTTTGGAACAGGAATACGCCTGGTATTATGGGGGTTCTAATCCCGATTTCTTTGCAACTTTTTGCAAAGTTATTAAAAACTTCTTTTTCGAAAAACGCTTGTGTGAGTATGAAATCTGCTCCATTGTCAATTTTTTCTTTGAGGTTTAGTAGTTTCTCTCCGGTTTGGTCGGGGGATCCGGCTACTCCTATACAAAAATAATTTCCTGTACTAGCCTTTATATACATTACTAAATCTCGGGCACTTTTGAAATCCGAAGTGGCGGCGTCATATTTTTCTGAAATAAGTAAATTATTATTTATTAGTCCGTTACATTGTTACTGTACCTACCTAAAGTAGAAATCGTTCGCATTTAGACAGACAAAACATCATCTTGTCTTGTATTAAATTTGCACTGTAATGATTTGGTAAGATGGAATACAACAATAATCCACTTACCTCCCAGCATAACAAGCAAGTTACAAATATTTTGCTCTTGTAGTAAAATCAGAACTTGGTCCAAGTAATCCTTTTTCAACATATCACAAGTCAAGTGCAATAGCACATTATGTTGTTTGCTTCTTAACAATTTAGCCATCCTTAAAGGTGCTATATCCAAGTCTTCGCACTTGTGGTTTTTGGCGTGCCATGTCACCGAGAAAAACACTGGTTCCACCTTCAGGTTGTTTATTTCTTCAACTGTTACATCTGGTGTTACTTCGAAAGAATAGGAGAATTTGTCTGAATGTTTTATCAAGTCAGTGATTTTACGTAAAGTCATGTCTCCGAAGCAATTGGCAAATATTTAAAATGTCTTGAAAGTTTATAACCAAAAAAATTACTGATTGGCTTATCGATTACACAGTCGACCTTTATAAGTGATAACGCCCGATTTGAAACGCAAACGTTTAGAGAGCTCAGGCCCCGTAGCCGAATGGCATTTTTGCGACGCGAAACGAAATCGAAACGCCGCAGAAAGGTAGTCTGGCTCTGTCGCGCTAATACGCAAGAGCGATAGAGATAGATAGCTACGAAAGAGATACTATCGTGAGCGTTTCGTGAGCGTTTGTGCATTCGGCTACGGCTACGCACACTGGCCCCGTAGCCGGATGGCATTTCTCAGACGCGAAACGAAAACGAAACGCCGCGAAAGGTAATCTGGCTCTGTCGCGCCAATACGCAAGAGCGATAGAGATAGATATCTACTAGCGTTTCGTGAGCGTTTGTGCCATTCGGCTACGCACCCCATAGAGCAAAGTGACACGAAGAATTCGTTATTATATGTTAGTTTCAAGTCGAACTGACTCGTTATCTCCCGTATGTCGGTTCTACATCAATTTTATTATTTATGTAATACTTCAGAGCTACGTGGTGGGGGAGTTCAACTGAGAGCGATAAACTCACAAGAATTGTAATAGGTACGTTGTCAGCGGAGTCACTAGATGGCGTTCTTAGCGCCACTTGGTTTGTTATGAAATAAATAATAACAACAGTCGTTAAAGCTTTATCGTATTAATAATAACTGTTTTAATTTATTTAAAACACCGTAACCTCATCTCGGACACTGGCGATCAAATAATATTTGATACACACATATTATGTGAAAGCGGCGCGTTCCTAGCACACATTCCAAGCTCGTGTAGGTAAACGCATACCATGCGTGTATGAGTGAGATATGAAAAGGTCGACTGTTGGCATTTTTGACAGGCGGTAACTGTGAGGTAACCGAGAGGGGGTGGGCGGCACCTTCAGCGGGGAGCGGGAGTGGCCATACTGGACTGTACCATCGTACTCACTACCTACTCTTTATTATACTGTGTGTGAAGACAATTTAAATAGTTAGATACACAGTGAGTACCTACTACGTAATTTCATGGTTTAGGAAAGGGATTGGTCTAGAAAAATTGTTCAAGGTTATAGGTAATGAAGAAAACGAAACATATTCAAATTATGTAGTGTAATGACTGTTCTATACATTGATTACCAATCAGCCATAATAGGTATCACAACCAAAATCAATTACTACAAATAACTTAAAAGACCGCGTCTAGTGTAGGGTAATCGTTACATTACGTAAAGCTGCCTCGAAGCTGCATGTCGAATACATTTTATTGCCGTCTCTACAGTCTACGTTTCCTTTTACACGTATAAAATCAACTACTTATCTATTAGGTACACTTTTAATTGCGATTAACATGAAGTTCTTTCGATAATGACGGAATAGGTATAATACAATGATCTTATATCTCTATTCGTGTAAAAGCCTCCAAACACCTAAGTCTACAAATTATCTAAATTAATTACTTATCGAAGCCTACTATATTATAAATGCAATATCCCTTACGTATGTTAGTTATTGTTACGGTTTAATAAAGCTTCGTATTAATTAACTTATATAAATTTGGTACTAGAAATGTTTAAGTATATTTGATATTTTAATTGTTTTTAGAAACAATTTGACGAGATCTTTAACGATGCAAATTTATGTTAACTTAGATATTAATTAAATACTTAACATTACAGTAAAAGTGCCAACATTATCTGCCAATGGTGATGTAACTATGATTATCTAAAAGATCTTATGATAGATTTACTAACATAAGAACTAACCCTTGATAAAGGGAACGACGGCACCTGAGGTACTCTATTCTACTTATAGCAGCATTGAAAATTGGTTTTATGAAACATGGAATATTTTCGTATAAAACTGGTAACATTGTTCCAATCTGCAGATATAGAGGTAATATTGTTTATCAGTGGCTTCCCTGCAATCATAATAATTACTTACGTATTTTTATCTAACACATCCATCATGTGCTGTAAAATTACATTGCCACTACAACATGGCGCGGTGATATGTCTACTTCACTTTAAGCTTATAATTAAGTAGTTGGATAATATAAAAAAGTTACTAATAATTAAATACACATTCGTTCCTGGTTCCAAATGTATATAGTATAGTCGTTATAAACTGTTTATTATTTTGAGACTGCTTCATTAACCTAGGTTCATTATATTGGACTGGATGTGTGGCACGGTTCATATTTTGCCAGGAACAAAATTATGTATTGAAGACAGTCACACTGAACAAACGAGTACGCGGATCGTGAATTGCAAGACAAGTATCGGTCACACGCGGACGTGGCCTTGAGCGCACGGACTGAAAACAATAGGTCGCGGTTGCGGTCGTTTTACGACGGACGGCTAGCGTACGATGGACGTAGTATGTTCCTAGCTTCACTTTTCGGTTACTATCGATATCGGTTAAGAGCGAGAGAGTATAGTATACGTACCTACATGTTTGTTCAATATGGTGCATCATTGCTAGATGTCAAATCGCTGCAAAATCCCTATTTAATGTGAATCACCTACGCATGACTTGCAGCACCTAACATTTCCCAAAAAACCTAGCCACGTCCTTGTGGCTTGATTTAACGCTTGGTCTGAATTGACACTGAATTCAGTCTTTTTTTCAAAAGATTGTAACAGAGGTAGTTTATATATATTAGGAAACTCGTCATTGATGAATGATATTCACTTGGAACCTTGGCTCTGTAACTTTTACTTTGAATTGAATACATTTTTAATGATTATCTGATCGGGTACTTTGCAATAGTGCTATCTAAGTTACTCAAAGCATTGCATACTGGACACAAAGATTGCATATTGTCAAATCTAATAACTAAATCGAGGAACTCTTTTGCGATAGAGAAAGAAAAACTGCCTGCACTGAATAATTAAATAGGTGCTATTTTTATATCTTGATGGGGCTTCCAAGTGACATCATTGTATCAATTTCGGTGTTTTGGGATTTTTCCGATCTGATAACTCCGTAAGTCTAATATCTACGTTAAAGTAAGTGAATATTTTTCCTTTCAGCGAAATTTTCATCTAAATACATGAGATTATACCTAGTTTAGTATCATTAAGTCAGCATTCGTTTTCAGAATTCAAAATGGATAAAACTTACAGAATTATCCCAAATCACCTATAGTTTCCATATTAAGCAGCAATTAGGTAGTTCATAAAAAAGTTATGTAACAATTTAACCTATTTCGATATTGTCGCTTTGTTTATCACTATTACACAATATTATATTTATAACAATTCATCAATCAAATGACCGCCGATTATTATAGCACGTTAATTACAATTTCTTTGTCAGCACAGAATAACAGTCTTGTCTGATAAGGGCAATCAAACCTCTTTTAAAAGAATTTGGTACCCAAATGTTTTTATCGCGATGGCTTCAGTGGCTATTTTCCCTGCATAAGGCGAGGCGTTCTTCCTTCAAACCTTTAGATAAACCAAACAAGCACTTCTAAACTATACTGTCATCGGTTCTAGCACAACGCAACGGCTCGTATCGCAGATACCAACGAGTTAAGTACCTACTTAGAGCTCAGAACTTATTGTGACTTAAGTATTACGGCTTGAGCAAGCGCAATAAGGATGAATGCTCTTATATCGGACTAAGCTTAGTCATTAGGTAGAAAATAAAACCGCCTTCAAAAATAAGCGCGTTACAAAACACGGAGAAACTAAAAAGCCAAAAATAATAAACCTTTCAATTCAGATTTCTTATCGTATTGCAATAAGCTAAACATCCAAATTATAAACAAATCAATTATTTTTGTAGTCGGTACCAGACCTGTTCGTCGCCTTGCTATTGCCTGTTTGCCCCACCCAACCATACACAGGCTGGTACCGACTCCAAAAATAATTGATTTGTTTATAATTTGGATGTTTTTGCAATACGATAAGAAATCTGAATTGAAAGGTTTATTATTTTTGGCTTTTTAGTTTCTCCGTGTTTTGTAACGCGCTTATTTTTGAAGGCGGTTTTATTTTTTGTTAAAAAGTTTATTTATTTGTTGATTTTTAGTGGTTCCTAGTGATATTATATGTATCAGTCCGAATACATGTACAGTAGTGAAAGAATTATCCTTTAACTCCTAACCATTGAGGAGTTGACCTTCCATCATCAGCTCAGTTGATTTTTAGTGGTTCCTAGTGATATTATATGTATCAGTCCGAATACATGTACAGTAGTGAAAGAATTATCCTTAAACTCCTAACCATTGAGGAGTTGACCTTCCATCATCAGCTCAGTTGATTTTTAGTGGTTCCTAGTGTTATTATATGTATCAGTCCGAATACATGTACAGTAGTGAAAGAATTATCCTTTAACTCCTAACCATTGAGGAGTTGACCTTCCATCATCAGCTCAGTTGATTTTTAGTGGTTCCTAGACCCTGACTTGGTGCCAATGGGACCATCTCGGGGTTATACCGGTTCGATCAAAAAAAAAATTTTGAAAATCGGTCCACGAGAGTACCTATCAAAAAAATAATAAAAAAAAAAAAACATTCAGTCATATACGGTTACACGTCAAGAGGTACCTATCATATATACATATACTACACAGCCCTTTTTTATTCATTTATTCATATTTAATATTATTTTTCTCAAACATGCAATGAAATATTGTCTTTACGTTCCTTGAAATGGGCTGGGAAGTATCGCTTTTTGGGCGCAACAACTCGAGAGGACTGTAAAGGGATTTCATATTATTTTTCAGGCCTAGGCCTGCAAAGTAACTTTTTTTTATAAAATATTGTCCTTTAGAGCATTTTTTATTTATTTCATTGTATGTTTGAGAAAAGCACTATACATGCCTCGGCGTGAAAACGGATTCCCGGCCTCGTATCCCTATCCGGCCTCGCTCGCACGCTCGCTCGACCGTATATACCCACTTGGCCGGAAATCCTCATTTCCCCGGCCTCTGATGTAATGTACTATTACATAAAGAATAGTTAATATAACATTGAAAATAAATTTTATTTCGTTCATGTGGTGAAACAAAAAATGATTGTCTCTTATTTTATACCAATATAATTATAACCGCGGTTCGTCTCGATTCCGTTTTTTACTAAGGTAACCTACAATTTATACAAAATTCGGAATGATGATAGTTGCTTAGTTGCGTAAACTTATCATATTAAAACCTATGCTCCTAGACTTTTTCCTAAGACATGATTAGGCATTAGGTACTCGTATGATTCAAGCGCTAAGTATAAAAAGCATAGCTATTCACGAATTAATACTTTCTGGCTAAAATTGAACTCCAATATTTAAGATTTTCATAATGCGGACGGTTGGCAAACTATTGCAAAAAGTGCGTTCTATCAAGGATGATTTATATAGGATTTTACTATAAGAATCGTACCTCCATTTGTTAGCACCTATTAAATACTATCATAAAGAACTATACTGATGATGCCTAAAATTTTTTTTTTTTTTAAAATGTGTATTGAAGTGATATCATGATATTAAAATAAAGAATACATATTTCTTTATTTTAATATCATATTCTGATATATGAGTCTTGTACTTATGTTACTCGTTTTAAGTAGGTAAAATCTTCAGCACAATTTACTTGTTTCTTGCAACTTAGTTAAGTTCGTCGCAGTAGATATTAAGGATGCCTTTCGGCCAAAGATCTGCTACGTGGATCTATTTGATATCCACCAATAATATTACCTGATTGGTCTGCGTAGCATAGCACTGGTGAAAACGGGTTAAACTAAGCTAATTGGTGGTTATGAAACACATCCACGGAGTACATCTTTGGAGAGGCAGGTTAAGGGTTGACTTGCTTTTAAAAACGTATTCTATTGCACTATGCCTTAGGCCTTACAAGGCTATATAAAATTAACTTAAAATAACATTTAAATTGACTCCATCTGCTCCGTTAGCTCGAGTATGGGGCTCTCGCTGAGTGGTAACATTCCCGCGGTGGGCGGCAGACTATGGCCCTGCCAGTTAGACTGCAAATTTATACCATCACGTGAATATTGAACCTACCTCTTGAAGTATTTTGATTCTTGAATTCATGCCGTGCTTTCGAAAGAATCGGTACATATACAGCCTGGCAAAAAAGTAGAAAATAATAGGGGGGGCCCTCTATGTAAATCAATTTGCATGTGGCAACTATATTGACAGATTTTTACACTTTTAGGCCGGCAACAGTCTTAAAATTAATAATCTTAAAAAAAGGCTTGTATTCAATTTGAAAATTGAATGAGTGGTGCATCACAAACAAATGACTAATGATAATTAATTACCAACTATGTTTGCTACTGATGCTTACTTGCATGCAATGTAGGTACTCAAAAAACTAGCTAAGTAATAACGGTGACAAAATAAAACAATAACTCTGAAAATCATTACATTTATTTAAATAAAACTTTCTCTAAGTAAAGCTGTCACATCTTACATACGTAACTATGATAGTTATCTGCAAATAATCACATAATGTATATACAAACTTTCACAGAGGAAACAAAGTTTAACTTAAAATTTCCATAAATATTATAAATATATACTTATTCTAAATAATAATCATGGAAGAATATTAAATAATAAATAGTATAAACAAAGGACTCTCTCATTGTGATGTTCGTAAATATACACGTGAAATGCAACTTTTATAATAAATACTTGGCAAGTAAATGGAATAATAGTTAATGTGATGAAATATCGTCTCCGTCTCAAGAAGGAATGAAAATTTCAGTTAGATTTAGTGCATCTGAGTACAAAATTTACAGCTTTCAATATTAAAACTATAATTTTTAAATCGAGTGCATAAAGTAACTATCTTAATATTGACACTTTAACTACATCTACGATCTATTAATTTTTCAGCCGTCGATCGATCATCGACAACCGGCGACCGCCGCAACGGCCACACAACAAAGTCGTACGCACTAATTATTGTCATGCACTCGTCAGAAATATCATAAGTACCGCGCGATTACGTCAAATCATGCATCCACGATTTCACACCGGCAACAATCACGCTAGATTTCATCACTATAATTATTATGCTACAAAACGTGTTCAGCGCTACCGTGCAGACGTAGACGGCGACGCGACGGTCGCCGCGGCTCGACAGTCGTGCAATACTACTCTACGGAGATCTAGCTAGTTGATCTGTTGGAATACCTGGAAGCAGGGCTGCGGCTGGAACAGCGCGCCGCCGCTCCACTGCGCGTGCGCGAGCGCGGGCGCGGGCGCGGGCGGCGCCGGCCACAGCGCCGCGTCCCCGCCTTCCTCCCCGCCCGTCCGCGGCTCCCGTCGCTCCGAGATCTGACACGCGCTCTGCAAGCTCGACGGCAAGTTCGACCACGTCTCGTTCCCCAGTCTATCTTTGTTCATTATGCTGATCTCCATCGATCCCTGGTACGCGAACTTCGCGAGGTCCTCGTCCTCCTTGCGCTTCGGCGACCGGTTCGGCCCCTCGACTATCGCCTGGAAGGCGAGCAGGTCGCGGTTCTCGGTCTCCGTGAGGGGCAGCGGCGGGAGGATCTGCTGCTGCTGGGCGATCTTGTAGCTCTGCTGGCGCAGCATCTGGCGCCGGCTGAGGCCGACCTGCAGCGAGTGCAGCGCGCCGATGTCGTGCGCGGCCACGTTGGGCGGCGCCATCTGCTTCTGCAGCAGCTGCCGCTTCTGCTGGAAGAGGCGGTGCTGCATGAGCTGCTGCTGCAGCGGCGGCTTGGCCTGCGGCGCGGCGGCGTGCGGCTCGGCGGGCTCCTGCAGCGCGGCGACCGTCTTGGGGCTGGCCGGCATCGGCGGCGAGGTGCTAGAGTAGTTGAACGTTTCGGGGAGACTGATTCTTTTAGGTGTCGGATTTTTCGTGTCTAAGTAGTGAGGGCTGAAGGACGCCGCGAATTGATTGTGCTGTATTTGCCTCTGCGTCATTTCCTCCGCCGGAAGAGATGATTGATACTGCGTTTTTAACTTCTGCGCCTCCTTTTGGACCAGATGGAGCTCTAGAACGCCTTTAGCTTTGCAATTCTCATTTAATCGTTGGCTGTTGAACGCTAAGGTGTTGACTTGCTGCTCGTTGGCCTGCGCCACTTGTTGTGCGACCAACCCGTCGCTCGCTCGTCGTCCTTCTCTGAAGTCGACCGGGCTTCGAGTCATCGCCCGTGTGTTATTCTTATTAGCGGATTGATAGTTCAACGGGTTATGCCGAGCTATGGAACCGATACCCGGAGTTTTACTATTATAAGAAGAAATATATACGCAGGGGTGCATCGGACTAGTATTTACGAGGGAGCTGTTCTCGTACGCGAGCTTATCCTCGTTTGACGTACAACTGGGAAGACTACTTGCTAGTTCGCTAGAACAGTCTGAAAGCTGATAGTCGAGGCTTTCGAACGTAGAGAAATTGCTTTGGGATGAATCACAGCTGAGGTTTTGGCTGAGGCTTTTATTATTGAAGAACGTTACGACGCCGCTGCTCGAGCTCGAACTAGCGTAGGAGCTAAGACGGTTCTGGACTCCGCTGGGCACGCTCGCGACGTCTTCCATATCCGTTTCACAGCCCTCATCCGTCGACGATGAATACTGTTGTTGAAATTTTGTCGCATCTGTCGAGTTGCTCTGAAGATTTGGACCAGAGTACGTTTGCGTTGTAGTGTACCTATTCAATGAAAACTTGCTATCCGGCCTGTACAGAGTATTTGGAATCAGGTCACTGGTTGCCGTGGACGTCGTGGCGTTTCCATCGGAGCTAGATATAGGAGGCAATACTGTACTTTGTAAATACGAGTAGGCTGGGAGATGGTGATTCATGTAGTCTTTAAACGGCGGAGTGCTGGATTGCAAGCGACTGAGATCTTGTTGTTGGGCTTGTGAGACGAGCCTGCTCGATTCGAGAGGCTTCGGTTGCTCTAAAATGCCAAGTTTAGCTTCCGCCAGCTGCGTCGGTATTGGACTAGTACTTAAATTCACGGTTCCTTTGAGAGGTAAAGGAGATTGTTGTAAGGTATTCATAAGTTTTGCTGCTTCGGAACACATAGTAAACGTCGTCGAACTAGGCAGTTTCATAGTTTCTACACTAAAATTAGTTGCGGACGCAGAATTTTGTAAGAAATTTGCTATTAGATTGTGGTCTGTCGCCGACGAACTTCTTCCGCCGTCTATCGCGCATTTTGAATCAAAACTAGAAGACGTTAATAGCCTAGTGCCGTCGGCAGTGTTCTTGCCGGTGTCGGATCCGACCGTGGTCGATTGTTGGAGGAGTCTCCGGCAATCCTCACTGGATTGTTTCAAGATGTTCTGCTGTTGTTCGTAAGTGGAAGCCAGCAGCCGGTGTGTCGGGACGCCGTCGTTTAACTTGGCACCTAGCCTCTGCGCGGATTGAGAGACGTCATTGTTTCTCATGGAAAGAAGCCTCGTGGATTCCGTTTCATGACTCCGACTTGAGCCTACGTCGAGGTTGCCGACTAGAAAGCTCCGGTGCGTATCCGAGGGGTCGGAGTTTCGTTGGAGCAGTCTTTGTTCAGTCATGTTGACGCCCGCTAGAGACAGCAGGCGTTGGGTTTCGGAGGACGAGTCGCCTGATGCGGCGGATATCACCGGGGGCGCTCTGCTAAACTCTCGCGACTGAGGATCGCCAGCGTGGAATATTCTGTAAGCGAGCAAATTAACGACTTTAACATCATGTTTTCAATAATTCTAAAATTTAAAAATAAGCGTTTATTTACAATTATGTTAGTTGAAGTTCATCCTAACCTCAAGTCGTTCAAAACACGAACTTATAAGGGAGACATCCGAAATTCCCAACCAAAAAATGCTGCCTCTCATAGCTCAGTACGAAGGTTGGAGGTCGACGCCACCAAGACAGGAGTGAGGCGTGGAAAGGAAGAGGAGGACCTTTACACAGCGGGGACAGTTCAGGCACTTTAAACAAAAAAAAAAACAAAAATAATTACATGACATACAACTTTGCAGTCTATACTTTCCTGTCAAAGACAGGTATATCGAGGATTACTTGGTGCTATCATTATGTGACTATTATAAGGTCAAATTTGAATATGTATGTACTTAGATGCAGGAATGATGATATTAAGTAGGTAGTAGGTACTCTATAAGTAGTCTGATTGTTAAGTTAATGTACGCAGAATCCCTAGTCATAACTAAATATTCTATAGTATTAAGTGACATAATTTGGTTATTTGGGTAGTGGAAGAGTAATTATAAGTAGGTTTTCTGTGTGGTGTGATGTCAATTCACGGAAAAGTAGGATCAATTATTGATAAATTACAACTATACTCTGGCAAGCCTGCTTCGTTAGTAGAAAAAGTCACGAAAGTTATGCTGCATTACCCTTTGCGCCTGCATTTCTTAAATTTGCCATCTTTCTAGTGACAAAGCTGGCTCCCCAGAGTTTGTTCCTTCAAAAAAGTAACTTTTTTTTAACAACATAACAAAACTCAGTAAGGCTGATATTACACTATCATATACTTCGAAATAGATATATTTAGTGATTCTATACAAAGTTTAAAATGCCGAATACTCGAGAAACGGCTATAATTCTTGAAGTAAATTAGTAGTTTTTTTTTCTTTTTTAACTGCATGTAACTCACTTGCTAAATTGTAATCATTAGGTATACTTAATTATAGTTTGTAATATATTTTAGCTAGGTAGTAGTGTAAAAGCCTCGAACTGTTTGAATGTTGCTGCACGCCTGTTATTGGTGCATAAATATTATGGGTGTCCTCTATTGTCACATTATATTCTTTGAATTGTTTATGTACTGTTGGTGTGTCGTTTATAATAAATAAAAAAAAATCATATAAATATGACCATAGACAACTTACCGTCCTTTTTCTTCACGTTGGAGAAAAAGGGTGGCATACACACCTATAGTCATATAAGGTGTATAATGTATACAGGACTCATAAAAATATACATATGTAGTGCATATTAATAGCCATCGTATTATCTCGGAAACCTACATATATATGTATTTGTCGTGTTAGTTCGGTCAACGTTAATGCTTCTTGTACTGAGACTGACTGAAATAGCACGACACACAAACACATTTCACACACGAAAAACATTTCGCACCACATTTGTAAAAGGCTCTTTGGCGAGCGCTTATTTGTATAGCTACAAAGATTTAAACCTTATTCAAAAACGTTCACTAAAGTTATCACGACGATAAAGTTCGTTTGTCCCGTTTGTATTGGTGTGATAGAAAGGGACAAAGGAACTTTATGGGCTTGATAACTTTAGTGAACGTTTCTAAATAAGGGAGTAGGTCGTTACCTATTCTGCTGCTCCCTCCTAGCGTCATGCAACTCCCTGACCAGCGCTTGGTCCGCCACGGAGGACGGCCGCCGCGACGGCCTCCGGTCCTGGCTGACCGAGCCACCGGCGGCTCTCGCTCGCAGCCGCTCCAACAGAAGAAGGTAGATCGCTGCGTGGTGGTCGTAACTGTTCGAGCGAAGGCTCTGGAAAATTATTGTTCACAATCAAAAATCTAACCACAAAAATTAAAATTTAGAAAAAATCCCCGACATAGTGGACCAATTTTCATGAAACATGGCTAAGAACACTCCTGACTAATTCAGCTTTCAAACAAAAAAAAACATCCGTTCATCCGTTCGGGAGCTATGATGCCACAGACAGACAGACAGACACGTCAAACTTATAACACCCCGTCGTTTTTGCGTCGGGGGTTAAAAAATAGTGCGTGGAGTCTCCGCGCAGAAGAAGTGAAACTTCGTAATGTAAAAATGAAAATAGGTAAACATCAAAATTCGAGTTGGCAACGATCGTTAAACATTTAACAGCGTTAAACACTGTCAGTTGGAAGGTGCATTAGAAGTTCCCTGTTTATAATTTGTTTTATATACGTGTTTAATGCGATTTCATACATTTGTCACGAAGCCAAGACATAAAGGCGTGGAGAGATATTGTGGAGACCTTTATGTACTTCCGGGGTGCCCTAAGACGAACAATAATAACAAATAAACATTTCTTCTTTACAAGTTTCAAAAACCTATAGACCTACGAGAGTGATTTCTCCGTCTCTTTGTTCGGAAAAACAAGAGGTTAAGTTGAGCTCCGAACGTCATCTGCAGTTGGCACTAAGCCGCCGCCGTAAACGTCACTGACCTCGCTAGGGTTCATGTCGCGCAAATACCGTGTCACCTAGAAATCATTATTAGAAAGGAACAATCGTAACAGTCAGAGAACCTGACACTACGAGTGTTTTTAAAAACTTGAGACTAGGTCAACTTGGAATACATAGACTTCCACCTGTATTACGTATACGTAAAGTCAATAAAGCAGCAATAACAGTATTTCATATAGACAATCGATTGAATGCATTGCGAAGCGTAAACAAGTTGATACCTACCTACTAAATTGAATTAGGTACAGAATTACAGATGTGTATCAGTGTATTTGACATAAGTAAGTAACTTTAAATTTGTAACGGTCGGTATGTATTCGGTCGTCGTTTTAATCAGACGAGTTTTGATCGTTAAGTCTGCCTTTTTGGTCTTAACAGGGTCGATCTCGAAGCTATACATAATCAGTTAATCGCTTGTTATTATACGTGGCAAGTTGGACCCTGTAAAAGAGCACCGACGCTATTCACCAGCGCTCTTGAGCGTGACTTTGCTCCTAAGATAAATATGTTAGGTCTATTTAAGCTTACCTCTTTGGTCTTAACAGGGTCGATCCCCAAGCTCTGCATAAGCCTGAGCACCTGCTCGTTAGGGTCCGAGGGTACGTGGGCAGGGCTCCGCGCCGGATCCGGCGCCGCCGCGGGCGCGGTGTAGGGCTCCGCTGCCATCCACCGGTGCTTCTTGATCTGCTCGATCGTATACCGCTTCGTTGGCTCAAGGACTAGCATCTTGCGGATTAACGATTCGCAGTCTGGAAAGAAAATAAAAAAGGTTAATCAAATGTCGGCAATCTGCTGCGAACGAGCATTCAACCTCACTTACTGCGCATTTATTTCTTACTTATGTAACTTGTAAGTTACATTAGGGTCGTTAGTACTTTAAATAATAGTTATTTGTTTACAAGGGGGCAAAGTAGTTGTTTAACCGCACGTGCCAATATTGATACCTGAGCAAGCGAAAGATTCCAATATTGAACCGCGAGCGTAGCGAGTGGTTCAAAAAGTGGAATCTTGAGCGTTGCGAGACTTGCGAGGGTATCAAGGCACGAAGGTTAAACAAACTTTGCCACCGAGTGAAACACGAATTTTTTCACCACATCAACACGAATAAAATACTGACTATAAAACATCAAACTAAATCAAATCCATCAATTTATTCAATATTTATGATTCAAAATCATCATTTATAGGTAAAATCTAGCAGCCAGATTAAGACATCGAGTTAAAATTTGTATCAAATTACTTTGCCCCCTTGTGGGTGCAATTTTGCTATCTGTTTTCGAATAGCAAAGAAAGCCTTTACCAGTTGGTGTGGTGAAAAATACTTTACAAAATTGCTTTATTCTATCGGCAGACTTATTCCAATTTAATGAAAATCAACTTGTTCCCCGTGCGTAGGATTTCATTATAATTTATAAATAGAATAAGAAGCTTTACATTGGGTTCTTGATGTAAGTACATTTACCATTCGCAAATACTTTAGGATTTACTATTATTCTCTAAAATTAAAATGAATTTGAATAGGTATGCTTAACTTAAGTAATTCGTAAAAGGTATCTAGTCTAGTAACCTCACCTCTTCACAAGTACCTTTGAGCGTACCTTTTAATTCATTCTTTTAAAAATATGTGAACTAAAATATCTACGTCGCTTTAATTATGGCCATTTATTCAATGTCTTTAATAAGTCCTTTAAAATCCGCCTTTCGGACGTCCTACACAGTTCATTCACATTTAATTAGATGAAAATAATATTTATCTATGGATGTTAAAATACTTTAATTATACTTCGCTATATTATCTACTTCTGTACGTCATGTAGGTCACCTCGGAAACTTAATCACAAATATTGAGTTAACATCTACTTTCAATCTAAGTTTCGTAACTAAGTACTCAGTATAACTCCTAGACCCAATGAACAAGTCATCCGTGATATTAGGAGTTACATTCGTTATCCCGCATCGCTACCCGCCATATAGCTCGGTGGAAATAGAAGGGGTTCCTAATAAATAATGAGCTGAAACTCTACTGTACATATGATTAGGAGGTTCTAAAAGTAGTACTAGTTTTACGTCATGGTGGTTGCGAGGTAACACGGCAGTTTGGAATTCTTATTGCTTACAAAATGCATAACTTCAGGAGAAACCAGATTAAAGTTGGTCTCCATTTGTTGATAACAATATATGAAGATTTCTTAACAGTAGTTCGATAGAAACCAACGCTCGGTAAGCAATTGGTGTAGCAGTCAAGGTGATAGAAAGCATGGAAAGGTCAGGGGCCGCTATACATTGACGTCATGCGATGTTCATGACACTGGAACAGACGGTCCTAATTCGATGGGAAGCGTGAGTGTGCAACGTGTAGACTACAAAGATGTTAAAATTAAGATAAGTGGTTCAACAATATAGGCTTCCCAATTATCGGCGTAGTTCTTAATTAGTTCGTTTTGAACTCCGAAGGAATAAATCTCTTTTTCTCTTGTAAATCTTTTGAAGTAAGTCTTTTTTAGCAAAAATTAACTAGAACTTTACGTAATTTCATACAATGTTGCAGATTGTTAGGGTTCAGTATCGTAGTGGTGGGTTCCTTAACTAGGTATAGGGTAGGCATCTATTTATTTTTGTACAAAGCGCGAGAATTTAAAGTGTTATATTTATAACCATCATGAGAATTGTGTATCTGAATAAATCCGGTATTTACCTACCTATTTAATCAATAGCTGACGCACGACTTTCAATCATATACTTTCAATTCATTTTAAACGTGACAACAAAATTAAAATTTTGAAACAACCCCCGACCCGACCGCGACATAGTAGACGGATTTTCATGAAACATGGCTAAGGACACTCCCGACTAACTCAGCTTTCAAACAAAAAGAACTAAATCTAAATCGGTTCATCCGTTCGGGAGCTGCGATGCCACAGACAGACACACACACAGACAGACAGACACGTCAAACTTATTCAACACGTCACCCCGTCGTTTTTGCGTCGGGGGTTAAAAAACTTAACGGTTTATATTCTACTTACATCCAATTAAGCTACTTATATTATTTATTTAGGCAGCCGTTAGACGAAAGATCATAAGTAGGCTAAGCAAGTAGATACACAAAATTTAATGGAGGGGGTCTAGTTAAATGGGCTAAATATACAGGATAAAAATGCACAACGCGAGCCCGAAATTAGGGGGGAATTTGACCCTGATAAGTACCAAAACTACTCCATAGTAGACTCATTCTAAAGCGGAATACAAGTTACAGATACATAAGTTGGTAAGGAAGAGTGTAGTAAAAGTTCTTAACACGCACTCGAACTATATTTAGTTCCTAATGCTAACTGAATGAACTTGATAATGGAATTATTACCGCGCAAGGTGAGGTTTGACGGCAGCACAAAAAGTACGCATTCGATCTGCGAGTGACGCACGACGCCTGTAAGAAGTTAAGAACCTAGGCGTGACACTTGCGCAGGTATTACTTATTACCACATTGTCTTTATTTAGTATTTCAACTTAGTAAGTACCTATTGCAAATGCACTTAACACGTTGATGCTCAATTTTGTACCAATATTGTTAAGTATTTTTTAATATGTTTCTTAAACCAATTATTGTAATCTTAATTGACTACCTACTCAGTTTAAACTATGTCGGGCGATTTGAAGATGCATTCCGCTTTAAGAGGGCTTTCGTGTTAAAAATAGTGAAATCGCAACCGAGCGCTTGATCATACCATGTGTGGTATCAAATTAAAGGGCTTTGCGAGTAGTTTATAAATATATATCACATTATAGGACTTTTTCTACTTGATCTAACAAAATATGAGAAAATGTCCAAAAGTGGTAATAATTGTACCGGTGAAGGCTCGTTTTCAAAAAATTGGCAAAAATCAATAATAGCAATTTATAATCACTAAGGCATAACAGCAATTTAAGTAAACGTTGCAGATTAATTTAGTACAAAACTTACTTCGATGTGATGTAGATTTACAAAGAAATTGTCACTTAATTTTAGGTAATTTCTGAAAAAATTGAATTCGCCTTAGGCTAGTTTACTCTTTTTCAAAAACTTAAAATAAAAATCTAGTCTGAAATGATTGTGGTACAGGATATACGAATTATAAATTTACCCGTTTTAATATTCAAAATTGTCCAAATTTTACAAATAAGATCGACTGATTCAGCTCTATACGTGCGTTTTTCTAAACGTGCATTAGAGAAAAATTCATAATTAATTTAGTGAGTTAGTTTTCAAAAATCCAGTCTTATAAAAATCAAGATAATAAGATGCTCTAACTGGAACTTGAATTAAATAAATCTATTGGATAACGGAAAGTGTAGTATTTCACCGACTAAAACTATCAATTTTACATTCTTTTGACGTTTTTTTTGAAAGCAGCCTTAATTAAAACCCGTCTACTTTTAATACGTTAGTGTTATGTCCATTCATTCCGATCATGCGTCATCCAATCGGAAATTAATTGCTTTCATCTGCTCTCAGTGAATGACGTTCGCTGAGAAATAAATAAACCGCCACAAAAATAATCTAATGTAAATAATTTAATCGCACTCGCTCTTTACTTAGCCTTAACAAAACATAGATTGGATCGGCAGTGACGAATTCGATTAAAATATTCGCCAAACAGTTTTCGCACTCTAGATTTAGATCGCGTCTAAATCCTGCACTTAACGAAAACAAAACAAGCCGGGAATCAACCGGGAATAATTTCGTACTATTTTATTTACCTTCCTTTACTTCTAAAATAAAGTCGATGAGTAGTGGAATTCGCCAGTCGATGCTATTAATAATCGTTTGGACGCAAATATCGCGTGCTGTGCTTGACCATTGACGCAATAGCGGAAAAAATGTGCGGGTGTTATTTAATAGTAAGTATAGAAAGTCGGATCGGATGGGCAAGGCGCCTGGACGTCGGCATGCTGATCCTTGGGAGATTAATTGCTAAGGAATGGAATTCGCTGCAATCGGATGTAGGTATTCGATTAGAAAAACAATCGAAGGCTATTACTAACAGACGCTATGTCTTTGCAGACTTTACCTTCATCGTCACTTTTTGCCATTAGGCGAGACAATATGGTAAATCGCTAGACTGGTAATAAAAAAGATTCCACGGCATTGTTTACTCACTAGTACATGCATGTTAAACATGCTATACACGAGAACTGACGCATTACAGACATGCTAATGATGGTATATCTTCATTTTGTGCCAAACTCGGTACAACCACTGACGTTGATGTCACGTGTCCTTTGACGATGAACTCGTTAATACATGTTCATTATGGTTTCTTGACTTTAGAAAGCCAAAGTCACTTATCAGACGTAAACAAAATGAAGTACGCCAGCAAAAAACGCTAGGTAATTTAGAAGACAATGTGTCTGTGAATTGAACATTGTTAGAAAGCCTCTAGAAGGGAGAGCTAAAGACGAAACATTATAGGTATCGGGAATCGAACCCGAGTCTCCAGCTAACGCGGCTGCCGTGATAAACCGCTACACCACCCCGACCGACCGATGATGTACCCGTCGCTCCAGTGTACGTTATCTCTGAAGGCTAGGCGCCTTTGACCAACTCTAAGGGCGAGCAATTTGTACTTGCACCTCCTATATGAATCCTTTTGCAGGATTAGGATATAGCGAGAGAGATGGTGCTGCCATCTATCGATTTATGGAACAAATCAAATTATTGTATTAAAATCTTTTTTCATTTATTTACTCTATTTTTAAATCAACCTATGCACTAGTAAGGCTAAAGGCTACTAAGATTAACGTGTAGCTACTTTCTTGTTTGACGTAAGGCACTTATTGTTCGACACATTGTTGTATGCTTTACCTACTTATAATACCATTACTGGCGTAATTGGTGGCGGCCTACCGATACGTATCGGTTAAGCTATTTACGTAAGACCTTTATTACAGTCATGTTTTAAAAGTATAATGAAAAACTCGTATGTGTGCAAGCTAGACTATGTTAGGTACTACGCATGTGCGGATCCAGGGGGGGGTCATGGGGGTCATGACCCCCCCCTGGAGCCTAAGTTGGCCATACAAATAGACCACGTGACCCCCCCCCCTGGGGCCCCGGACCTTTACCACATGACCCCCCCTGGGCACGAAGCTGGATCCGCGCTTGGTACTACCGTACTACGCGCTAATAAAGGTTGTTAAATAGAGAATAAACATGTTTATTTTGGCAGTCTAAATATCACGACATACAGGTGAGGCTTATATCTTCAAAAGCATTTATTTGCACAGTCGCTATCTATGCACTTTATAGGAA
Source organism: Leguminivora glycinivorella (assembly GCF_023078275.1). Classification (NCBI taxonomy): domain Eukaryota; kingdom Metazoa; phylum Arthropoda; class Insecta; order Lepidoptera; family Tortricidae; genus Leguminivora; species Leguminivora glycinivorella. The sequence continues at coordinate 7,247,637 of NC_062987.1, read as the reverse complement.
AGCGTACTACAAAAAGTGCTCGTCGACTATGTATTTATAGATATTCTCTTAGCTAGCGTAGCGTCTACTACTGTCTACGAAACAGTGTCTACGGTGAAATTCAAATTCCCTAAAATTTGAATTTAAACTGACACGACAGCAAAACCAACGGATTTAATCAAGACTCAAAATTGAATTCGCCTCACAAAGTCAACCAGATGGCCGGTTTAATATGTACAAAAATTTAAATTACCGTCCACGTCTCGAAATTTATCCTCTACTTATACAGATGGTGGTTCACCTTTGTGCCTAAATAAATACACGCGTAAATGTTCAGTGAAGTTGCGAATTTCAAACAAATATTGATGACTCATTGCAAATAATGGGCTTCAGGTACTTCGCTGTCATTAGGTACGCCCCTAAATATGTGCTATGATGACTTCCTCTCCAAATAAGAACCTCGTGTTCCTCGAATATTAATAACAGTCTTACAATCCTTCAGAAAGACCTTCGAAGAACCTTTTTACAAAGTTAATAGGGAAAATGTAACAAAGCATCTGTGTATAAGTAAATCTGAATAGAAAATAAAGAAGACATTTCAAATAGCTTTTATACCGATAGTGAGGTTTTAATTGGAGGCTTTATTTAGAGAGATTTAAATTGAATATATAGGTAACAAATTTTCATCACATTGTACATCAGCTGTCACGAAGCATGCCCTCGTTAACGACATTCGCAAACATTCGAAACGCTCGACGGTTTGAAAATTCACGAGGCGAGAATGCGTGACGTCAACGCCTCCCGAGCGATCAACTCTGAAAGAAAATACATTTTTCATGATGTCCTCCGGTGTGACGACATTCCGTGCTCAATACGCCCGTGCCTGTTTAGATAACTTGGCTCGTTTCAGGTATCTGCTTTTAGGTTTTATTTTTTAGGCGTGCTCTCTAAGACTTTCGCGACGCGACGTGACTCTCTTTATGGGTTTTACGGTGCTAAGCTAACGCAAATGGAAATACGTGCAAAGAAACAATGAAGCAAGTTATTGTAAAACCAGAGACGGAAACTTGATACGTATTGGTTACGCATGTTTGCTTACCTACAAATTAAACCTACTAATCTCTTACGTAATGGACGTTGTACGCCTGTTTCGCACAACGAAAGGAAATTGTTAACATATATGAGCATGTGCAGAAACAGTTAATTATACGCACATGAGAATGTACTTTCAGGCGTTAACCGGGCGGCACGCAAAGATTTCTATATTAACATGTAAGTAAGTGAGACATTTTGTCTACGGGTTGCGTGCGTGTTGCGGGCCTGCGGACCACGCGAAAACACTAAAATAAAACATATATACTGAAATGTATTTTTAACATGGAATTTACGACTCGTCGCCATTTAGGTCTAATCGAAATTCCTTAGGTGGATATTGTTTATTTAAAACTTTGTGACGCACGCAAAAAACGTGCCGATTCCCAAGACTAATTAGTTACTCCAGAAATAATAGTTATTTGTTATACAAGGGGGCAAAGTTGTATTTTAACGCCGAGTGTGGAATTGAAAAACGAGCAAGTGAAAGGATTCTATAGTTGAACCACGAGCGAAGCGAGTGGTTCGAGAATAGAATCCTGAACTTACGAGTTTTTTAACACACGAGAAGTAAAATACATTTGCACCCCGAGTGTAACACAAAACTTTTCCCCTCACTATAGCGAGGAAACTACAATGCAAAAAATGCGTTTTTCACTGCTTCCAGTAGTTCCACAGGTGGTAAATCATCTTTATTACTAGATTCACCTAGTTTTATCAATTTTAAAGCAGTTAATTTGACTTTATTCAAGGTGAAATTACTTTACCCACTAGTGGATAAAATGCGTTTTTACCCGCTGGTATTAAAGGACAAAACACGTGTTTCCGAGCTAGTGAGGGGAAAACAGAATTACTTTATTTTTTCCACCGATTTTTAAACAGTATTAATTAACGTAAACATAGCTAAATCCACAAAAAACGAAGATTAATTAAACAAATGCTGTCAAGCTATTTTGTTTAATTACGAGTAGGTCTAGGTTTAAATAAAATTACTTTGTATTTCCAATATGATGAATATAACTTCAAAGCTTGCATGTTATACGCCAGTTGCAAATAGTTATGCGATAAAGCACTCTACACAGACCAACGATTTTCGAGTAGCGAGTTAAACTAAAACCACTCAACACATAACACAGGTTTTATAGCTCAGTTTAGAATTCCCGACAAAGTTTTAGGGCATCTGGGTGAGCATTATCCACTTTGGAGAAGAAATATCCGATTCGTCCTTAGGGCGCGAAAATTATCGGAACTTGTAAAGACTAAATTTTCCAAGCACGAACCCAACATTAGCCGTCTTGAATTATTCATAAATAGGGGTGCTCAGTAGCGGCAACGTTATTGTGTCCTTGGCGGTCAATACATTATATAAACAATACATTATATAAAAGTAACGTTAAAGAGTTCAGGGGCAAGCGAGTCTGTGCGCCTTTGAGAGCCTCCTCTCTCCTTCAAGCGACCTCAATCCGTAAGCGTCCTAGAAACATAAGCGGTGGTAATCCTTCGTTAGAAACATTTCGTGCTTGTAAAAGGCATTCCAGATTAAACCCTTTAGTGAACATGGGAATGTCGGACTGTTAAGTACGAAATTGGGTAGTAGCTACTTTTGCCCATCACTTATTTATGCCGATGATTGTAGTAGGTACCTATGGCCTATATTCTGAACAAAATACGCTACATTTAGGTATTTAAGCAACTTCTGCGGTAATGTTAAACACCTTAAAAGTAACACAACAAATTGTGTCGAAGGAATTAAAAAGATTAAATTCTAAAATACAGCCAATAAAATTGCCAGTATTGTCAATAGGAGAGCACTACTAGATATTTCAAAAAAATTGCCAGTATTTTCAATAGGAGAGCACTACTAGATATTTATTTCAAAAACATTCTTAGTGAATGAAGATAAATGCCGCAATGAAGTGCGAATTTATTTTCCTGTTGATAGCTAGCTTTTATTTTAGGATAAGGCATGTTTATATAAAGTCATTAAAGTTTCGCGCGTCAAGCGGGACCGGGAGTATCGACACTCGGGACTCCTCGCCCGGACTATTTCTGGCACCCCCGTCATCGATAAGGTACGTAGGTAGACTAGGTAGGTGCTTACGATAATTCGGAAGAAGACTTCTATCTATCTATCTATAGCAGCCTCTAAAGTGCCCGTCTTCGGACATAGGCCTCCTCTCCATTCCTCCACGCTTGTCGGTCCATTGCCATCCGCATCCAGTCCAGAAGACTTACTTATCTTAATTTGCGTCAACACAGCGACTGCTCGTATTACGTATCTCAGTTTTTTTTTACTTGCTATCGATAATGTGTGACCTAATAAGTAAGATAACCCTTGAAAGAAAATAATTATACACAATGAATGTACACGTACAGCAAATGTACCTACAGTTTTTGTGTTCCGCGTTTTGTGCGCGAGAACAGAGGCCGGAGGCCCGTTATTGTCACAGCATGATGGGGATTCGCCTCAGAGGAAAAATATGTGAGCGTTCCCTTGTTTTTAAGGGTCAAAAAAGTAGTAAACTCACCAGCAATGAAGTACTAAACAGAAATTCAGAAGTGTAATTACAATCATTTACTAAAACAAACCAGTAGAAGAGTCCAAGGAACCATTAGCAGAGTTTGCTCTTATTCCCAATATTTATTAGACTTATAGATGTTAAACTTTTGCGAGACATAGGTATTCAAATATTTAATGAAACCACGCGTGCTCGGAGTTTAGCCGCCGCGTGAACTCCTATCCTATATGCCTGAACAGGGGCCTCCAAAATTAGCCCGAAAAATGTCGCAGCAGTAGCGATATAATAATGTGAGTATAACCGTGGTTTCATTAAATACTTATTAGTCTTAATACTAATCAATATACACTATAATTGTAGTTCACATGGATTCAACACGTCAGGATTCAGTTACCAATAGCAACACGGCCAGGGCCGGGCCGGCCACGGGATGCATGATTGAGCAGCGGCTCTGACGCAAACACCTCTATGCTTATCGATTTCATTATTTTTTTATCATATAAGTGCTTAAATGAACACTAGCCACATTGCGTGCGATTCATTAAGAACAACTAATTACGGTTAATCTTTTCGCATTACCACTAACACCATTACTCCATTTAATAAATATACCTACGCCATAATGGTTTTTGACGTCTCTAAAAGTACTGACTTTCTTTAAAATCTGAAAGATCTGAATAATCTGAAAGTTATTTATTATATACCTTATTATAATACTATCTTCTTTGGTTTCTAGAAAATTCCGTTAGAGTTCAATCTGGATCTTGTTATTTTCTTACTCTGAATTTAAAGAACTGAACACAATTCATTCAAAGCTAAATCTTCACATATGTATACTTAGTAGCATTAGATTGTAGACCGAGTAGTCTATTTAAATGCCGTCTTCACAGGTACCACTACAGAGCCGTATACAAAAAAAATACTATTCTAAATTTCAAACCGATATAGCATAAGTACTTCTTGAGAATCTTGAGATATTTAGTACGCGCATGTATGAGTAATGTGACAGACAGGGTCGCATCGCATCATAAATACCCAGCATAAAGGAACCCTCCTTTTGTACCATTTTGGTGCGGAACAAGTGACGATATATTAGCAGAGACAAGCAAGTTACAGCGTTGTGTCCAAGATTTTCAGAACATCGTTCGTGACTTGATAGTAATTCCAAAACTTATGAAATAGGTTACTGTAAATGTCCCTAAACTATAAATTACTAATAAATACAGGGGGAAAATTGTTTTGAGAAGCTCAAAGCTTGTTGACCATGGCATCGGATAAAAATGAAAACTATGGCTTTAGGTTTTAATGGGATTTGTCTTCTAATGGGATTTGTCTTCTTATATTTATTTAGTTTTCACGATATAACGATAAAGTGGAATTCCGTAACTTCGTTGCGTCATATAGTTGAAAGTTTCGTAGTTTCATTGAAACAGGCTACTTATCAAATAATAAATTTAATTACGTAAGTTTTGGGTGCATAAGCCAAGACTGACATTTTCTTAAATGGGTCATCCATTTAAGAAAATGTCATTCGAAACTTTTTTTTTCTATCAAGGTATCCACCATTTTCTATCATCAAAGTTAAATATTATATATATTTTAATAAAAAATAAATACTAAAAGAAACATTATGAACATAGATTTTCGTTTCGCAATAAGTACCTAGGTAATGGAGCCCATATTTTCGCTAAGTGGCATTATTCGGAAAAGTCATTACCCGAGAGAACCATCCAAAGTTTGCCGACGAAATCTCCCTAATTAGAAAGAAAATGGGCAAACTTGATGAAGACGTGACCATCGGGCTGACCTTTGCGAAATCTTTTACTAACGCACTACTTAGGCAGGATTCTAAATAAAATCAATATGGCAGCTCAACCCCGTAAGGAATTCTCCTATTTGGACACGTACCTATCTAAAGTAATTGGGTTGTTTTGTATTTTTTTATTGATTGATATAGGGCTCCATACATTCCACTTCTCTTTTCCTGCCGAACAGTCTAACCTGATTGACAGTAACTACAACGGGCTCTCCAAACCCCGGCCTGCTAAGCGTTCCAATCTACGGTCCGGCCTGTGGGTGCGTTCAGCAATATAGCCCTTAGACATAAAAATACCCCTGCTTCAGAATAATAAGTGGGTAAGAGTAAAATTTAGAGGCAAATCTCTCCGCCACAACTTCTTTCCTAAATATCTTGGAGTCACCTTGGATAGAGGTCTCAACTTTAAGGAGCATTTAAATAACCTAGCCGCAAAACTGAAGACCCGTAACAGCATCGTTCAAAAGCTAACTGGGACCACCTGGGGCGCTAATGCAGCTACGCTCCGAACGACAGCGCTTGCCCTTGTATACTCCTCAGCCGAATACTGCTCACCAGCGTGGTTAAATAGCACCCACACCTCCACAGTCGATACCCAGCTGAAGCACACGATGCGGCTTATTAGCGGCTGCCTTAAACCAACGCCCACGCACTGGCTGCCGGCACTCAGCCATATCCTACCGCCAAGCATCCGACGCGAAAAGTGCCTCGATCGAGAAATCTCGAAGATCCGCACGAACACATGCTTGCCTATTCACGAGGACCTCAACGCGCTCAAGACCCTCAGGCTTAAATCTCGCAAACCCCCAGCATTAAATAGTACATTACATCAGAGGCCGGGAAAATGAGGATTTCCGGCCAAGTGGGTATATACGGCCGAGCTAGCGTGCGAGCGAGGCCGGATAGGGATACGAGGCCGGGAATCCGTTTTCACGCCGAGGCATGTATAGTGCTTTTCTCAAACATACAATGAAATTTTAAAAAAATGCTCTAAAGGACAATATTTTATAAATAAAAGTTACTTTGCAGGCCTAGGCCTAAAAAATAATATGAAATCCCTTTACAGTCCTCTCGAGTTGTTGCGCCCAAAAAGCGATACTTCCCAGCCCATTTTAAGGAACGTAAAGACAATATTTCATTGCATGTTTGAGAAAATTCCATTTGCTCGACCCACAAACTAACACATTACAGGCGTGGACAGCAGAATGGGACTCGAGGTCTATGCCTACAGACCTTTTTGAGCTACAAGCTGGGATCCGGCCAGTGGGATTTGAGGAACCTCGACGACTTTGGTGTCGGTTAAATCGGATTAGGACAGGCGTCGGTAACTGCGCGTCGCTGTGGTGTAAATGGGGGTGGCGCGAGTCATCGGAATGCCAATATGGCGACCCGGATCAGACAATACACCACATTGTCTTTGAGTGCCCCATCACCAAATTTAGCGGAGAATTGGCAGATCTTAAGACCTTGTCGACGACTGCAATCGAGTATCTGCAGTCTGACTTTTTAAACATTTAAAAGTAGAGAAACGATATATGCCATACGATAAATAAATAAGTGGGAAAAATAACTTACCTTGACTCATAAAATAAGGTATCCTAAACCGGCCGGACAGCACCCGGTCCCGCAGCGACTGAAGCGTGGACCCGTCGAATGGTAGCGCGCCGCACACCAACACATACAGCACCACTCCCAGGCTCTGCAAAATACACATTATTACACATCGTCATAATTAATTGCAAAAACCTCTGAAGCAGCTTCGATACATCTGATGGTGTCCGTCCCTGAGTGAGTGAAATGATCATGGACGGACGCCATCCGATGTATCGGAGCTGCCTAAGCTCTCACAAATATCGGAACACGCACTGTAACGTCTTGGTAAATAAGAATCTATTAAGAGAGAGTATTTGATGGTGACTGGAAAAATCATCAGCAGCTCATTCTTTCCGGCTCTGATCAAGATTATCAATTCATCAGGACAAAGTCATGATGGGCAAATCAATCAGTCAATCTAAGATGACAAGAAAATGCGAAACGAACCGGTGCGGAAATGGAATAAATATGCGCGCGACTTTCCGTAACATCTGTCATATCATTTGGCGCTTATCGATGTATGATTGTTATTTTTTCTAGGCCCTAACTACTAATCTTACCAACTATTGGACTTTCGCTGTGTTCGATCATCTGTTTCAGCCATTGATAGTTTGGCGCAGTTTGACCTAATATTACTTCGTTAGAGGGGTACGTTTTCCAAGTTTTTCAAGACGTACTCGCCACTTTATTTTATCCAAAACGCATCACACACAATTAAAAACATATTGCACATAAAAAATATTCCACTAACATATCCCTCTTAAAAATAATATATGCTACGTCGAGGAATAGAGTTATATAAATGTAAAAACAATAATTGAGAATGTAAAATCATAAGGATTACCAGTTACCACAGCATACGATGCGTTCAAGGTGGCTATAATAGTATGTATTACAAATAACTAATACAATCGACTTCATGATTGCAAATTCGTCTCATTTGGCAACATATTTCTGTACGCTTTTACGACTATAAGGTATAACATAAAATGTGTAACGTATAACATAAAATTTCTTTTGCAACGGTACGAACTCGGCAATGCATTTCGAAAGTTAATAGCAATTTTCGTCACAGTCATTGTTTTACTGACTGGATACGGCTAACCAAGTAAACATGCTTACTTCACATAAATGTTTGTAGTTCGTGAATGACACAAGCCATTATCTCTTATAAAAGTGACGCATTAATTATCAACAATATCACTTATCATTCAAGAGTGCCTTTGCAAACAAAATAAAGTCAAAGCAAACTATTTACCTTTCGTTCAGAGGGCATTAAAAAAGTGACAAGTGACGTTAACGCCCGTCACTACTAAATACCTACGACCTACGACAGTCTAAAAACTATAAAGATGTTTCAGCAAGACGATATTGTTTTAAGAACGTAAGACAAAAACGCCATCATGCTGCCGATTATGTTCTAACAATTGGTTAACATGTTTATCTTGTTTTGATACTATGGATCCGTACCTTACCGCGGCTGTATGTATATGTATAACGAATACACCATACAGTCACCGTTTCAAAATGTGTTGATCTGAATTTGTTATGGACACAATCTCTTATATCAATAACGAACCCATCGTCGTATCAAAACAAGATGAAAGCCTTATCAGATTTTTAAATCAACATCGGCCTTCATTTGAAGGCATAGTAGATATAAATAGAAATTGTAATATCGTACCCATATGTCGATCTCCGGCCCGGTGTACCGTTTGCCTTCAAACACCTCCGGCGCAGCGTATGGCGGGGAGCCACACCACGTGGCCAGCAGCTCTCCTGTCGCGTAGTAGTTACTGAACCCGAAGTCTGCGATCTTGATGTTCATATTCGCATCCAATAGCAGGTTCTCCGCCTAGATGGAAAAAGTTTTCTCATTCAACAAACTTGGTGTAGCGAGTTTTTCGGACGTGCAGAAATTGATTGAATGCGAATGTAATATGTGATATTTTGTGTCCACATTAGGTCAGAAAATGGATATTATCATCAATAATGTAAAATGTCTATTAAATTTATGACGTTTTCAATTACATTCCTTACAGTAGCAACAAGTGCGAAAAAGAGGAAGATCTTTTTTCTGCACTTGTATCGTATTATACTATTTCAGTACCTACAGATGTTGGTCTTGTCAGGTCGAAACTTCGGAAGGCCATCTGTACCTACTGAAAAACGTCGTACGATACACGTGTGAAAAGGAAATTCGCTTAATTTTATTCGCACTTGTATCGTATCGTAATGTACTATTAAATCAATAATTTGACTAGCTCCTTTGTTATATAATAATAACAAGCACAGCGACCGCATAATGTAGTTTATTGCTGAATAAAAAGCAGGCTAATAAGCCAATGTTTGTCTGTATACAAAGCGCAGATATTTTGCTCGAAAATGGAGGATAATAAAATGCAGCCTCAAACAATTCCAAAATAACAGCTTATGAAATACTGTGCAGCTTTTATAGTGGGTAATTAAATTAATCCGGTCTGCTGCTTGTTGGAGCTGGTGGTCGCTGAAATCAGTTTTTGATCGCTCATTTTCATCAATTTTGGTATTAAATAGCTTGTTGAATTTTACACATGACCGTCTATAATTTAATTAGAATGGAAAGTTATGTAACCTGCCATTAGTCAATTAAACTTTAATGACAATAGTACGTAGGTACAGTCCAAAAATGTGGTTTACCACCCTACGGTTGAGGTTCGTTTGAACGTCATGAGACAACAAGGTCGATTTCCCATTGCAATAATAATATGTCAGTGACAATTGCTCTGTCTATTTATGATACTTACGTCATGCCATGTGTTAGTGAACCTTAGCGATCGTTAGAGCTCACAGAAACTTTTGTCAAAACTGGCAGACCACTTTCTTGGCCCACTGTACATATGTATGTTTAAGTATTTATATGAACGTAAACAGAATCAAAATGTTCTAGATTTTAATTATCAATTTATCACGGATTTCCGCAAAGTAACGCCTGATTCAAACGATTAACTAAACAGACTCGTCAGACTCCAACATTTTTTCACGAATAAAGTATGTACAGTCAAACAATTGGAACCCTAGGCCACTGTAGAAATATGACATAGTGACGTTATAAATCAGATTGTAAGAAATCTCTTACTGCTTGTCATTTTGACATGATGGTTGTAGAATGGCCTAGGGTTCCAATTGGTTGACTGTACATGTACCTATCTCGTAAAATACTTAGATAAGACAGGGTCCGGATTTTTGTGACCTGTATTGAGCATAAAATTTTACGAGCACAAGATTAAACTAAGCCAACGGTTCTCAACCATCAAGTTTCGCGCCTCCCAAAAACATAACGAAAAAACTTGAAAACTGAATGATCTTTTACACAACAAGTAGGATATTGTTGTTTCATGCTTCTCTGATTATATGATAAGAACACTCCCGACTAATTCAGCTTTCAAACAAAATAAACCTAAATCTAAAACGGTTCATCCGTTCGGGAGCTACGATGCCACAGACAGACACATACACAGACAGGCAGACACGTCAAACTTATAACACCCCGTCGTTTTTGCGTGGGGGGTTAAAAACTAAAGTCGTGTAACACGGTCCGGCGTCCGGCGAAAACGAATACCTGCAGGCGGTTTTGTAGACACAAACCTTGAGATCTCGATGTACTATCCGCCTCTCGTGGCAGTATTCCACCGCGGACAGGATCTGCCAGAATTTCCGCCGCGCCGCCTGCTCAGCCATCCGCCCGTAGCGAGCGATGTAGTCTGTAAGGAAATATACTTGATTAAATTTGGTCCAGGTTTCTTTCTAGTTTTGTAGGAAGATATTTCAAATATAAATGGCGTATTGTTATGTAAATGTAACAGGTTCTCCGTGATTTAAAATAATATTTGTTCTCGTAATGACGAGAGTACAATATTTACGGACGTACGACGAACAAATGTTATTACTTATAAGCAGTGTAGTCTGAGGTCAGGGGCCCATTTCTCGAAGCTACAAGTTACAATTTACAAGCGGTTGTCAATGTCTAATATGACAAGTTGGAAAGAGTCTTCCGCTTGTAACTTGTAACTTTCAGTTTTGAGAAATGGACCCCAGTGGCCCGTTTCTCGAAAGGTTTGACAGTTCGCACATTTGTAATACAAGGCTTGTAGCTTTCGAGAAACGGGTCCCAGGTCACAAAAATTACCTTAATATCTTAGCGATGTTTATAAGTTTTATAACTCCTCTTGACTATATTAAAGTGGCCAAGAGTCAAACTATATTGAGAGTTGAGACCCTATAATTATACATAATATTCACATAAATATACTCGTTTCAGTATCAGATACTTTGCATACCGTAAACTTGATAAACTAAGTTATTTCGACCCAGGGACGCGGCCCTCTTAGTAATGAAGTTTTATTTTAATCAAGGTGTTTCCTCATATTTTATTTTAAACTTATTAAATGTAATGGTGCGAGCGTCAGCCGCTGATCTAATATTTTATAACGAACTTTTTAAAATATTTTTTTTTCAAAACATTATGTCGCATCCAACAGCAGTTTTTCACTACGGAAGCCAACGCTTTTGTTATAAGACCACATGGTAAATATTGTATGTTATGGGTTGTAACAAGAGTGCCCGGAAACGCACGCTTATTTGCTAATTTCGAGACCGAATGACATCAGCCATGCAGGTGCGATTATAGTGTGGTCCATTCATGGACGTAAACAGCAGGACCACCGGCGTTCGTTAGGATTGACTATTGAGTGTTTAATTGATATTACTTCGGTGGAAATTTAAGTGTAACACTTCCCTCTTGTCGTTATTGTTTAGAATTTTATTTTGAAGATTATGGAGAAAATCCTGAAAATTGCGGGTGAGACTAGGGCCGGGAAAAGTGGTGTACTAGACTCTTCTAGTTTAGCCCACTGCTGAGCATTTCTCTAAATGCTCAGCAGTGGGCGAAAAAGGACTGATATTAATTACAATTCAATGTCAAAACAACACAAGTCAAAAATAAAAATACAAAAACTAAATTACAACATTCAATAATGACAAACTGAAATAATAAAACTAAAGTAATTATACTAAAAACAGAATAAAATCTAATAAATGTCAACCATAAATAACATTGATAATTTTATATTAAATTTACCTACTAATAGCTATAGTTTGTGAAATTGGTGTTTTTTGATGCCAATCGATTCCATTCCTATTCACTATCAATATTTGCTTAGGATAATCAATGGATACATTTTCCATCCATTTTACTATCTCCTTGGAGGCCTTTGCCCAGCAGTGGTACACGACAGGCTCCAAATAATAAGTATCCGCCACGTGTATCCTTGCCTTTAGTTAAAATGTCTAAAAGGGCCTCTGTGCTGTTGGCTTCGGCCCCACGCATGCCTCCCAAAGGTCCGGGACCCCATGGTCCCGAGATATGGAAAAGACAGACAAATAATAATAATAATTTAGTATAGGAAAAAGTGGAAAACGTTTTCTTCATGTTGTGGCTCTTTATTAGTACATTACCGCAAGTTGAGCGCAAAGAAACTATCGATACTGAATAGGAATGGAATCGATTGGCAGCAGAAATACACTATGTGAAAAAAAAATCATACAAATTGTATGGAAAAAGTTTTTCGCGATTTGTAACTTTTCTAGCCTAAATTTTTTTTGGGTCCATAGAAGCTTTTGATCCTAGATAGGAATGGAATCGGTTGGCGTCAAAAAAAAAGTTTGTCAAAAATGCCCTTTTTCCCTGCCCTGTATATTTTTTCCAAAATCAGTAAATGCCATTTTTCGTCAATTTGAAATCTAGGGAAGGTCTCCTTAGACCATTTTCGCGTAGCTGCCCTTACTGACCCGCTATCAAAATACACCCTGTATAGTACCTATACAACAAAGGGAGCAAAATTATCTGATACGATCTTATTTGTAAAGACATAAGAGGGCGTCCCATATTTTCGCAGCCTTCAAAGAGTAACATATTATTGTCCTGAAGTCCTGATTGATGATATCGAATAGAAATTGTTTTTAAATTGATGCTTCGTGGCATAATAACTAATTTTCATCCCTCAGTTACATGTATGGGGGGCCCCACCCCCAATTCTTTTTTTTACTATTTAGTGTCATAATTTTGTAGCGGTTCATACAACACATATTCCCATCAAATTTCATCACTGTAGTACTTATAGTTTCCGAGTAAATCGGCTGTGACAGACGGACAGACGGACAGACGGACAGACGGACATGACGAAACTATAAGGGTTCCGTTTTTGCCATTTTGGCTACGGAACCCTAAAAAACCGGCCAAGAGCGTGTCGGGCCACGCTCAGTGTAGGGTTCCGTAGTTTTCCGTATTTTTCTCAAAAACTACTGAACCTATCAAGTTCAAAACAATTTTCCTAGAAAGTCTTTATAAAGTTCTACTTTTGTGATTTCTTTTATATTTTTTAACCATATGGTTCAAAAGTTAGAGGGGGGGGGACGCACTTTTTTTTCCTTTAGGAGCGATTATTTCCGAAAATATTAATATTATCAAAAAACGATCTGAGTAAACCCTTATTCATTTTTAAATACCTATCCAACAATATATCACACGTTGGGGTTGGAATAAAAAAAAATATCAGCCCCTACTTTACATATAGGGGGTACCCTAATAAAACATTTTTTTCCATTTTATTGGTACCAAATTTCAGCTTTCTAGTGCTAACGGTTACTGAGATTATCCGCGGACGGACGGACGGACGGACAGACAGACATGGCGAAACTATAAGGGTTCCTAGTTGACTACGGAACCCTAAAAATCGCTTCAATCAATGGAATAGGCTGATTCTATAGCGTTTAAACAATCAGCTAAGAATATTGATAAGGGAATTTTGAGCAAAGTGATTTCACGGTAACTAAAGTATAAGCAACTAAAATTCAATTACGCTCATGTTCTGTTTTATAAGAAACTAGCTTTTGCCCGCGGCTTTGCTCGCGTTAGTCGAAAACTACGGAATGCTCCATACAATCTTTCAACCCCCATTTTCGAGAAGTGAGCGGTTAGAAAGAGACAAAAAATTGCCTATGTCACTCTCCATCCCTTCAACTATCTCCACTTAAAAATCATTTCAATTCGTCGTTCCGTTTTGCCGTGAAAGACGGACAAACAAACAGACACACACACTTTCTCATTTATAATATTAGTAAGTAATAAGTAACTAAGTATGGAACTATGGACTATATGATTTCATAAATACTGGTTTTGCTACTTGTACTTAAGTCAATAAACAGCAACACAAACGGATACTGAAACCAAAATTAGACCTCAGTGGATTATGATTATTCTGTGGTTAATAACGCAAAACCAAAAATAAACGGATTTACTGAAAGGAAAAAAATATTTGATAATGATCAGATGGAAACATCATTCACAATCGTATCGTAATAAGTAATTGTTAATAAAAAACATTCGGCTTGCTCTTTGGTCAATTATGTTGTGGTTGTGATTCATTCTCAGAGCCTGTATTTTGCTGACTAAGTCTCATTCAAACCCTTTTCTGATCAACGTCGTGCGTGTAGGTACCTACCAACACCATTCCAATCTATTGCCAATACGTCAACATTTTATTCCACAAATGGCGTTTCGTTTTTTGGGAGAATGTAGTCAGCTGTCTGCGAAATTACTTCCCCCGCCCCTAACCCTTGCGCGCCCCACGGTGGTGACGTCACGCCCAGGCGTCTGACGTCACGGTCGAAGCCACGATCGCGGAGCGCCCTTAATCGATTTCGAGGTTACGCTTTTGGGCGTCCGGATTTATGGAGGGAATGGTTTAATTTAGTTCGGTTCTGAGCACGCAAGTGTATAGAAAGTTAGAAAACAATGAAATAAAATGATCGATGCTTTAGATTTCGTTCTCTACCCAATTCCGTTAGTAAAGCATTATTTTTCACATATTCATTAATGGTATCCTGGTACCTACCGTTAATAGCCAGTAAGGGACCGGAAAGTACCGATTATATTTTCTGAGAAGACGTAGCCTTACTAAATATACTATTATATACTAGAGATAAAAATAAAAAAGACTACAGAAATTTGTTCAAAATATGTAATATTCTTCCGGTGAGCCATAAGCATAAATATTTAATTTTTTACAACAACCGTGGCAGTCGAGAGCATACCCAGTTACACTCTAACGATGTTTGAGGAACCAGGTCGGTGTCTGCGGGCAAGTTTGTTGTGCCGAGGGACACTAACTACTACGGCGATAGATGTCTTCACAAACGCCTTCCCTACATACTCAACAGCCTGCCCACTGACATCAGACAGGAAGCCAACAAAGTTAAATTTGGTAAAAAGCTGCGTAGTTACCTCATAAATTGTGTATAGAAATAGTTTATCATACCCAAGTATTTAATACTATAGATTATTTTATAATATAAGAGAGTAGAGACTGCACGATCCAACAGTCAAACCGTGGAAACTGTTTTGTGGGACACTGTACTTGTATAAGCTGTATACATTTATTTTAATAAATAAATAATAAAAAAAAAAGATGTCCACGTCATCACGAGTATCAAATTATCCAAACAGGTATTGCAAGTTGGAAATTTAAATTAAAAGCGTTCTGTTTGACAAGTCCCTAATAAGCACTTTGTGTTTGAACCCACTGAACACAATTGGGAACGAGGCACCTTTACAACTTATTTGATAGAAAGGAAATTGGGTATCGAGATTGGGGACTTTCAATATTATTTAAATACGTGCGTAGAGTTCTAAAGTACGCAATGAGCGCCTCGAGTATTCAAGAAAAAAAAACTAAGGTTTCTGCCGATAATACAATAACTACGGTTCTTTACGGTACAATAAAGTCAATAAAATAAGCATAAAGTGACGTCCTGTCATGTCGTAACCGTTTACGTCCGCGGTAGCTTCTCCAGATGACGTTAAAGGCGAGGAATTCGAGTGAAGGTAATGTCAGTCGCATTCCATCTGGCCCTTGTCTAATTTAGTTTCTTCCTACACTATGACGCACATAGTTCAGGAAAAATAAGATACCTTACTTGGATAGCTACTCTTAGGTTGTACTGTACCTTTGTACGCAGGTGTATTTTCAGTTATAGCTTACTCTTCCTGTCCATCGTGAAATCGTCCTTATCGTTTTTCGGGAGTGGAGAATTCGAAATTCGAACCATAGACCTAAAATGGATTAAATTAAGGAATACGATTTTACCAGAAGTATTCCTTCTGTTCCGCGTGTTATACATTATATAGGTTACGCCTGCACCGCGACAGGAATAGAAATTGCCTGCTAACACCCTTATTCATAAACGTACTCTAAAGTTATCAAGCCGATAAAGTTCGTTTGTCCCTTTCCGGCGTATATTAGGTGTGGTAGAAAAGGACAAACGAACTTTATCGGCTTGATAACTTTTGAGTATGTTTATGAATAAGGGGGTTAGTCTTTAATAGGTAATATTATTAAACGCTCATTGCGTAACACCATTAAAACGGGTTTCCCTTTATTCCCGACCATAACAGTAATATAAACTATGTTCGTTTTGAATACATTTGTATTATAGCTATCGGACGAAGGTATCGTTGCAGGCGACAGGTAATTAATGAATCCTGTTCAGTATTTCCAAACACGTGATAAATCGGCCATCAAACAACACAAAGCCATCGCTGCTAATACATGTCATCAATCAAAAGCCCGTGGTTGGAACCCGACGAAAAATGTGAATAAAGAAACATATATTTAAGTCTATTGTTCTTGGCATACCTACTTACCAAAGATCTCTCCTTTGCTGGCGTATTCTGATACTATGTAGATCATGTTTTTCGTCTCCATGACCTGTTGGCAAGAAAAACAGAAAATCATTATCAGGTACATAACATACCAAATCGTCATCGAAAAATAAATAAAAAATGACCTGCAGGGCAATCATGATCGCGCGATAAATGAAACACTAGATAAAACATCGGGCCGTCCCAGCTATCGCACTTACAAATAGTGCGATTTTTTTGCTATTTTTTGCCCATACGAGCCCAAGAGAAAATCGACAAAGGGTAACGAATATAAACGCAGTTCCAGCGGACTACTATTTAATCTCATCTACCGGTGTTCAATCCCTACTTATAATAACGTCTAAAATGAACTAGGTAATTAATGAAATAAAACTATGGAAACGGATTAAATCGCGTATAGTGAATTTAAAATATATCCCGACGAGAGTCTTCGAGAGTCTTCGAGAGTTCGAAACGTCGGGATGTATTTTAAATTCTTTATACGCGATTTAATCCGTTTCTATAGTTTTATTTCATGAGTAACTATCGCGGTAACCGAAGACCATATTAGGTAATTAATACTAATAAAAACCTTTATTTTCCACTAGGTACTTAAGTACGAAGACGGTTCCAATCATATAATTCCTGGTAACTAGATAATAGTAAAAATCCGAGCAATATTCTTTAAAAAACACAGGATCAACACGTTCAACATTATATTGCGAATCCGTTCAAGGGCGTCTACGTTTTAGATGTTACGCCTCAGGAACCTTTTAGCTGTAAAGTGAACGTCAATTTTGCAGATATCGCGGCAATAGGAATTGCTAGTGTAAATCTCGCAAGCCGCAGAGCTGATACGGGTTTAAAGGCAGGTCGTCTATTGAAAACGATTCTTACAATTTACAAAAATAAAAAATGTAAATGTGTATGGAAAATAAAAAATGTGTATGGAAAATGAAAAGTTAGAAAACATATCAGCTTTTGAGACTTAAAACTGATAAACCTAAGATTAAAATATATATGATCGGAGCAACAAGAACTCCAAAATCAATCGATTAGTCAACGAAAACGATTTTTATCAAAAGCAAAATATTACAGCAGGCCGGCCATAAACACAATATGGAATTCCAGAGGAGGAGGATTGGAGGTATCTAGTGAGTAGAAACCGGGAAAAAATCCTTTTTTCTAATTTTGATTAACAATAACAAGGTTCAGTGAAGGCATTAGACCGGTAGATGTACAATGTTTACATACACATACCTTAAACAAAGCGAAAAGCATTATTCATAAAGGTCGCGTTACAGTTCACGTTTGTTTTGAAAGATGTTATGCTAGACAGCACCAGTGAGTCATGGTGAGGTATTTTTAGTCGGTTTACATTTTTACGGCGGCCGCGGCTAGTTCACGGGCGCGACCCTCCTAAACTTGCCTCACCTTACATCATTAGCCAGTTTCATTAGAATACCGTTTCACATAATTTGAATACTAGATACGTATTCAAGCGATTGATGTCCTTTATTTCAACATTGTAATTTATCGAATAAGTCATGGTATGCGTTAAAAAAATACTATACTTAAAAAAAAATAGATTCCGTATTTTTATTGGCATTACTTCCTGTTTCGTATACAAATAATGACTTGCCGTGGTGAAACCAATCGATGAGACAGCTATAGCTGAAACGATTTCTATTTTTCTGGCAGATGTAAACAAAATTGTGTAGGTATAAGTAAGTGATATGTACAACAGTATGTGTAGATTTCCATTGCATTCCGAATGCAGGTAACAAAAGAGGAAGAATATAAGAATCCATTCCATCTTATTTTATACATCAGATTTAATATAATGTGACGGAGAAAAACAAACGGTACTGACATGTCGATCGTTAAAAATACGAAATTATATTCTAGTATTGTTCTCTTTGCTTCGCTTTTTACCAACATTGCAGTGCTAGGTATGTAGGGCCGCTAATTGGAGCATAATTTATGACCACATTATCAAAACGATAATATTTGAAAAAACTTTGTTCTAGAAGCCACTTTGTCAGTATATTCATATAAATTACAAGTAAATATAAACGTTTTAATAAACAAATTTGATAAATTTCGTTTTGACTTTTGACCTATCGCTGAATTGGTAACATAATACAATAAAATAATACGTGAGCGTTACTGATATAAATTTGACTTCAAGGTAACGATTAACGAAGTTAACTTTTTTTTTAACGATTAACGAAGTTAACATGCCCAGCTATGGTCTTATTGTATCAGATTTAATATAATGTGACGGGAAAAATATGACAACAAAATAAAAGTTTGTATGAATAATGTAGAATGTAGATCCAAGATTCCACCAGCTTCTGTACCTGTATAGCATTTTCCATATACCTACATTTGATTTGGCACGTATTTAACCGGGCGACTAAATAACCATAGAAATGGGTATCAAAAATAATAGTTTGGCGACTAAAATGGGGCCTCAAAATATTTAAATATGAGGTAGCATTTTAATGTCATTACGGCTACGGTTTATTCAGACGCGAGTACCAACTATTTATTTGGCAACTGAATTATTATATTGGAAACAATTTAAGAGATACAGTTTAATAGGAAAACGGCTGTCTATTAATATAAAATATACAGTTCTTTTAAAATATTTATAAAGCAAATTAACATAAAAAGTACATTTAAAATTTATACATCGGCACTCATCACCTGAGCTGTCATTTTAATAAAAAAAAGGATTCTTATAAAATATAACGGTCGACAAAATATTATACTTATGGGTAAGAAACTAGGTGTTTGGGAGTGCTGGCAACTTCGTCTATACATGAAATAAAACTATGGAAACGGATTAAATCGCGTATAATGAATTTAAAATACATCGCGACGTTTCGAACTCTTTACAGCGTTCGTGGTCAACGGGTGACTGAGGAAAAATTAAAATGTGCAAAAGCTACCCACTTACAAGAAATATTAACGAACCATGACCACAAATAATCTAGATTTCTAAGGCAGGTTCACACACTATTAATAAAGCTAGTTATACAATATTCAAAAAATTTTTACCATTACTCTGTTAAAAAAAAAAAATTAACCAATTAATCTACACAAAATTGACAAAGAAACAAACTGCAAATGTCCAACACCATACAACACAAATGCCTCACAGCCTTCGTCGTGCTTGTTCCATTATCAGATGTACTACTGGATCCCAAGCCGTCTATACAATTAATTTAACTTTTCATGACGTTTACTCTATCCAATCTAAGGCTGGCCATACGCAGTCTTAACATCACTCTGAAATATTAATTTTTTTGGCAGGAAAACCTTACTCAGAATATGCTTTGGCATAAATCGTTCCGCAGATTTTATAATATCGAATCTTATGCTGGCATAATGTTAATGAGCAAAATAATCTTCTAAATTAAGAGTACTTCCGTAGATTTTTGTTTGCATAATATTTAGGCGGTAAAAAGTTGTCCATCTTCTTCCTATTTCTGTTTTGATAGCGAGTCATGTGTCTTGGGGATGCATGCCTCTGGGACTGTATTTCATTTCCTTTTTGCTATCGTTGTTTTGTGCATACAAAGTACCTAAGAATTATGCCATACTTTATACTTAGCCAATCTGGTAGGACTTATATTCTACTAAAAAAATAACTTAACCCTAACCCACTTTTTGCTAGCAGAAAATAATTCTGCTCTTGTAATATTATACTATACGATTATCATGGCATTTTTTTTAATACCACGTCGGTGGCAAACAAGCATACGATCTTTTTGCTGTTTACTTATTATAAAATGATTTGGTACGTGTTCCCTCGCTTGCAACTCGCTCGAAAATATTAGATGTGAGATATTTAAATACTACCCGTGGTTTACGGGTCGCAAATACGATGTTTGAATAGAATAAACATTTATTCGTGACCACAGGCAAGACAAAATACACATAATAACAACAAGACAGAAAGGAATGAAGTGCCACGAAATGGCCTCACCTCAGCGTGTTGCTGGTGACTTCCAGCGCTGATCTTTCGATGATACCATCGTTTCCATAAAGAAACGATTTTATATCTGTTTTAAGAAAACCTACTTCCCAATAATTTTTTTAGTTGCCTCCGCAATTTAAATACTACTTTAAACGATGAGCTAAGTATAAATATTTAGGTGCTAACATCTATATGACTCCAAATATTAAAAATCTTACGCTTTACAATACTAGGTGCCAATTATTATTTTAGTCGCCAAAGTATTGTTTAATGTTCCTCGGCAATATTTTTGTCGCTTGAATTTTGCTGCCGTTTTTTCAATAATAATGATGCTTGATATTTGAGGCTCATATATTTTTTTGTCGCCACAATATTAAAACACAGCCAAATTATATTATTGTATGCCCGACATAATTTCCCGTTTAATATTTTAGTTGCCCGGTTAATGATTTCATTTACATCGCGAACAAAAATATTTTTAACACGCTTTACGCACGCGAAAACACCAACTTTATGCTCATGACACCTACTAGAGTTGTGTTCAGGTATTTTGTTCCCGTAAGTATACTCGTACCTAATACAAATGTATAAAATATGTAAACAAACTCGGCTGAAATATCGTGTCTTAGTTTTTCTTTTATATTTATAAACATTTTTGTGTGTGTATATTTTTCTGAATGCAGGTAATTTAAAAGGATCCCAGTGAATATATAGCCTTAGTAGCCTTACTGAAACGCGCAACTCTGACTCAAAATTTTCCGTTTTCCTTGGAATAACTACGCACACAAATGGACCAACTGACTGCGAACTTGAATCAAACATGAGTACATGAATAGTTGATTTCTCTCTCAAAATAATGAATATATTTCGTATGTTTTTATACACTTATTTATGCTTAAATTTCTTAATAAAGACATTACGTATCAATCTGCAGAAATTATTAATTTATTTATTATGTATGGAAACGAAGAAAAAATACTGTTTCGAATTTAACTAAAAGTGATATACCGTTGGCCCGTTTCTCGAAAGGTACAAGCCTTGTATTACAAGTGTGTTTCCATGACAACCCGTACGGTTTGACAGTTCGCCATTTCTCGAAGCTACAAGTTACAATACTTACAATTTACAAGTGGTTGTCAATGTCTAATATAACAAGTTGGAAAGAGACTTCCGCTTGTAACTTGTAACTTTCAGATTCCTGATAATGAACCTTACGACGTGTCCAATTCAACGAAAAATAAAATTGAACGATTTAATTCTCAACTAATTACAAAACAGGCAAATTTTACAAAAGATAAACTTTTCGTTCATAATGGACTTTGCACTTAACGTAACATAAAAAAAAACAAATACCGAATATTGTAAAGACACAATTGTACTTAACCAGTGTTTCAACTGTTTTGCGTCATTCTTCATTACAGACACTAGGTATGTAATTATAGCTTAATCAAATATAACAACGAGCAGACGAATACTGTTGTATCATCCCCCGCAATTGGTGACAAAGCCAATCAAAAACGCTTAAAATGTTATACAAGACCGGTGGTCGGGCACTGGGTAATATCGACTTCGATCGGCTTGCTACTTAGCAATTATTAGGGTTGGCACGGCACAATTTAAGCTAAGTAGTAAACCTACAGAGTCGAAAGGGATAGTGGATGATGCATTGCCCTGAACTGAACAATTTTCAACCTGACGAACATGGCCATTGACCCTCTTTTTGTATTTTTTCCGAATCAGAATCATTAGAACTATTGAGCAGTGAACACCGAGAAAGCTTGAACTCACGACCATGTATTTTCTGCCAAATTAAGGGTTTCTGCCAAATTGGACACCGCGATTCGTCCCTAAACTGTTACTAAAGTACGGTTTTATAGGAAGTGTATTATTTTATTTATTCTGTGATAAAACCAATTCTTGGAAATGTTAGAATCCGTCCGGGTTCTGTGAAAATTAGATCGGAACGGAAGGGATTAATCTTATTTAGCTGATATTGTTCTCGGATAAGCGAGTGCGACGCGGTCTATTTCTGGTATCTATGTCAAACGAATTAGTCAAGTAAGCCAAGTATTATTTGTTTTTAATTAGCCTCAATAAATTTGTGTTTTCAAAAATGATTTATTAAGCATCATCATTATTCAGCGCAGACTACTTTACGGGCAGAAGTATAGTTTTTTACTTTAAATAGAACCATTTTAGTTAGAGAACTGAGAAGTTAAATTTCGTACGATCATTTTGAGAAACAAAGCACGGCCCTTGCAAGTGACCAAGATTGTTATTGTTGCCTTCCTTAATTTTGTCGGAATTAACTTGTTAAACTAACAAAACAAAGATAAACAGCAATTAATCCTTTCAAGGATATTTTGATTGTTCACAAGTAGCTACAGCGGACGGAAAGACTTCCTTTCCCGGTAAGGAAGGACGTTCCAATTGTTTGTCGATTGCTATTCAAGGTGTCAGAAATGTTTGTACACGGGGAACCTCGGCGGGCCCATTCAAACGCCCAGAATCACATCATGCAAACGTTCATTGTTTCTACCACTGGGAGGAACGTCGGGCGGCATGTCACAATAAATCGAAGATCAATATTCATTAAATAGCTACTTGCATTGCACTGTACGTGTACTCGTAAACAAACTTTTAAAACGACTTACGACTTAGGTTTTATTTAGCAACTAGCAACTCTTAACTTTTATGCAAGCTTCCTGTTTACTGTGGACGTATGAAATTAAGAGGTTTTATTTCTATAAAACAAATATTTCTGCAATGTTTACTGTTTATTTCTAATCCTCATTTAGCTTTGAATACGTTTCAAACTGTATTATGGTCCATCCATAGTTCCATACTAATGATTTCTACCAAACTAAATGTGTTTCATCTATTTATTTTTAATCAGCTGAAACACGACTAAATGGTTGATTCCTATCGCTGTATAAACGCAGTATTTTATCCGTTTAATTAAACGATTCTAAAATTAAATTGTGTTTGCAACGAAACTGGGAGCTCAATATACAAGTGCGATAGAGAAAGCGAAGATTATATGTACCTATACATTTTTATGTCCATGGAGAGGTCTTTGCGTACCCATTTAGGTATGATACCTATCCTTCCTCCAGATACCTAAATATGATGTACTCAATTTTCTGTTGACTTACATATGTACCGTTTCGTAACTCAGTGGAGATTTTTAGAACATGTGGAAAGAACAAGTATTTAGATGACTCGATATGTCCACCAATTATCCGCAAAACAAAAATTCGTTATTGGAGGATGTTTACTTGTTTCCTTCCACGCGGCGACCGCGTGACTCCAGCCCAGAGTTAATTAACCCACCGAGTGCGCCGAACGACAATCGCAGATCCTAATCGATCCGATAAATCATCTCGAATCGATTCCTATTCAGTAATGAGGATTATAATTATATCTATCCGTGCTGCCAAAAAACATAAAAAACATTAACATGAAAATATCACGCAGTGCGCCGGAAATACAATTTCTAGGAAGCAAATTGGAGCTGAAAGGATTGTTGATATGGAACGGAACACGCTAGGTTTTCTATCAATTTTCAAGCGCATTCGTATATTTGTTGGCGATCGTAATATGATATGCGATATCATGAAATTCCTAGGCATTATGTGAAGCATGAATGTGATTTTTCTTTCCGTTAGTCGACGGGACCCCGTTGGCTCCCGTATTTCTAGACACTTTGCTCTTGTCGCTTCTGAAGCAACCTAACGAACCTATCCTTACCTATCGCTCGTCCTTCTGTAGAAATATTATAATACAGGGATTTACCATCGGGAGCATTTTACGTATGCACATTTTTACTGCCAAGTTTTCGCACAGCGCAGTCAGTCTTGTTGTGCGTGACATCAACGACATTATAAATGGTGTATGACGTGATATCATCAGCAAACTGTCAAATTATGCTGCTGATTAGAATTGCTTTACGTATAGAAGCCCAAGGAGATGGAGATGTAAATTTTATAATTTGTCGGCTATCATTAGATTCGCAAACATGACACTAGTATTTGGCAGCACAAGTATAAAGAATCACCAGAATCTGATCATCGATAGTTTTCAGATTATAAATTTTATTATTTTATTACCTACATATATGTATGTGCACTATCTAATTTATCTAGATCTAAAAAGCAATATTTCCATATTATAGGCTAATTTTTATTATTATTACAAAACATGCGGAATCGCACGCCAAAAGAGCATTAAAAGAAACTTTTAATACTTTAAAAACTCTACTATACAGGGTGAAATAAAAAGGACCGTTCAAACTTTGCATAGTGAATTTTGAGGTCATAATGACTAACTTCTATCATGGGACGAATGCTAAACTCCCGAAAATAATTTGGGGTGTTCCATAGAAATCTGCAACATTATGACAGTCGGAATGTATAAAACAGTTCCATAGTAAAAGTTGTTCATTAGGACCTCAAAAGTCACTATGCAAATGGTCCTTTTTATTTCACCGTGTATAAATAATTGCATAATGTAAACGTAAATAACTTAAAAGCTAATAAAACAGTATGACAATGATAAACGACTGGTACTAGAAACGTAACCAATTTTGTAGGAATTCTATCAATACAATACTTTGCGTTCGAAACTAATGAGTTATTGATCGATTGCGTGTTCCGAATTAATTGGATGCACTCCAATAAAAGTGTTTAATTGATCCACACCTGTTGCGTGAATGATATGAGCTATTATGAGACTATCTGCATGTATACCTGTCACTCTTTTTTGTATGGAATTTTCAGATCGTAATGACATCACAATGACAACTCACTACCATTATTAGCAAGCGCAGTGTAGGTCGTCCACCTACAAGATGGACAGATGACCTTAAAGGTGGCTGGAAGACGCTGGATGCAGGTCGCTTCCAACCGGTATATGATGATGGAGTTATATATATATTATCGCTTTAGCAAAACCATAATTATTTTATTTTCGTTCGTATATGAGTACTTATATTTGTCGATCATTATCATATAGATACTTTTACCTATATGATAATGACATTAATTGCAAATATCAACTTCACTTTATACAAATTTATTTTTGACGGGGAAAATAAAACAAACAGGTCATGAACCATTTCTACCCTCTATTTTACAATGTCACCTTTAAAAATTCAGACGACGTCAGGTAAGAAATAAAAAAAAAAACATTTTTTCCGTAGGTACACACGGTGCTACTTTACCAGACTAATGCGAGAAGTAGTACTTTATGTGCCTGTGTGGAAAATTCAAAGGGCCGTACTGAAACACGTCGTAAACGTGTGAAGAGGAAATTCGCAACTGGTTTCATTTAAAACCCGATCGAAGTGAGTTTTTTTTAATTTATCGCCACTCATTTCGAACTTTATCTTTTCCGCACTTGTATCGTAATGTATGTACTATTAAAATATCAGGCGGACACAATACTAACGGGGTGGACAATATGTATGTCATATTGTCATTTCAATGAAGTCCCACCCCACGTAGGCACGTACAATACGACTCAATTGCTCGAATTTAAATCATTCTGAAAATATCATATTATAAAACAAAATTATCGCACTCATATCTCTAAAGTGCACCGTATTTCGTCTTAATTAAGAAATTCATTACATAATGCAAGCTTAAAGGGACAAGGCACAAGATTTATTAAGCCACGGCCGAGTGATGGAAAGCAGCAGTGAAACGAGCGGTTGCCACTTGGCACTACACCAAGTGCCAAATGACGGTGCAAAAAATACTAGACTTTCCTACTCGGTGTTTTTGAAAAGCCCCGTACGGCAAATTGGCTGACGTCGTCAGAAACCCTGATTATGCATTGTTTGCGCAGGATGGAACTTCTTTGCAGTGGACAACTTTACCACAAGAAATATACGATAGTGTTGTTCATAGGATTTTTTCACTAAAAAAGGAGAGTAAAAAAAAATTAATTTGTTTATTACTCTAAAACGGTGAACAATTTACTGAACAATTTAAGTTTCTGAATGATTCACGGTTATTTTCATTAGACTTATATTGACCGGGATATAGACCTTCGTCAGTTTTCCGTGATCATGATGCATGCAACTGCGTCGAAATATCGGGAGCTCGACAAAAATCAAAAAGGTAATCACGGTCTATATCCCGGTCAATATAAGTCTAATTTAAGTTTCTCTTGAGCTTCCCTACCTCCGGACCCTCCGGTGTCATTGTGGCGTGGTACTTCGTGGTACTCCTGTATAGTAATTTGAGTATCTGTCTAGTAACTTACGCTTTCCTCTTGAAAGCTTAAAAATAAAACCGCCTTCAAAAATAAGCGCGTTACAAAACACGGAGAAACTAAAAAGCAAAAAATAATAAACCTTTGAATTCAGATTTCTTATCGTATTGCAATAATCTAAACATCCAAATTATAAATAAATCAATTATTTTTGCAGTTCTGTTGCACTGCTGTTCGTCGCCTTGCTATTGCCTGTTTGCCCCACCCAACCATACGCAGGCTGGCACGGACTCCAAAAATAATTGATTTGTTTATAATTTGGATGTTTAGATTATTGCAATACGATAAGAAATCTGAATTCAAAGGTTTATTATTTTTTGCTTTTTAGTTTCTCCGTGTTTTGTAACGCGCTTATTTTTGAAGGCGGTTTTATTTTTTGTTAAAAAAGTTTATTTATTTGTTGATTTTTAGTGGTTCCTATTGATATTATATGTATCAGTCCGAATACATGTACACTAGTGAAAGAATTATCCTTTAACTCCTAAACATTGAGGAGTTGACCTTCCATCATCAGCTCAGCCACATAAAATTATTACCATCAGGCGTAAATACTGGTTTACCTTTGAAAAATACACTAAAAACTAATGTTTTTAGTGTATTTTTAACCGACTTCAAAAAAGGAGGGGGTTCTCAATTCGACTGAATGTTTTTTTTTTTTTTTTTGTTGTTACATGTGCCTATAACATTTGAAGAGTTCCCTCGATTTCTCCAGGATCCCATCATCAGACCCTGACTTGGTGCCAATGGGACCATCTCGGGGTTATACCCGTTCGGTCAAAAAAAAAAATTTGAAAATCGGTCCACAATTCTCGGAGATATCGAGGAACATACATACAAAAAAAAAAACATTCAGTCGAATTGAGAACCTCCTGCTTTTTTGAAGTCGGTTAAAAACGATCCATTCGGTGAATTAAGGATGGTAGTTTACAAATCCAGCGTTTTTATGAAGTTAATTCTTATTTTGTCAAAGATCCTATTTTAAGCCTAAGAGCTGCTATGTAAAGCAGCTAAAAAGATAAATAAGATATAAGGCACAGCGGGGCAAATCCCGACTGGGGGACAATTGTAAGTGATCCATTTTTTCCATTATTACACTACATATTAAGTTGAGTTCCACATGTATCCACTGAACACGCGTGCGATTGCCATATATGTGGACACTTTAATTAATAATGCAAACATTGTAAGACATAGAAAAAAATGGATTAGTTGCATCCGCCCACAGTCGAAATTGTCCCGATATAAAATTGTCTTATAATTTATATACCATCAAAAATTCTATCCTGCATAACATATGAGGTCTTCCAATTTGCAATATGTTAATATGTACTTAAAATATGAGGTGTCCGCGATATCTCCAATGACACTGGATGGGCAACTAGTCCGTCAGGCGTGGCTGCATACGTAACAAGAAGCTACTGGTCACGCGTCAGTAATGGTAACTGTACAATGTACATGCGTGTATCGTTCCAATGGCACTTAGAGTACCAGTATAAGTACGATATTCAATTACGCATAGTTGGTAAGAATTGGAGATCATGTTACACTGATCGGTCGATAAACAATGGGAATGTAACATTTTTGTATATGACTCGACCACTATCGCTCAACCTCTGTACCTAAAAGAATTCTACGCACTTATACACTGGTTTTAACTTTAACGTTTCGCTGTGTCGAGTAAACAATAGCATTATTAGGAACGTCAACTGCAGTAACGAGCGGTGAACGGCCCATCAAGCGGCTAAGACGCCTAATTCGTACGTATCTGTTCCGCCGACTAACGGGACTCGGTTTTTGCGAACGGATGACCTCCCTGTGAACCTGCGGTGACCTGAATATTGTCCCGCTATAACGTTACTGAAGTATTTGCACTGTTTACAGTACGATGACTTGTAATCTACTTCTTGTTTATATAAACAGACTAAATACTCATATATTGCAACGTCCATGGATATGGGGGAAGAAAATTCCTTTCTGAATTTAACCTGAATAAAGGCGCTGGGGGACACAACAATAAAGCAGTCGCATATTGCAAATGAAATGTTATTAATTTATTGTGAGGTACCTATTGAAGCTGTATTGAAACCTATATAACATTCTCTGTTCACAAATCATTTAAGTACAGCATAGTCAATAAAGTTTAAAGAAGCTTTAGTAGTTTCATGTGTTCTGCCTACCTCTTTATGGGATACAGGCGTGATTGTATGTATGTATGTCAATAAAGTTGTAGCATGAACGATTTAATACTGGACTGACAAAGCCCATACAAAAAAGCGTACCCCTGAAATGTACTAAGCGTACCTCTAAATCTAGATGGCGCTGTTTCGGAGCCTAAAAGTGGCCAAAATCATATTTCCCCCAAATATTTTTGCGTGTTTTTATTTTTTATAAAAATCAATGACATATTTCTAATACATATTTTGAAAAAAAAAAGTAGGCATCATCAGTGTAGTGTGGCGCTTAAAAATCGAGGTACGATTTTTAGTATGAAGTATGTAAATCCTATATAAATCATAAAATAAAATAGAATATAATATTTTTTATTTAACATCAGTTTGGACAAATATAACAAAGATAAATACAACACAATCTAGATGTTAAATTGGGAGCCTACTCAGCATATTGCCACGGCATGCCGAAGCGCTGATGTTCAGTGGGTCCCGGACTAAATAAACTAAGCTAAGAGCTAAACTAAAATATTGGTAATATATACTAATGTACTTTCGTAATATATAATAAATACTACTAATCCTTGGTTGTATTATAGGATTGGTAGGAATATATTTTTTTCAAAGAATAATACAAATATCTACCTATAAGTACCTAGTTCATGTGTATGTTATAAATGTTATGATAGCTGCTTACCTGATAAAGCTTAATAATATGAGGATGGTCGAGCCTCTTCATGATGTCCACTTCTCGGTAGACCTTCTGAAGATTGCTGGCATCTAACTGCGATTTATCTATTATCTTAATTGCTACCTGAAACAAACAGATGCTTACGTCAGTGATAACACAAATAGGTACACAATTCAGTTTGATAATGCACAATTATTAAGTAAGTAATTTATACGTCTTTTGTTATCATTATCACGTGCATTAATTAAAAAAGGATGCTAAAGTTAAATTTAAAATATAGTGAGTCAGTATTTGTAAATATTTTTTCCCCTCACTAGCTCCGGAAACACGTGTTTTATCCTTTAATACCAGCGGGTAAAAACGCATTTTATCCACTAGTGGATAAAGTAATTTGACCTTGAATAAGTCAAATTTTCTGCTTTAAAATTAATAAAAGTAGGTGAATCTAGTGATGAAGATGATTTACCACCTGTGGAACTACTGGAAGCAGTGATAAACGCATTTTTTGCGTTGTACTTTCCTCGCTATAGTGAGGGGAAAAGTTTTGTGTTACACACGGGTACAATAGTTATTTGTTATACAAGGGGGCAAAGTTGTATTTTAACGCCGAGTGTGGAATTGAAAAACGAGCAAGTGAAAGATTCTATAGTTGAACCACGAGCGAAGCTCGTGGTTCGACTAATAGAATCCTGAACTTGCGAGTTTTTTCCACACACGAGAAGTAAAATACATTTGCACCCGAGTGTAACACAAAACTTTTCCCCTCACTATAGCGAGGAAACTACAACCCAAAAAATGCATTTATCACTGCTTCCAGTAGTTCCGCAGGTGGTAAATCATCTTTATTACTAGATTCACCTACTTTTATCAATTTTAAAGCAGTTAATTTGACTTTATTCAAGGTCAAATTACTTTGCCCACTAGTGGATAAAATGCGTTTTTACCCGCTGGTATTAAAGGACAAAACACGTGTTTCCGAGCTAGTGAGGGGAAAATGTATTTTACTTCTCGTGTGTTGAAAAACTTTTTGCACCCTTGTATAACAAATAAGTAATATATTCGATTATGGTTATAGTGTAGTTGTGTACGTCAATACATTGGCAACACATTTTCGGCTTCACAGGCAGAGTGCTTTTCACGGTCATGGCGTAGTCGATATCGTATCGTATGTACACCGTGTTTTTTTTTTAATTCGACAAATAATTAGGCTCATTAACAAAGAGCACATGACAAAATAAACAGTATATTTTTTTTATAAATTTAATAATTCAATAAGAGTAAGAGTTAAGACGCTAGTTTCTATTTGTTTTTGTATTGAAATTAACTGTATTCAACCTTTCTAAAATTGAATGGAAATCAAAATTCATACATCGGAGCTGCAGAGGTACCTACTTAAAAATATCTGAGTACACGCCTTGACAACAGACTATAGAGGCTTGTGCATATATGTATGAGCGTCTTGAATATTACCTTTTTTTTTTTTCAACATACGTGGAGATAAAAATACCAAGACCATTGTAATGAGTGAAAATTCTCTTTGTTACATTGCTACCTACAACAGTTTCCTAAATTATACACATAAGCAGTAAACATAAGCTGTTTAAGTATTCATTAATCAACTATCGATTAGGTGGTTAGACTAATTAACACGGTAATTTATTCTGTATCGCTTTGTTTCGGATTGCATTCACGCGACCAATCCAATTAATTTCTCCCAAATCGAGTTCGACAACTTTTTAATGGACTACATCTTTAATAAATACGAGAGCTCCGCAAACACAGACATGTTGACACTTTTAGAAATCTTTAGGAGGGGATAAATAAAAAACCGGCCAAGAGCGTGTCGGGCCACGCTCAGTGTAGGGTTCCGTAGTTTTCCGTACTTTTCTCAAAAACTGCTGAACCTATCAAGTTCAAAACAGAATTTTCCTAGAAAGTTCTTATAATGTTCTACTTTTGTGATTTTTTTCATATTTTTTTAACATGGTTCAAAAGTTAGAGGGGGGGACGCACTTTTTTTTCCTTTAGGAGCGATTATTTCCGAAAATATTAATATTATCATAAAACGATCTTAGTAAACCCTTATTCATTTTTAAATACCTATCCAACAATATAACACACGTTGGGGTTGGAATGAAAAAAAATATCAGCCCCCACTTCACATGTAGGGGGGGTACCCTAATAAAACATTTTTTTCCATTTTTTATTTTTGCACTTTGTTGGCGTGATTGATATACATATTAGTACCAAATTTCAGCTTTCTAGTGCTAACGGTTACTGAGATTATCCGCGGACGGACGGACGGACGGACGGAGCGAAACTATAAGGGTTCCTAGTTGACTACGGAACCCTAAAAAGGCTACGATTTCTAATGAATTTGTGTTAATTTCAAACAGATACCGCAATACAATACCACAAAATTGAAATTTTGAAAAAACCCCCGACGTAGTGGACCGATTTTCATGAAACATAGCTAAGAACACTCCCGACTAATTCAACTTTCAGACAAAAAAAACAAATCTAAATCGGTTCATCCGTTCGGGAGCTACGATGCCACAGACAGACTCACACACACAAACAGACAGACAGACACGTCAAACTTAAATATTAATTATAACACCTTCTATTCCTACTTTATTGATCCTTTTATGCATATTGAGCATAATGACCGACCATCGTACCTAATTTTTTTAGCCAGTTTCAATTTGAAAACACACAAACTGACATCATTGGTAGAGCTATATAGACAAAAGCAATAGGTAGGAATTATGGTGCAATGTATAATTATAGTGCAATGTATATTGTAAATAAGCAGTGAACGGTTAGATAAAAAAATCAATATCGCTCTTTGCTCCTTCGGTTTTATTCCTACTTTTTACGTCCACAACGGAACATTAGTTGATTCGTCCGACGGGCAGACAAAGAGGCGATGACGTCAAGCTCGCGTCACGGCGTGCGATTGGAGCAATTGACGTGATTGCCTGCCGACCGATTCCCCGATCCCAGCTCGGGCTCCCCTAATGGGTCGGAAAAGGGTGAAAATAAGTAAACTGAGCGGTAAAGTGACGTGGAAATTTTGTCTTGCCTTTGGGCTTGTTCACGCGTAGAATTCATACTTTGTTAATATGGTAGGGAACGAAAACCTTCATCATCCTCCTCCTTGCATTATCCCGGCATTTGCCACAGCTCATAGGGTACGCTGTTGACAACTAATCCCAAGATTTGGCGTAGACACTAGTTTTACGAAAGCGACTGCCATCTGACCTTCCAACCCAAAGGGTAACTAGGCCTTATTGGAATTAGTCCGGTTTCCTCACGATGTTTTCCTTCACCGAAAAGCGGCTGGAAAATATCAAATGACATTTTCGCACATTCCAAAAAACTCATTAGTACGAGCCGGGTCTCGAACCCGCGACCTCCGGATTGAAAGTCGCACGCTCTTACCGAACGACAACCTTCATAAGTTTTTTTTTATGAGGGACAGGTGAGGGGTAGGTTTTTATGAGGTACTTATAAAGAATGGGATTTAATATTGATGGTTCCTTTATTATTATTTTTATTAACTCGCCCTGAAACTATCTGAATACATATTCTAGATTTATTAAGATTATAGAATATACGTTTAAACATTTTAGAATAAGGTATCAAATTCAAAAGCAGACCAAATCAGTCATATTTCAGGCCGCTGCGCTAAACGAATTGCCGATTCTCGGCTTCGTCGAATAGAAACTTAATACACATATTATATTGGCCAGTAAAGAGCTCAGCGAGGGTGCGGTGTGCTGATGACGGGAGGACTTACGGAACTAACTTGTTCCGTCTATTGTCCTTTGAGTCGTCGGCAACCCGAACCCTCCTAGGAGCTTGTACACTCCTTTTTGCTGTGTACTTAACACAGCAAAAGGGAGTGTACAAGTTTCTAATGGGGTGGCAACGCGCATGTGACACTGTTTGAGTTGCAGGCGTCCATAGGTTACGGTGACCGCTTTACATCAGGCGGGCCGTATGCTTGTTTGCCACCGACGTAGTATAAAAAAAAAAAAAGACTATCTCAAATAATATTCCCGCCCTTTCAAGAAAATAGATTGCGGTTGATTAGGTAATTACCTGTCCGTTTCAAAACTTAAAAAAAGTTAATTCCCCGCTCTCAAACATTAAGTATATTCATTTTGCGTACCTAGGCTTCGGCTACGGATAGGATGTCAAGAACACTGATCACTACTCGCCTTAAGTAGAGCTAAACGTGGAGATTTAATATTAAATCGGAAAAGCGAGTGCTCCTTTAAGATTTCAGCTTTATAAGGCTTGTCGGGAAGCTTTGTGCTGTTAGGCAGCTTCTGAAGATAGATTAAACAATAGTAGCATTGGCGCTAAATAGGGATTTAAGACATCAGACAAATGTGGAAGAGAAAAGGAGGAAACAATTGAATAATCGCTGAAGATTCGGTAAAAATAATTCAACAATTCAACAGTCAGATTAAAATCAGCCAATGCAGTTACATCATCTCATTGCTACAAACTTTACGTACAGTTGAAATCAGAAAAAATAATGGACTTCCCCATAATCAACTCTCATCTAATGTTAAAATTCCCTATGACTTGTCCGCAGATTAATCCATCAGTTGCGGTTTATCAAAATGCAAACGGACACGGACACATCACGAGATTCACGAGAGACAGACCGAGTTATGCACGTTACTCCAACTACTCTGACATTGGCCCTGATTAACGCGACTAGTCTCCACGCATCTGTGCACAGAACACTGTTATTCTCCTACAGTTCGCAAGGCTACTCTATTTTGATTTATGTGGGTGGCAATACTTATTTCCGGACTTTTCGAAGCACGTTTTTGGAGGAATGTGAACGTTTTATAAAATGCCATATAGTTGCAATCTAATTCATTCTCCCAATGTCTTGTCATCATGGTCCTTAATGTAGAATGTACCTAGTCAATGATGTAGGGACATATTTCATAAACAAATTACTACCCCAATAGATTGTGTGTATTCTATGGCCGACAAACGGCACGTCAGCATGTAACCTACACCCCTTAAAATATTTACAGATTATTGACCGCTTTTAGGCTCGTTTAAAATGTTTACGTTCAAAGTTTAATGATGACGCAGCATGAAGTATAAAATGGGGTGTCCTGCCGTTTCGCCAAAAAACGTTTCGTCAAATTTCATTTCCCAATAATCATATCGCAATAGTTTCATTTCCCAAAGTATTGTTTGGCAAAGGTATGTTTCGCAATGAATTTGTTTGGTCAAATTATCATTTGGCACAATTTTACTTAATCAAATTTTATTTAGACAAAACTTTATTTCGCAAACGTTTTTAATGCCAAAACTTATATCCCAAAAACATGTTTGGTCAAAATTTCACATCGCAAATTTCGAAAATATTTAGGCATTTGCATTTTCATTTCTACGGGATTAATTTAATTTACCGAAGATTTTATGGCCAAATTTAACTTAAAATTGTCAAATGATAATTTCAGTTTTATTCCCAAGGCTTCAGTTGGACAAGAAAAGTTTGCTCAACTTTATTTTTGTCAAATTAATTACTGGACAAAATTATTTTGTCAACTATTTTGTTGTCAAAAATGTTTCTACAAATTATACCATGCAAAACCACGTTTGACAATAAATATTACAAGGCATAAATGTAATGTAATAATTTTATTAGTATTGTAACAGAAAACTCGTGTGCGACAGGGGCAGTTTAGGTGCGACGACGAGCGAAGCGAGGAGGAGCGTGTTAGGTTGACAGTGAGCAAACGGGAAATGGCTTTTTAAAGTAATTAAAAATTAATAGAACATAATGGTCTTGAAAACATAAGGTTTCTTTTTAATAAAATGTATCCGGACATGTAAGTGAAAATGTCATCCTTGACATTTGCAGCAGGAGGAAAAAAGTACGACATACACATTATTTCACACAAATCTTGGACACAAAGTATAAAATCAACAAACAAATTTCTAGTGCGCCATTTAATTACAATATATTGGGAAATGGAAATTTTGCCTAACAATACCTTTGACTAAATAATATTTGGTAAAATGAAATTTGACCAAGTAAATATTTTGGGAAACAAATACTTGCCAAAAAAAGTTTTGCTAAATGTCAATTTGCGATAAGTTGTTTTGCCAAACGTTTATTTGGGAAATGATAATTTGGGAATAATAGTTTGGGATGTGAAACTTTGGGAAACGTTTTTTGGCGAATCGTCAGTAAACCATAAAATGGACTATAAGGACCTGCCTTATGTGGTATGTCGTTAATCTTCTAACGACAAATGTGGGGTACCATTAGGTACGATATTCAATAGGCGCTCCGCGATCTAAAGCCGATAAAAGTGACCACGACAAACCTTTTAAGAGTTCAAACCTTTTAGACCTTTTAGAGTTAGAGGGCGACTTACTGAACTAATCGGAACCTACTTTCGTATAATACTTAAATTTTTGTCAAAAATTAAGTTGTAAATATATTTCGGCTGATACTGGTCAGTATGTAACTTATACATACTTAGAGGTAGATTATACATACATACATACATATAATCACGCCTGTACCCCATAAAGGGGTAGGCAGAGCACATGAACTACTAAGTTTCAGTGCCACTCTCGGCAAAAAGGGGTTGAAAGAAATCCAAATTGTGACATTGCTGTGACAAATTGCCAGCCTCTCGCCTACGCCACAATTTAACCCATATCCCACAGTCGACTTCTAAAACACCCACGGGAAGAAAGGGGTGGTGAAATTCTTAACCCGTCACCACACGAGGAGGATCCCGAGGTAGATTATGATTTAACAATTTGTGGTTTTGATATGACCTCGACGGTCACTTTAGTGACTGGCACATGACGTGCAGCGTGCACCTCATGAACGGATTTCATTGCGTTAAGGCATTAGTCAGAGTGTGTAAAGTCTTCAATGTCATACAAACTACGATTAAAACCATACCCAGAGTCTGTGCGAGAAGCCTATTACGGCTATTACGTTCTACGACTCCCCTCTTTTCGCACAGAAAATAGTAAAGTACCGTTATACTATTCAAAATTAAAGACGCAAATCACTTGGTTTGTGGTCGACTGACGTAATATGAAGTACGAATCAATAGGGCTAAATTAGTTGATGGTAAGGTAATTCACATGACAAGGAACATTTTCCTCGTTCGCTATTATCCTGATTACGCTCATTGATTTTTTACTTGATGTTTAATCAAAATTTGACTATCATGGATTTTAGCAAAAGTCACGACTGACTCCATCGACTGATTTATTTATACCTACCTAAATTATACTTAATTGTATTGGGGAATTGCACTTCTAAACTGACTCACCTCATTAAAACACTTCAGTAAGTTCATGATCATTGGTTATACCTACTCAAACATGTCTCAAGAATATGTTATTTAATATTTTAAATAATTGATTTCGGCACCTGATCTTAAAACCGGTGCCTGACGAGCAAGTTCACTAAGGGTCTTGCAAGAGGGCACTTTATGTCTTCACGTGATTGTATCATTTTCCTTGTAGGTAACTCAGACTGCATATTAAAATTAAATACACACCATATAGCTTAATATTTAAATCCAAACAAGGCGCACGCTAATATGACCAATTTTGCAATATGAACTCCTGATTATGGTACTGTAAATTTAGTTTATTAATAAAACACAGTAAACAGACGTTCTTCGTTTATTTTATCGTTATATTAGTCTCCTACGAAATTATTACTGGCTTTGAATGGCGCGAATAATAATTTAGTTTATTTCTCTCATTTATATAAATTTCACACAGTTAAAATTTACATTTCAGCTTATTACTATTCGTATAATGATCGATACGATAATGATTCGTATAATAGAAATGTAATTGACGTGTTTTTGCCGTAAGAACTGACTTGATTACATAATTCGTAGTTTGAGTATTCACTCTGTTCCGTTTAGTTTGTACAGGTGGTTATTCACATGAGCGGAAACAATTGTTTGATAAGCGTGTAATAGCTTGATTACTTTGATAGTTTGATTACATGATTGTGCATAAAAGTACATCGCAGGTAAATCATATTTTAATTATGCTTTGGGCCCGTCAATGACCTCGTGCCGATGACCTTGGTGACCCGACACGCCTCAAAATTACTTATTTATTTGTGGTTTTGCATCACAAAAGGATCCTTATATTTTAAGTGCAATAGGGACGTTTTCATTTGAAATTAAAACAGAAAACGATCCTCATTGCAGATCAAGCACAAGGACCTTTTAGGCATGGCACACAACATTCAATGTTCCTCTTTCTGAATATTAATGCGGAGTCAAAATAAAAGTGACCGCTTTCCATCAAGCGAACCGTATGCTTGTTTGCCACCGACGTAGTATAAAAAAAAGTTCCTGAAAGTCAAACATCTGATAAATAAGGACTTGGCTTCTGCTCATTTGGAATTACATCCGTATGATCCGTAACTAATATCTGGAGATATAATTACATGTTATGAGCATTATTCTTCGATTTATGTTTATAAACACGTGCATAAATAATTAGACAGCATTTCGAAAACATGATTGTAATGATTTAAGTGAGTAATACAAGGAGAATGTAGATAGGGAAATATGTCAATCTAGAGCTGAAACATATGCGTGTTTACGGCATAGGAAGGAACTTTTGTAAACAAAATTAGTAGGAATATCTCAAAGTGCGTCAAATTAAAAAAAAATTGAAAAAACCCCGGATATAGTGGACCGATTTTCATCAAACATGGCTATGAACACTCCCGAGTCCCGATTAATTCAGCTTTCAAACTAAAAAAACTAAAAAGGCTACTCCACTCTAGTTGTATGTCCTAAGTAGTAATGTAGAAATTGCATCATCTAGTAGGAGGTAGGGCATAGCGAATGATATTCCGCTTTGTGTGGTAGGGCACAGCACAGCGGATATCGTCTCGCTCGAATCTAGAGCAGAGCCCAACTGGGGTAGTACCTCCGCCTTACAGAAGACCGCAGCCAAATAGCACTAGACCCTACTCATAGTGTTGTGTTCCTGTCGGTGAGTAAGGCTGCCAGAGCTCAACGAGGGTGCGGTGTGCTGATGACGGGAGGACTTACGGAACTAACTTGTTCCGTTTATTGTCCTTTGAGTCGTCGGCAACCCGAACCCTCCTTGGAACTTGTACACTCCTTTTTGCTGTGTACTTACCACAGCAAAAGGGAATGTACAAGTTTCTAATGGGGTGGCAACGCGCATGTGACACTGTTTGAGTTGCAGGCGTCCATAGGTTACGGTGACCGCTTTACATCAGGCGGGCCGTATACTTGTTTGCCACCGACGTAGTATTAAAAAAAAAAAAATTGCAGAACATTCCCAAAAAGCGGAAACATTCTTGAGAATGTTCGCCGAACATTCCCGCAACATGCAATTTATTAATTAAACAAGAGAATATGCTTGAAATAATGTTTAAATGGGCATAATATAAAACTATATGTTATCATAGGTATAATATTGTCTATTACAGTTAGCTATTTTGTTGATAAGTGATAAGTTACCTAAATTCTCACTATAAGTTGCTTAAATTCTCACTATACTTCAGGGAACATTTCGACTTTCAGACTTCACAGTTTTAGTCCTGACTTTTTTAAATTAGGTAAGTACCGAACTATTATTTCTTGATGCCTGTTTTTGGTCATGCCAATATATGTATATACAAAAAAAAACAAACAAAATAAAAACAAAAAGATAGCTGTCAGGATCGAACCTGAGAACATCGGCATACGAAGCCAGCGCACTACCACAGGACTACGTCTTGACTTGCTGAGTTCGACGAAATTATGGTATAAACTACGAAGTTACTAAGTATTCTGATAAATTCTCGTTCTCGAGAACATTCTCAGAAGTTACCGAAAATTCTCATGAGGAATGTTCTGCAACTTTGGAAACTTCTCGACCGTGCATTGCTAGTCCTAAGCAGAATATTATGAAGGTCGTAAGAATAAACAACCTATTAGGTTACTTTAAAAAAAATAATCGTTTCGCTGGCCTCGTCTGTATCCTACAAGTAATTTATTAGCTAAAATTTTGCATTGCGTTGTGAAACTAATTACATTGCATGTAGCCTTCACTTAATTTACTGACAGTTAATATACTAATGATTTAAGTATTGTTTTAATAGTTCCCATCCATTACAGATTAGGTACAATTTTTATTGGTCTATTAAAAATACGTAATCCTTATCTACATTATTGTTTTATTTCTAAGTCCGTTATGCAGTAGGTATATTATTAATTTCATTATGTTCGTAAATGCAGAAGACAATTATTTTCAATTCTAAGATATCATATATATCAGAGAGACGATACCGCAATACTATTTTCATAGAAAAACGCTTTTATTCCATAAATAGCAAGCTTTTTAAATTAATAACCAACCCAACGTTTTGTATTGAAGAGCTATTATTAGCAATTTTAGAAAACTTACCTTCCTTTTAGTAAATTATTTTATAAACATGCACGCATAAAGCATCAGATAATTATAACTATTATAAGAAAAACGTGGAGAGCAGTTATTTTTAAATCTTATTTATATTTTATAAGTCGGATAAAAATATACACCCTGTTTTTATTGAATTCGGTTAACTTAAAGGGAAGATTATTTAGTTAAAATACAATCAATTTCTCTAAGAAACTAGCCTCTTAACTCTTACGGTTATCGAATTATTCAAAAAAAAATTTACTGAACACGTGTGTGGCATCCCTTACCACTTGCTAATATTATTTGTTTTGACATGTGCCGTCAAACACTTGACAATGACTTTGATGTTATGATTAAGATCCTCTCACACTAATTAATTCATTTATTATGTATGGAAACGAAAAAAAAATTTTTTTTTTTTCGAATTTAATAAAAAGCGATATACAGACATACAGAGTGGGTCCTGATGATGAACCTAACTGCGTGTCGAATTTAACGGAAAACAAAAAAAACACGGTGTATGAAATAAATGAGTTGACCATGACGACTCGCAACTCCACAGTCTCCACACTCAGAAAAAGACTCTATATAAGA
The DNA here is from genome assembly GCF_023078275.1 of Leguminivora glycinivorella. Taxonomy (NCBI): domain Eukaryota; kingdom Metazoa; phylum Arthropoda; class Insecta; order Lepidoptera; family Tortricidae; genus Leguminivora; species Leguminivora glycinivorella. The sequence goes on along the minus strand of NC_062987.1, from coordinate 7,206,715 downwards.
CTTAGCTTAAGAAGTTAGCAATAGAAAGCTGAAATATGGTACCAATACTACCAATATGTATATCATTTACGCCGACAAAGTGGTAATTAAAAAAGTCGAAAAAAATGTTTTATTAGGGTACCCCCCTATACGTAAAGTGGGGAGTGTTCTTTTTTTTTTTCATTTCAACCCTAACGTGTGATATATTGTTGGATAGGTATTTAAAAATGAATACGGGTTTAAAGTCATTTTTTAAAATGTTCATATTTTGTAAAATAATCGCTCTTAAAGTTTAAAAAAATGTGTGTAAAAATAATATGAAAAAAAATCACAAAAGTAAACTTTATAAAGACTTTATAGGAAAATCATTTTGAACTTGATAGGTTGAACAGTTTTTGAAAAAAATACTGGAAACTACGGAACCCTACACTGAGCGTGGCCTGACACGCTTTTGGCCGGATTTACCTATTAGAGGTTCAATTAGGTTGACTCAGCATTGCACTCGTAGCTATGCGAAAGCGTAGCTATGCTACGACGTAGCATGCTACTAGAAATTAGGTAGCAATAAACAAACTAAAAACGGAACTACTGGACTTGTCATAAAAGTAAGTAACATAGTTTTATAAAAAAAGTCAAGTTTTCAACATAATTAAATCTGGTAAGTATAGTTAGCCACCCCATAAGCTCGGCCACACATGCGCGTTTTGATAGCGTAGGCGGAGCGATAGCGGAGCGTCAGCGGAGCGCAACGACGATAGCGGTGCGCCGGACGAACTAACGAGCACGGATTGCGAGCGGAACGCCAGCGTTCCGCCGGCGCACTGCTAGCATTGCGCTCCGCTGACGCTAAGCTATCAAAACGCTTTATGTGTGGCGGAGGCTTAAGGCACTACGTATTTAATTTAAAAAAAAACGGTTTTGCCGCCCAAACATGAGCCTGCCGCCCAGGGCCATGGCCCGATTAGCCCTTGGGTGAATACGCCCCTGTACGTACGGTCAACCCGGGGTGGCTTTAGAAAAATTTGGGGTTACTTTGATGGTATTTGAACGACCTTAAAATGAACATTATTCAATTTACTGAATATGTTCGTGTAACTTGTTAGATCAATAAATTTTCCTGTCAATCGACCATAGAAAATCTCGAATTAATTTACAGTATTATGACTTTAAAACTAAAAGTTTCAAAGTCGCCCCTGCGTTTGAAAGCCACCTCGTTTTACGGTATATGTATGTATATTATATGTTTATGGTATTCACACTATAGTCCTAATGAGAAGTGATAACATGGCACGGTAACAGTATGACTAGAAATGTGATCACATCAAAGTGATAATTTATATGACCATATGAATGCAACGCTAAGTACCAACGACACATTTACATACACATAGATACTTACATAATACTATTGGTATCTACAAAGTTGATGATATCATATAACTCTCTAGAGTCTGGCCAAGCTAACTATGCATACCATTTTCAATGTCAAGATGTGGCAATGCACTCATTGATGTCAAATTTATATGAAAAGAAAATAGGGTTTATTTACTCTCCCTTAGTTCCCTAGTCATATATCAAATTATTTTAAAAATAAATTTGTTATATCTACATTAAGGCTACTTAAACACAAACCAGAGGAAAGTTCTAAGTACCTATTTAAAACACTTAAAACTCTAACAAAATTTTCCAAAAATGTATATTTGTATAACAAATTTTGTAGAAACGGTCAAATATAGTGAATATCGTTATCGGTAAAAGACAAGAGAGTGTCGCTGCAACAATAGTATTTTATACAATCGTGATATTCGTGATATAATACAAAGCTTTTCAGTCGAGTACCATGTTTAGGCCACGAAGCTTGCTGAGTGGCCTAATAGTACGGTACGAGAGTGAAAAGCTTAATTATATCACTATTGTATACAATACTTTTTCTACGAGTCATCATCTTAATCATCAATGGACGGAAATATCATCATTCATGCAAGTTAAAATTAATGTTAATAGTGTCGTTCACCGTTGTATCAACATCGAATTACCTAGCAACCAATTGTTTGTAATAACCGTCTCTGATTGGCCGATAACGCGACAGAGAAAAAAAATGTGTTTCAGATGCAGGAAAATTTGCCAGGTATCGCAAATTAGTATAGAAATTGTATGAAGTTCTATTTTTGAAATTATTACAGTTAACTAAAGTCAACTATAATGAGCTTATTATAATTGGTCTTGTACTGTTTAGCTGTTTGTCGTAAAATAGTGGTAATGTTGCGAAATTGCTTGTCGCTGTTAAGTGGGCCGGCGCGCGCGCCGAGCCGCACGGTGGTGCCGGCGCGCAAGTGGAACCAGTGCACCATGTGCATCAGCCTGCCGCCGCGCAACCCGCACTCGCTCGGAGAGTCGATAATGCACGGCGGGTTCATGATGGTGGTTTGGATCGCGCCCTTGCTCATCCTCATGTCACAGGTCAAGGTCTGGAGGCGCAAATATGGTTCAAACTAGACCAAAGGTGTTATTTATATTTGTGTCAAAAAATAATTGAGTCGGAACTGCCATAGAGTATCCAACACTGAAAAGTTAGCACTTATAGTTTAGTCTGTGGTGTCCTAATTGACAGATTACAGTCGACAAGTAGAAAAAAACTTTTGTCTGTTAATCATCTGATTGACACAAGTCAAGCCACAGTTTTCCTTATCCCATGAATATAATCTTCCTTGATACGAGGCGACGCCGACGTGGCTTCCTCTAAGCATATTTAGGTTTGTAAAATACGATAATCACGCCGTTTCAATACCAATCTTACCAATGCGCTCAGTTCGTCACGTTCAGTCGTTCACGCTTTATAAGTACGAGCGTGATGGACCGATGATATACTAAATTGGTGTCGTGTTTTGTAAATTGGAATGTCTTCTAAAGGAAAATCGAATTTACGCGTGTGAATTTATCCCCAAATGAAATGAGTTCTCTAACCTGTTTAAACTAAGTGAAACGCTTATTGAAGGTAGGTTATTGGGTAGTTTTAATGCTCAAAGTTGGAGTTTCTTACTTATGTATAACGAGTGATTAAATAAATATGTATAAGTTAAATACGCAGGATATTCTTTATACACAAACAAATGAAGGCAACTGCGAATAGTGCAAATATTTTATCTATAACTATTAGAACGAAAATCAGTTATTGTATAATATACATATAAACTAGCCAAACTTTGCATAGTGAATTTTCAGGTCATAATGAACAAATTTAACTATGGAACCAATGCTGAAATCGCGAAACAGACATTGGCTGTTCCATAGATACGAGTTTCATGACGTCAGTCGAAATGTATGAAACGAAACCGCCAATTTTTTTTGATATGTGATTTCAGCATTGGATTTGTCCCATAAATAAAATTGTTCATTTTTTTTACCTCAAAAGTCACTATGCAAAGTTAGGCTACTACATACTTACAAAATCACCCTGTATAAACTTATCTGGACATATGAATGCTAACATATTGACATCAAATATAATTCTATTACTTACTCATAGATATCGATAAAAATGTTATTAGCAAAGACTGTATATTATCGATGTATTACATATTATTATACCTAATTATAATAGCATGCGTCAATTGTAATCAAACAACAAATCTAAGGAAGGCAAAATACACGATAATTATCATTTATCACAGATACGAGATAAGTAAATACCCAGATTTTTTTTTTTATTATTACTACATATATATATAAAAAAAAAGGTAGGAAGGATACCTAAAGGAACCCGTTCTGGGCCATGCCGGGTCCAAAGGTCCCCATCACGCTAGCAGCGTTACCCCGCTGTATGGCGATGGAGACCTGTTGGACAAGCCATGACTCAGAACGGGGATCTTTTTTTTCTCCCTGAGGCGCTTTCCGATCTCTCGGAAGAGTTCACGCGCCTACCCAGATTATGCAGGTACAGACGTCAAGTAAGTAACGTCATAATATAATCTAAATCCTATTATAAGGCAAAGTATAATATCGTTATCAAGTTTAGGATAGGATCATGAAAAACAAAAACTAAACTCAGCAGTACACATACATACTTTTCAATCATGCATTGAAAATAATCATATGACCCTTAAGTTGTGTGAGTGTACCTTACATGCATGCATTATTGAAAAGAATACAATCCAAATGCAATAAACTCAGTATAGGTATACTGAGTTTATTGGTCCTAGTTGAATAGGTCCCTTAAGATTATATATTTAAACTAACCAAAAGTTTACTTTTTTAAATATCCTCAAGGGAATTTTCCACCCTAGGCGACAATAATACAGGGTGTTTGGTCCATCGTTGGCCAAATTAAAATGACAGATAGGTGGGGTCGTTCCCTATCTCACCACGTTTTTAAAAAAAATTTTTGACCGACGTGCATTTTTTTTTTAATTTATTTGTTGTTTTGAAAAGAAAATCAGTACCAACTCGTTTAAAATTAAATTTTAATAAAAAATAAGTGCTAGAGACATGCAATTGTTATTGCATCGTGATGTGCAACGTTGCACTGCTTTATTAAAGTGAAAATTTCGGACATCTAACGCTTAGTTTATTTTTTATTGGCCCTCGAAGGTTTTACAGCACGTAAAAATTTTGCCAAAGGTCAACTTTGATTTGCAATGAAAAAAAAAATAAAAAAAATTACGTTCTTAAAATTCTTTTACTAAATTGTGTGTTTTATCCTCTTTTTAATGATGTAAAATAATCCCGGAAAACCTTTCATAAACTTGATTTATCCGCGGTTATTGTAACGGACGCGACAGGCAAATCATCATTGCCCAAACATTGACGCCTCTTTTTTGAAATCCCGTAAGTAACAAGCGGGTTTATTTTCTCGATGACCGATGAGGTTTGCAGGTTATTAAGATTTAAAGCTTATCTTACGTTAATTTGGCCTTGGAGTTGAAGGTCAACTTTCACATTTCAGGGTGATAAGATAAGGAAGTGTTTTTGAAAACAACACGTGCAAAGCCGGTAAAGACGCTATCTCCCTCTTACACAGCACAATAAGTGCAGTTGTCTCTCTCTTTCATGAGTTAGACGTCAAACTGCTCTACCAAAGGCCAGCAGTAGGGAAGATAAGAAGACTACACTTTACTTAGGTAGTGACATCAGATTAGACTTGAGACCTGATTTAACCATCTTATGGTACATTAATCCTGAACCTTTCCTGAAATAATTTTTTCCCCGGTTCTTGTATGGAAGCATCAGAAAAGTATCGACATGCAGGTTAAAAAAAATACCATTTTCTTTTTTAATTTTTATTACACGTGTTATTTTTACAAATTTTGTTCAAACTGGCGACCTCCGTTGCGAATGCATGCATGCCTGCCTTTTTCTTATTTCCACTGTTGTTATTCGCAATCGAACTTCTGCTTTGATCACCTCGAAGGCCGCCAATATTCGTTGAGACAAATCTTCCCGCGATTCCACCTCCGTTTTGTAAACAAGTTCCTTCGCCCGTCCCCAGATGTAAAAGTTCAACGGAGCTAGGTCAGGAGATCTGATCTGATCCCACTACCTAAGTAGAGTCTAGTCTTATCTAGCCCTACTGCTGGCCTTTGGTAGATCAGTTTGACGTCTAACCCATGAAAGAGAGAGACAACTGCACGTATTGTGCTGTGTAAGAGGGAGATAGCAGTCTTTACCGGCTTTGCACGTGTTGTTTTTAAAAACACTTCCTTATCATAAGATACGATTCACGCTGAAATGTGAAAGTTGACCTTCAACTCCAAGGCCAGATTAACGTAAGATAAGTTAGATAAGTTTTAAATCTTAATAACCTGCAAACCTCATCGGTCATCGAGAAAACAAACCCGCTTGTTACTTACGGGATTTCAAAAAAGAGGCGTCAATGTTTGGGCAATGATGACTTGCCTGTCGCGTCCGTTACAATAACCGCGGATAAATCAAGTTTATGAAAGGTTTTCCGGAATTATTTTACATCATTAGAAAGAGGATAAAACACACAATTTAGTAAAAGAATTTTAAGAACGTAATCTTTTTTATTTTTTTTTCATTGCAAATCAAAGTTGAGCTATGGCAAAATTTTTACATGCTGTAAAACCTTCAAGGGCCAATAAAAAATAAACTAAGCGTTAGATGTCCGAAATTTTCACTTTAATAAAGCAGTGCAACGTTGCACATCACGATGCAATAACAATTGCATGTCTCTAGCACTTATTTTTTATTAAAATTTAATTTTAAACGAGTTGGTCCTGATTTTCTTTTCAAAACAACAAAAAAATGAAAAAAAAAATGCACGTCGGTCAAAAAAAATTTTGAAAAGCGTGGTGAGATAGGGAACAACCCCACCTATCCGCCATTTTAATTTGGCCAACGATGGACCAAACACCCTGTATAATATTTTGCGGTATATCCTAGAGCGCTGAATCAATTCCAGTGATTGTAACGCTTAGAGCGACACGAACATTATAAGATCTTTTATCCTTTCATCATCTTTGTGACGTATTCCTATTTCTGAGGGTCATCATATTATCATTACAATGTGATTCAATATTAATAAATACAGGATAATGCTCCAATGGCAACCCTACTAGTCAACCGAGGGACCGTGCGAGGAGAGATCAACAAGTCCAGACTACGATCAATATGCCCAAGCACTCCGCTCATGGGCGAGCAAGACGACTATACATCCCCCTTGCTCTACTAAATTACAGATCCTTACAATTCCGACCCTTATTTTCAGTTTCTCGCCATAGATTTCATGTTTCAATCCTGCTGGCCTTTTAAGCTGCCGCTTGCGTAGTCATTTGTTTATGATGGCGTTTTCCTGTCGTCGGTATAATTTGAAACTGTCGATTACTGATAAACATGGTGCTTCTATTCCTAATAGGCCTAATAGTATTCATTTGTCTTAATGGAAAAACTCATTATTGTTTACATAGCGTAATTACATCTTGAACATAATTTGGATACGTCAACGTAACGATACATAACTGGACTAACAATTTTTATTGCTCTTGAAGATAGCCTTGCTCTTTCATTGTCCAACCAAACTACGTGTTTGTCACGTATCCTTAAGTACTGTACAAAGAACTGATCTTGTGGCTGTCACAGCGTATAACGTTTTAGTTTGTCGATTGTCAGTAAGGATACTCTAATGCATTTCTATTATGCAGGAAGCGCCTTAATGTCAACGTTGGAAAGGGTAAGTTTGGCTTGAGCGCGCGGTACAAATACATACATATAAACACGCTTTCCCCATACACGTCGACAAAGACTTGCTGAAAGAGTATAATATCTACCCCGTATACGCATAGCACAAATGTTACGTGAGTGAGAGCCTTAGTTTCTCGTCGGCACCCCTCGCGCAATCCACTTTTATAGGGGACATTTTTCAATATGTAAAACTTTTCTAAGCAGGACTTATAATACCTACCTTACTGTATTCATAGTTATGACACATTTATTTTAAACATCGCTTTATTTGGGTTCAGTATCAGCTAAGTTAATTAACTATTAATTTGATTTAAATCTATATGTAGAACGTAGAACCAATTTACATGAATCATATTGATCTCGTCTGCTACTTAAAATATTAATAGCCTAACCTACAAATAACGAGAGAATTTGTCCCTATCGCTTGGTAAACATACTCGTAATATAGAATAGATACAGAAACAACTAAGATTAAGAAAGATAAAATAAAGCATTACTGGAACTTTCTTCGTATAATTCCAAAGAGATCGACAATGCTAATAAAGACATTGTTAATGACATAATGACAGTGTTAACAGACAAAGACGACTGTAACTAAAACGACAATCCATCTTTATTGTGCAATATGTAGAGATAAATTTGCTAGTTTGTATCATAAGTACATGTACTCTGTGATGACTGTGATTAAATTGTAAATAAACCTAAGGAAAATACGTAGTTTACAACATGTTGCGTAATTCTTAATACGGAGACAGGGACAGAATAAACATGGATCATGGACTAATTAAGAATAAATAGATAAGTGTAATGACCCCTTTACTTGTGTGTGCGATTCACCTTTAAAACTAGTGACGCACGAGTCAGGAGCTGAATGACTTTTAACAACTATGCATGTAACCTACCGATACAAAAAATATATCTTTAACCATTATGGTAAATGGCCTCTAACACAAATTTGTACGGAAGGGTAAATGGCTTAAATCATTAAGAAGTTTGTCAAGTTCTATGAGGTACCTATATAATATTATCATATCACCACACCACACTAAACTAACTTTACCCCCTTGTAAAACTAATAACTATTTATATTTTATTAAACTTTACAAATGCAAACGTGTAATCCAGTTGTCGCATAGTGACATTGCATAATGATTACACAATTAAATAAAAAACAGATAGAAAATCAAACTAGGTAGAGTAGGTAGTCTAATCGAACTTATTACGTATAGCGCAGCCACACCTATTCATAGGTACATACCTACCAAACCATTTCTAAGCGGAGGAGATCAACTTTAAACCATAATCTAAAATTAAACTGGAAGCTATTACAAACTTTAAGCCGTTCCTTAATCAGATTCATAAATACGGTCAAAATCTCTTCCGCTGGTTTGTATAATTACATACCTTCTACTTTAAAAACTAACCATAAGTACTTAAAGAATGTCCTTGCTTCACGTGTCTCGAAACAAGAAGATCCATTTTAATAGTTATAAAGCAAACGTCAGGTCAATATGAGGGATTGACGTCACAGCCACTGATAAAGTTGAAAGCAAACAGGCACGCGTGTCTCCGAGCTATCACGAATTATCTCCTGATAAACGTACGCATCCTAGTTATTGACGACATCACGACATGTACCTATTTTATTAAGGTTACGGAAATTAGAAGACCATAGTAGTGACAGCACAGGTCCAGAGACATATTTACCCTATAAGGCCAACCGGGCCATGGCCCGGGGCGGCAGGCTCATAGAGGCGGCAAAACCGTTTTTTTTTTTAAATTCGGGGCGCCAAATCCATAAAATATTATGGGACAGCCTACGACTTCGATAGGACTAAAGGCGTCGTTTCTCACTACGCTTGTACAACACTGTCTATCAAGCGAGCGAAACAAACCACCTGCATGTTTACATTGGACATTCACAAAAAACATGGATAAGTTCCAGCACACGTCAGAGACTAGGCCAATTTTTTTACATAGGTACGTCACAATAGTCTATTTTTGAGACAATTTTGGCTAGATAATCAGAATTCCATCGTGAATCATTTCGCGAAATGAATAGTCGCAACGAAGAAAGAATTCAAAACAATCTCGTAATAACATTGAAGTCTTAAATTAGATCAACAAACAAATAAATAAGTAGCATGTCAATCAGATGAGCCGATCACCAAGAATAAAAATAATTCCAGGATGAAAATCCGTATACTCGTACCTAATGCCAAATTTAGTAGGCCTAAGAGATATTTGCTAGCGTCGATGTTGATACAGCCATAGCAACATCGTTCAGTTTGTGATTCTTGTGGCTATATTTGGTGCGATTCCGGACTAGGACGGGAAGACGCCTACGAGGGTGACCGCCAGACTGCAGAGCAGATAACACCAGGCCACTGACGCAGAACTCTAAAATAGATAACGCATTTGCGTCAAGCGCACATTTTTCAAGCGGCTCAATGTAAACGAAGCGCGTGCCATACGAAAAGATTTCCTGGCCAAATACTCTCATCACGCACCCCAGCATGCGACTCACAACACAAATCACTTCGGACATTCCTCGATCAATGAAATGGTTAGGCTTGGGTACCTAGCCGTCCGGCCGGAGCTACTTTCTTGTGAATATTAACGCAATTAGCTGACGAGTTTTTTAACGCACTGATTGCTACCGTTTTATGTAATGACAGACAATGTAGGAGTACACAATTTCCAGTGATGAAAAAGTTGGCGCTCAATGAACCACGCGTTGTTATTAATTATTGTTGAGATAAGTGATCATTTCGAAATCGGTTAATTTATCGATGACAGCTTTGCTCATTATCATGTTGTTTGATACAGGTTTCGTCACGAAGCATTTTTTCTCAGTACGGTCAAGCGTGAGGCAATTATCCTTTCTTTTTAATTATACCTACTTACGCCAAGGGCTTTTTTTTACTTTTATTACTCGTAGTGTTTGCGTGTGATTACATCAAAACATTAGACGGATAATCAGTGTCGTCTGCGTGTGGAACAGAATTTATTGGAGCAAATGGGAAATCTCACAGACGAAATCTTCGGTGAGAGTTTGCCACTATACGCGAATGCTAGAGAAAGCAAAATCATTAGTTTCTTGCTGAAACGATGAATTCTAGCGTATCAAAAGCTAAATTCTTACTATGATTAGACTCTAATTTAGAACAAGCAGCGGCTAAGTAAAATATTTAACAATCAGCCATTTATCTGTAACGCGAAATCTTAAAACATCGCATGTGAAATTCTCACAGTTCAGATGGGTATACATACGTATAGAACAACTTAATAGCGAAAAAACAGCATAACATCTTAGCACTACAAACGCGCTTAGCATGCTTTAAGAACCATAAAACTATTGTCAAGTTTAGTGATTAGGTAATTATTTCTCGTGGGACAGGAAGGTAGAGAGTAAATCACTAGAACACAAAGCACTAGAAAAACCAACAAAAATTGATGACAGATTACGAGATTTATGAGATCCCTACCTACGCTGTGAGTTAGTTTAGCATTGTTCCTTTATTGTTTTAGATGCTTATGAAAAACAAAGAGCTCACTGTGTGTTCCAGCCTGTCTAAATTTATTTGGCGTCTATTACGCCTCATTGGGATGGCTAGCCAAGTGGCCATCACCTTGATAGCGATGGCGTTTCGTTGAGAAAAACGTAAAATAATAAAAACAATGTTGAGCGTGCATCCCGCACCACGCAAGGTCGGTGTCGAGTATTTGTGGACGCGGCAGCGCTCCCGTCGGCATACCGAATGATTGGTTATATTCTGCAGAACATTTGGCAAACACTCATCGACCATTCGTGATACTTACGTAGTTACGTACGATGGTTAGGCTTAGCCGAAAGGTGAGATCTTTTTCTGTACGTTCTGCTCGACCGTTAAAGTTAACACAATTCGCATTTTATTGATAGAGATCTATTCACGTAGGTACACGTTCACGGACAACTGTTCCAAGTATAGAGCTAAATAATTTATTTACATGTTATACCAGAAACGCATAAAGATTAAAAAGAAAGTCTTGTTTGTATCGGCTTCACGGTCATTGCTAAGTAAAACATTCCTAAATAACGAGTTGAAGATACGAAACATTTTAAACCGTAGACTTGAACCGGATTTTTGTGTTTACTCTTAGCTCGTTCCATCGCCGGCGCGCACACGGGAGCCGAAGGCCGAGGGCGTCCGTTCTGTTATTTCGGTGCATTCATTCAACACGGTGGCTCCGTCCTAATGATGCGTCACCCTCGCACCTTCACGTCCATCAAATGTTGCCGTCACGATACGTGTTCGGAGTGTGTTCGATGCATCTCAAATTGAGACCAAAAACCGAGTCGGTGTATAAGATCTACACTAAAACGCATCAAATGAGTCATCCACGAGGACGGCGCCGAGCGGCCAACGACCCACTTTGAGCTACGGCGCGGTACAGATTACGCCCAAGCTCTTAACCAGGTACGTCGAGGCTATTAAAACATTAACTAGACATCTTTATCACGCCGCGCCGCCAGCTTCTATTTACTTCCCGGATGATCAAAACAGAAGCAACCAAGGATAAGTATCTGCGTCACCTAATTAGAAACTGCCATCGTAAGATTCTTAAGTGTCGTTAAATTTAACAACTGCGTTGTTTACGCTCTACGGCAACATAATAAGGCCAATTTAACAAGTGATAGCTCTTTCTCATGTTTCGAAATGTACCGCTAATGACAGAATCTCACGGTTTACATTTGATATCTCTCATACATCGCTCAGCGGCTTTGCCAGTAACTAATAAGGATTGTTCACACAAAGGCAATCTTACATTTTATGTGATTGCACTCAGTTGAAGCGTATATGTGGGAATACGAGTATACTTGGACAATAAGCTACTTCTTAAGAAAGCCTTGGGCAGAAAAACATGTAGCCTATTTGCCATTTTTAGGAATGTTCTATATTATAATCTTGACCAATTTTCGATAGTGAGTTCCAATAGGTCATTATTGTCATTAAGGGTCAGTGTATGACAATTCCAGCCTGGGCCTCCTTTCCGAAAAAAGATTAATTAAAATTAGTTTAATTCAAAATCTAGAACATTACTTTTGCTAATCCGTGAAAGTCCGTCGACTCGAACGAATCCGTCTACATATTCTCCATATGGTCTGTTCCAGATCCAATATGTAAAGGACTTAAATAAGTGTTATCAGACAATCATCAAGGACCCATTAACGAATCGCGTTATTGAAGAATAGAGAACAACAAAACGTGACTTCACCGACCACCCCGGGATTTTGGAATTAATCTTACACGATAAAACTAACAAGTCTCACGACGCTTCTCTTGATCCCTGGCGAACGAAGCGGATCTTAAGGTCAACAATATTGACAATATTGTTTTATCTCAACTTGTTTTGCAACTGTTTGATTTTTCGTATCGAAGAAGCTTCTGTATTTAATCGAGTAGGACGTACGACACGACAGCAACATTACCTACCTTATCATAAGATTTGTATCTTTCTCTCAGGATGGATTACAGATAAAATCTTTGAATACAAATACGATTCGTTTAACCTCCTAAGGCCCAAGACGAAATTCGGCCCCTAGTCATTGCGAACCACGGTACTACCAGTAGTACTTTTGTTTTATACTCGTTCAGGCCCAAACATTAGGAACACATTTTTTAAAACTTGTATGCCACCAACAGCTTTGGGGCATATTTATTATCAGTTTATGATGCCTTTTCGGATAATTTGATTTTAATTAAAAAAGTCCTACAGGAAGGACCATGGGCTTATAAAAAAACGTAATTTATATTAAGAAAATAAAAAAAATCACTTAAAGATTTGTTTCTTTTTTAGTTTTATTGAATGAATACAATAAAATAATAGTCTTATTTAAATAATATAATGCACTAATCACTTTTAATCAGTCTTGAACGAACGTTACTCCACTGCGAGCCTGAGATCGTCCTCTTGTAGGCGCTCCTCGACGACGTCCAGAAGCTGCACGGTAAAATATCGGGTTCTGCCGTGGTAAGGCTTTGAAACTAGTTCTGACAGAGAAATATCGACATAGGAACTAGAGGAATCATACCGGGTTCTTGTTTGTACAAAATTTGTTTCTATGAGTTTTATGTCGCAAAATTCTGTTTCTTCATCTTCAGTTTCTATTTCTGAATCCCTAAGAGCGAATTATGTTTCTCTGTCATTTAATCCTACAACAATAAAAGCAATATGTGTCAGTTTTTGCAACCATCACAAAAATTATTATTAAATTATGTATTTGTATAAACCCGAGGTTACTACTCATAGGACTTAATATTTTTACATCCCGTATTTCGTAAAATATAAGCAAAATCAAAGAAATTATTACTTAACTCCGTAAAATAACTAATAAAAAAAAGAAGATAATTTAAAAATTAGTAAAAAATTACTCAAGATTACATGAATAAAATTGGATTTACTAACCTCTCCTTCACGGAATACCCATGTCGCCGTCTGTAACTTGTCAGTTTGACACTTTGTTTTTATTTTTTAAGCTTATGAGTGTGTTCACATTCAAACTCAAATACCCCTCTAGAAAATCGTATACGTCAGTTTAGATTGGCACGAAATTTTAAATCAAAATTATGGCATTTATAATAAGTCCTACTGGTAGGACCGTGGTACGCTATGACTATACAGTCGTTGAAGAAGCTGGGTCTGAATGACCAACTTAATTATTACTATAGGAAGGACCTTGGGCCTTAGGAGGATAAGGAAGAAGTCGAAACGGTCGGAAGTCAGCAGAATATGTTTATTTGCATACGTTGATTAATAAAGTTCCTACAGTGTATTTACTTAGCCGCTCAAACTACGTATAAGTTATTTATAAATCCGCATTACTGAGGTCTAGTGTAATATTAGATGAGGAAATGCCAGCAAGGTAACCATTTACAGCCGACGAATTAAAGATTTAGTTTGGTTATGTCCGTATTTCGTACTCACTGATTATCTATAATCATAGACGGAAACCAATAAAGCAGATACATTGTAGGTATTTCCTACAACGATCGATACATATGTACCTCTAATTTAATATTTATAAGGGCAAGTCATTTATTTTTTAACATGAGTACATATGACTACTTTCTTATATAAATATTTGTTAATACAATATACCTAAACATTTTTATTCAATACAATGAGGTATTGATTTATATATGTAATAAAAACGTACAAAGAAGAAATTGTTACGAAATGGCCTGAACACGGCATGTCATCATAGTCATGCAGTCTCAGAAGAACATAAGGTGGCTCTTCAAAAGCCTTAGAGGTATAATAATATAGCGCTGTCTCTCGTGTTTCGGAAGTTCTTTCAGCCTGACTGACATTACATCATGACTAAAAACATTTTCATCGTAGTTTTGGTCAGTTTGAAAATTGAGGATTGAGGTCCTCATAAATCTCACAGATATCACAACTAATTTTGGTTTTATCTGTCAAGTGAATCGGTCTTTCCAAGCTCGAGATACATTAGGTAATTTAGCGGGGACAACAGAAAGGAAATGGCTAATAATAGTAATAAACCAATGAGCAGTCTGGCGAAAAAGTGCAACATAACACAACGCCAATCAAATTGCCTCTTCAATTATATTGCATAAACCCGGTTTATAAAGTCGGAAGTGGGAAATTGCGTAGATTTGCGTGTTTTGAAAGTGGAAACCAGGATTGTGTCATTCGCTTGTCAATTGTTGCCTTGTTAAAGTTGTTAACAATGACAAGATTTTGATAAGTGAACAGATAAAATCAGATGAAGGAAGAAAGTGTGTAATTCGTAAATTACTAAGGAAGTAGCAGCCACAAAATAGGTAGGATGGAAGAAACAAATAAATGGAAAGGTGATATGCAAATGGATAAACGAAAACATCTGTTAAACCCCTACAATGATACCTATACCTAAGTTTTATAGTGCGACTTGCGAGTATATATAGATGACTATAATACTAAAAAAAACATTCCTTGTTATCCAGCGTCCAAAAGGAAAGATATGCCTACAAATATGTATCCCACACAATAGTAAGTAACTTTCCATACGCATATGAAATAACAGTAGGTTGATAGGTAGTTACAGTCAAGTGTTATATTTAATGAATGACCCACATTGATTTCTTCATTGCGTAGCTCGTAGGTCTCAAACAAGGTTCACTCAAGTATTGATAAAAACAAGTGCCCGTTGTGTATTTATTTAGTTGGGTAAATAACGATATGGATATAATTTGTATGTACTGTCGTTTGTTTTTCTGAACTCAAGTCAAGTGCAACCACTGAAACGAGGGACACGTTTAGAAAGTAGGAAGAGGGTGGATTTTTGAAATTTCGAGTGCGCGATTTCGTCACTCGAAAATCTGTTATGCAACGAAGAAATTTTATTTTAGAAATTTCGAGCGCTAAATTGAGAATCTTCTGGTATTGATTCCTTGTTTTCTGTTTAATAGAATTTAAACGGCTAGTAATAGAGATGGTGATATTATTGAAATTAGACGCGATCGAAAGGTCGAACTTGTTTATTTAAAAAATATATATATATAATTTCTGTGGGTTAGGTTACATAGGTTACTTACCACAAATTATAAATATTATTTGTGAAACCACAACTTTGGTGTCAGTCAACAGTGTCAAAACCACGTTGAGGCGATTGTGGTAAACAAGAATTCTGTCTGCTGTTCTATTTATTTTAGTTAAGAGGCTACAGGAGCGAAAATGCTAAAATTGAAAGGAGCCTCCCTTTCAATTTGGGAATTTTAGTTAAATATAGTAGTGTTATTAACTAGATTTATCGAAAAAAAAATTGTCCCTACAGAACAACTCAGTTAAGTTAAAAGATATTGCGAAAAAAATCTTTAAAATCGAGGTTCCGCTCTCGACTGTTTCCTCCTTCAAAACTTAATCAATCGTAACGAAATTTCAGAAACTGAATAACAATGAAATGATCTGTGTCGGACCGATTAGTTTTTTTGGCTAATTATGAATACCATACCATATATACCAATTTTGAATACCACACCTTTTTTGCGCCATCATCACTACATCATCACTACATAGTATAAAACAAAGTCGCTTTCTCTGTCCCTATGTCCCTATGTATGCTTAAATCTTTAAAACTACGCAACGGATTTTAATGCGTTTTTTTTTAATAGATAGAGTGATTCTAGAGGAAGGTTTACATGTAGGTATAGTACCCGTGCGAAGCCGGGGCGGGTCGCTAGTAATCAATAAAGCCATTTTTGGAAATTTTCGATGGGCTCTAGCGTCTTTAAAAATAAGAATATCAAAAAAATCAAAACGGACCGACACAGATAAAAATTATAATAATCTGTGTTGAAAAAATCTTTGCTTTATAGTCAATAACCAGGGGGCCGATTTTTGAGTCTCACTGTCACTAAAATACCGGTTGAAAACGGTGAATTGCCTATTATTTTCAGTGACAATTTTCTGAATTCGAACGCCGTGAGACTCAAAAATCGGCCCCCAGGGAGGAAATAGTCGAGAGCGTTTGTATGGAGAATTGACCCCTCCCGTATCGTCTTAAAGATACTGCATGAAGCGTAATTTAAGATACAACTTTTGTTATTCTAGGCAAGTGTTACGTGAATAATTAATTTTAGTTCTAAATATCAGCTTAATTATTGATGTTCTTTAAAAAGGGGATCTACCCTCAAGTCTTCATTAATTTGATGACCTATGTAACTTGCAGATGCGATATGAATAGGTATTAAAATCATTGACGTTTTCAGCCGGAAATGCCTTTAATGAGTGGGTAAATCTAGCATGATACCAGATAGGTATGTTACAGATGTGTAGCTTCGATGTTTACATGGAATATGTGATGCATTCTATTAACTAGATGGGTATTTTACGGTGAAATTAATGGTTGAATACAATAATAAAGAGTAATTCGTCGGACAATAGATAAGAGATAAAATCTAGATCAGCGTGATGTTTAGGTACTCACCTCAGTCTTCGTTATTCGATGTCGTGCTAATTTGACCACGGCAAAATTACCCTTGCCAATAGTCCTTTCTATGTCATAAAATCCCACCCTAATAGGGGTTTTAGCAGGACGTTCACGGTCCGCCATTGCTGATTTTTTAACTCTATAGTCTCAACACCTCACTACAAATCCAAAAAAATGTGGCATAATCTAGTACTTTAATTCATTTAATACTATAAAACACTTTTGTTGGTTCGCCAGCTCCAAGCCTCGCTGCCGATCATAGCAGAAGTAAAGCTCTCACTAGCCGATCGTATTTACTTAACGTCATTCAGTAAATTGCATTACACGTAGGTATTTGATCATTGCTGTAACGTGATTACGCACGGTATTGTTGTTATTCATTGGTAAAGTAAATCGTATAAAAGATATTGTAACGGTTCGATGTTCCATGGAATTGGCTTCGGGACCGTACGAGTCCTCTCTCACATTCAATAGATTTTAAATACAGTTTAGTGTTGTGCAAAATTGATTTAGATAGATTATAAATCGCGCAAGAGGCGGCGCGCGCGTTTGGAACAGTTTGAATAGCGCGTGACGCCGCCGCCTCACCGGCTGTCAACCGGGTACTGAACTCGGTCGGACGCTGAACACACGGCGAGCAGCCGCCGAGCAACCTGCGGCACGCGCGCGCTTTCAGCCGCCCGCCATATTCCTTTGCGTGACGTCAGCACGACAGCGCGTGTCCTACCTACCTTTTCGGGTAGGTAGGTATGCACGCAAATGTACTACGTAGGTTACATACATACCTATCTAATTTACTTTATAGCATCAAATTTATGACAGTAATCTAATTCTTCATCTTTCTTTACTTTGGGATCGTAACCACTTGATTTCTCTCTCAGTCTCGGTACTCTCGGTTCATAAATAGGATTATTCTTACTTCCTACTACTTCATGAAGTTTTCTTACCGAGAGGTAGCTTCATGGAAGTTAATGAGACGTTTAGAAACTCAAGACTCTTCCATCCTCTTCTAGTCTCTCTCTGTCGAAAAACGATAAAATGGTCGTTCTGTACAAAGCTACAAACTTTCAATTCTCATGTAACTTTTAAAGTCTAAATTAGACTTAATTGGCTTAGTCAGGTGCCTCGTCATCCTCTTTGCGTTATCCCGGCATTTGTCACGACTCGTGGGATCCTGGGGGTCCGCTTTTACAAGTTTTACAACTAATCCCATGATTGGGCGTAGGCGTACAAGTACCTACTAAGCATTATTGCGTATAGCGCCATCTATCAGGAAATTAGTTAACTAAATAGGCTAGTTTCCTACTAGTCAAATCAGCTTCTTTTTAAGAACTGTCAAAACGATTTGCTAATATGGAATTACTACGAAATACTGAGGAGTGACGTCACGGTCAATTCATTTATCTATATCTTTCTCTTTGACTTATTAAATAGAAATCATGATTAAACATAACTACTGTCCATATTTTTCTTTTTATTATGTGGTGCTTTATTTCGTGCACTGCGTAAAATATTTTCTTTTAAGTATAGGAAAGGACTTCCGGTTTCGGGTGCCATCTTAGTGGTATCGTGTCGTGTCATTTCTCCTTCTTTTGCTCATTAACGTTGTTTAAAGTGTAATATCGATAGCTTATTATGCAGTAAACTAATGTTATAGTGAGAAGCTGATGAAGAATTAATCTCGAAACGCGTTTAGCCCCCTTTTTTGTCATCGACGGCCGATAGTCCACGTGCCCTTGTAAAATCTGGCTATCAATTTACAAGTGCCAACTACCGAACAACGTCGTACTTACCGTACCAAAATCGAATACAATAAGTTTATACCACCTTGACACTGGCAAAATAGTCCCACCAATGGGACTGAGGCCATTTAATTTTAAAAATCTAATCTAAGTATAGGAAACTAGCATATTACTCAACCGATTCCGTGTATTTCCATCAATTCTACCTCCATTAGAATAGGTACCTATATATCGTCACTATACTTTTAAAAAACCCTAAAAACTTGTATCTTCGTCTGTCAATGAAAAGAAAATTGTAGTAAGTATGTATGGAATGCATATAGACTTACTGCGTTTTAACTTTGAGGAGAAGCATGAGATACGAGATTTTTTAAAAGTAGTGACGATATTCTACGAAGTCAATGGGACGATATTCCCTATCTTTTCGAGTGAAACAATCAAGCGCTCGAAATAAAAAAAAAAAATCTGCCTCCTATAAAATAGCGGAATATTAAGACAATCCTCACCAACTCCTTAAAACTGGCTACTACGTAGTAAAAATATTTCTTGAAAATTTGATTCGTTTTTTTTTCTTCATGTATAATTTTTTTAGATGTACTTTGACACTTAGAGACTCTATACATCTCTAACATCTCTTATTAATAATCATAATAGCTTTGTACTTTGTATAATTTCTTGTGTTAATATTTTTTTTTATGAATACTTTTGCTTATTAAATTGTATCTTGTTTTTTTTAATGCATGTTAATTATAAGATGTAATGTTTTGAAAAGAAGTGGCCCGCCGAGTTTCTTGCCGGTCCCATAGTGGATACCCTCCTCCAACTGAGGGGGGACTGAAATCTTCTCGAGGCTGAGGCGTAGGGTTAGAGCCGGCGCGGCGTAGTTTTATTTGACGTTCATAAGCGCATTGTAATATGCCTACTTGGAAAATAAATATTTCATTTCATTTCATTTCATTGATCAATATAGGTGTACTACGTATACTTTTATTTATAAACTGTAAGTTAAGTTAAATGACACATGTAAATGAACACGTGATAGTAAACAACACTGATTACTCTAATAATTATCCGTTGATGGCAAAAAATCTTTTTTATTAATGTTGGCTTCCATTGAAGGATTTATTTCTAAATGTCCTTGAATGTGCAAGGTACTCTTTCTTTATGAAGGCCTTAGGAAGCTGATAAAGAGGCCTTGGTATCGAAAGAGCACACACCTTCAGCACAACCATAGGGATTCTATCGTGCTCGGTCAATTTATGAGTGTCGAGAAAAAAGAGAACGGTATGGCACTGGAAACGGAGGTCCGGAGCTCTCTTCATATAAATTTGAGTTTGATGCAGATAAGTTATACAGAAAATCGGTTTTGTTTTTTGTGTCGTGCAGCACTGATTAATTTCCCATGTATTATATAATACCCGGATCGGCAGGCCAAAGTAGCAACTGAATCGTTACCGTACTATCGCAGCCAGGCCGGCGAAGACCAAAAAACGAGATAAAAGGACACCTCGAAGCCTTGCCTAATAGTTTTACACAAAACATGGCTACTACGTAGTGTAATACTAATCTCCAAATACCTATCGTCTACAGAATAATAATATATGCGCCTGAAGGGTTTCTCCTAATGATACAACGTTCAATTGCCCTACAAATACTTCAGGCACAAAGTATTTATAGAATTAATAAATAAATAAATATTGGGGACACCTTACACAGATCAATATGGGTGCTAACTTGCTAAGCGACGATATACATACTTAAATAGATAAATACATACTTATTTATATATTAACAAAGAAAACACCCATGACTTAGGAACAAATATCTGTGCTCATCACACAAATATGCTCTTACCGGGATTCGAACCTAGGACCTACAACTCTATTCCTGTCGCATGTCGGTTCAACCGTCGTGCAGTAAGTAATCGCAATAAAATTATTTCGCATATATCCCATTCCAGGAGTTTGAACGCCAACTATGAGTAAGCCTTTTTTGGAGTAGGTATGTAGAATATCTTTGATTTAATTGTTATTATTAAGGTAAGGTGTAAGATAAAATAAATCTTTGATCACTTATATTTCGCTTTTGTGACTTTCTACATTACGGTGTTTTTAAAAAATACGAAGAACAAAACGATTTGTGACATTTCTTTCGTACTTTTAGCGGTTTTACTTGTAGTTCAAATGGTTTTTGGACTGAAATAAAAAAAAAAGTATAATATCTTTGAGGGTGACAACACTGTCTTTTGCAATGTGTGAAGGGCTCAACTAGGATTTGTTATAAATTTCAGATATTTTCAATAAATATTTTAGAATTTTTTATTTAAATTCGAATACTTTTCTTGATAAAGTTGTATTCAAATATTTATACAGTCTTGGTACTGTCAGTTGGTCTATATTATTGGAGTGATAGTTACCAAGATGTCGGTGATACTCTTCTGCAATTTTGGCAAGAAAAATATATTTGTATAATCACTTCAACTTTTGGGAACTTCTTCGACGCTGTAAATCGTGTGAATGTGTAAATATCGTAGAACACGTCAATATGAATCAACTCGCTGACGATAACGTGCAAAACGTCAAGAGTAGTCTAAAAGCGACGAGCACGAAAAACAAAAATAAAACCGCCAAAGATAACTCACCTTCTAAAACGACTGACGAGGTAAGAATAGTGAACGAAGAGAATTTAAGTGCGGCGTTAGCTAGTACTTTACATGTTAACAACATAAATAGCAACCTAACAAATGGTACAAGTGATCACTCTAAAGAAGACAAGGCGGTCGACAAGGCCAATGCGGTCGAAGAAGTGCGAGATGTAAATAGTATAAAATCAAACGATAGCAATGGGGACGGCAGGGAGTCGTGTGGGCCTCAATCGGACGCGGGCAGAAGCGCCCTAGGAGCGACCCTGGGGAACCTTGAAAACACATGCTATCAGCAAGGTCAATCGTCGCAAGGAGAGATCGACATCATATCATACGAGTCCGAACTACAAATGCCTGAAATCATGAGAGTCATACAGAAAGATTTATCTGAACCCTACTCAATCTACACCTATAGATATTTTATTCATAACTGGCCTAAGCTCTGTTTCTTAGCCACACATGATGGGAAATGTATTGGTGCCATTGTATGTAAGCTAGACATGCATCGGAATGTGGTGAAGAGAGGATACATTGCTATGTTAGCCGTGGATGAAAAATACAGGAATAAGAAAATTGGTTCGAGACTGGTACGAAAAGCAATACAGGTATGATAACAATTCTGATTGGATTCCCATTGTAATTCTGAAAGACTTGTATTCAATTTGTTGCATATGATTGGGTGGTCTTGTTACTTAAATCAATTGGATCAATGCCATTTACTGAACATATTCTTTACAATATTTTTTTACTTAATAATTATAAGGTGCATTAGGGTAATTCTGGAGAAAGTCGCATAAAAATCACCATTATTGCCATAATATCAAGATTGGGGTTTCGGAATTTCCAGAGCATTTCTGTCATTCGGAATTACCCTGGGGCAAACAGGCAATAGCAAGGCGACGAACAGGTCTGGTACCGACTACCTTTCTGAATTCAAAGGTTTATTATTTTTTGCTTTTTTGGTATGCAATTCAATTAAATTCAAAATATCTTTATTCATGTAGGCCTAATTACAAGCTCTTATGAATAGTTCATTACATATATATTATGATCTTAATCTAACCTAATTATCAGAGCAATTTATTGTTCATAATAATATTGAGTCTATAATATACAATTTCATATAAAATGAGCAGATTAACTAAAAATTGCAATTATTATTATACCTACATGACATCAGAAAGAATACAATTCTTCTAGGTTCAGTTATGCACTTTAGGTAAAAGTCAATTTGATAATTAGATGTTTACTACCACTATATTCTTAAAACTTTAGCAGCTACTATATGCTAATTTATATGTAAAGGCCTGGGCATTGTTATGAATACAATTATTCACATACTTATTTGATTATTACTTGTTAGAAATGTGTAACTCTTAGAAGTAGATGAATTATTATCTATCTTGATATCAATTAATAATATTTTTTGTTTCAGGCAATGATTAATGATAATGCAGATGAAGTAGTCTTAGAAACGGAAATTACAAACAAACCTGCTCTCATACTATACGAGAACTTAGGGTTTGTGCGTGACAAGCGTTTATTTAGATATTACCTCAACGGTGTGGACGCATTGCGGTTGAAGCTATGGTTAAGGTGAAAATTGTAGGTAACCAATGGGATGTTCAATGTTGTGTTATATTTCTGGAGGCTGCACCTCGGGCATAGCTATGATAAAGTGAAACCCTGCTGCTATAAATAATCTGACTATATATTATGTAATCTGCTATGAAGTCTGCCAGTGGATTTAGCCAAATGTATAGTTTGTTTCAATAATTTTATCGTCATGTGATAAGTTTATAATTTATGAGTAAAAATTGTTAATAAAATGTTTTATCTGTCTTCTTTTATATCTTGCATATAAAGGTTTAAAATGAATGGTTAAATCTCCAATACACAACTTTGAAGAATTATGGTTTATTGGTATTTATTCATGTTTCCTCTTACTAATCCTATAAAACTTCTCTACTAGACATCTCTAAAAAACTACTAGGAGGTATAATCTTCTTCTTTACATCCTGTTACCCTCTGCTGGGGTGTAGGGCTCGAATCATATTTCTCCATTTACTCCGGTCTTGGGCAATTTGGGCAACCTCCTCCCACCCCATGCCTAGCACCCTGAGCTCCTGCTGAACTGAACGACGCCAGATCGATTTAGGGCGGTAGGAGGTGTAATATAATAAATTAGTCAGAAAAACAAATTTCATTATTTTAATCTCTTTATTGGCCTGTTCAAAAAGTAAATGTAGCGGTACTTGTAGAAGCTCCATCATAAATGAATGTGTTATTGACTGGTTTGTATTGTTTCGTAATAATCTTGATAGCCTCCTGGGCCACACAGCCTCCTATAAAAGCGGACACACTGTGTATTTCGGCTCCACCATAGCGACACATTTCATGGACATGATCATCTTTGGGAAACGGAGAACATGATACATCTGTAAGCAGTTTTGATACACATGTCTTTAAACTTGCAATATCACCTTCAGGCTCCAATTCTCCTGGAGCTCTGCAGTGCTCTGAGCAAAACATCTCTGCAGCCCTCAGTAGAATGTAGTGCACCATCATTACATCAGGCTCTTCTAAATGCCTGGCTATGTACGAAGACACGGGAGCCGTCATCTGATATTCATTAGCAATATTTGAGCCTGCAATTAGGTGCAGATTACGTGAATGCCTGCAGAACAGTTTTACATCAGCTTCACTGATGCATTCGCAATGTAATTGATTTACAATTTGTTGAACCTTTCTGTACACTGCTTCTGCTTCAAAAGCAGCTTGTGTTCTATATATATTTTGTAGTTTAACATAATGTTCAGTAGAAGCCGTCATATCAGGTAGAACACCTTTCAGAGGAAGCTTGCCTTTTCCTTCAGCCTCAATGAAGGCTCTAAGTGCAGAGCACATTATCCAGAAAGGTGAACTCTCCTTTGTCAAGTTGGTAGCATTACTGCAGTACAACAGATCTTGAATTTGGACTGGTAAAAATGTAGGATGCAAAGCAGTGTTGATAGCTCTAAGTGCCTCTTCAAAGTTCTCCTCTCTAATGGGAATTCCATTTTCATCCTTTCTGATAAACCCCATGACCACTTCCTTTACTTCATTCTTTTCTTTGCGACTCATAGGCCATCTAGTGTCATTCTGTGCTTTTTGCCAAGTCATCACAGCTTTGTGGAGAATAACTATCCATGGAATGTGTCCATGGTCCTTTAAGTCCACTGCTTCAATATCTATGCTGTCCAGGTACTCAGAGAGAGCAGGAAAAGGAATGTCTAGGCGAAGGTCAGGTTGTTCATTGTCTGGGTGAGTTTCAATGATAGCATGTTCTTTTGTTTGAATCCTAAATGAGCCTAAGAAGCCTACTGACCGCGCCAAAATAAAAGGTACATTAATATCCCATAAATGTTGTGACAATTCTTTAATAGTCTTCTCTTCCAGAGCCGTACCAACTACTACAGTAAAAGACTTGAAGAAGTCAGGGTTTGCTTGCAATAATTGATGAGTTGATTCTTGAACTGCATGGCCTTGAACAGCGGGATTCAATTCTAAGATAAGACGTAATGTTTCAGATCCTCTATTCAATCCTTTGCTTGAGGTTTCTAAGAAAAAGTTACTTCCAATGTCCTCTTCACTCACAGTAGAATCGTCAACAATAGTAACAGCCCCAACGCCGGGAAGGACTATTGACTTTAAGACTTCGGTGCCAAGAGCAGTAGCATTAATCAAACAAATATGTCCTTTTTCCAGAGCTGCTTGCCCATGGTCTCCCCACAGACGAAGTTGCCGGTCATATTGTTTGTTCTTCTCGCTTTGTTCAGGAGATTTCGGTGACGGAGATGCCATTGTTTCTACAAGTAATGAGAGAATACAGACGATATACCGTAAATGTTAAACCCTTAATAGGTATTTATCGCTTTCCAAGTTAATTTCCCTCAACCAGCAAGTCAGTCACAACTCCGGTCGCTTCGCATTTGCAAAATCAAAATTATCTGTCAAATTCAAGTCAAAAGTTACAACAAGGGTGGCTGTCACTATCAATCATTGAGTATTTATTTCTTAAGCGCTTAAAACTATGACTTAAATAGTTCCAGTTCTAGGGGTCTATCATCAAATCAAAGCGCTTAAAACTATGACTTAAATAGTTCCAGTTCTAGTGTTAATGAGGTTACCATTGTAGTAGGGACTTTAAAACTTCTATCATCAAATATTGTAAATAATGAAATTAATGCCCACTGAATAATGTTGACATTGTCAGTAAGTATCTCTAACTCTGTCGTTTCAATGTGCTACTGCATTAGAACAATAGAGATAAAAAAAGATAACTAGATTTGCGATAACATCCTCTGATCCAAGGTGAACCCAAGAGAGAGTGAGAGGAAAAGTCAAAAAAGTAGAATGGAATAGTGGATCAGTGGAGCAAAGCAAGCAGCGATTGTCGATATTTTTCATGAAAACATACAGTTCGTGCAGTGGAAGACATGTTAGAGAATTATAGCCGGACGAATGTGTACAGAAATGAATTTACAAACGCTTTTTCAGGATTTTAATCCTAGGTAAGTAAATAATATTTTGGTCTTTTAGATAATCCACTGTGACAGTGGTAATTGTTTATTTTAATGTTTTCATTCCAGCAAATTCGTGGTACACAGTTGTTTGTTGGTATTTACGGCGTTGTTAGCTTTGAAACTTGACGGCGCTATAACATGGTCGTATTGGGCCGTATTTACCCCGATATGGGTTTGGAAATTCCTCGTAGTGCTTGGTGCAACAGTTGGCACTTACGTTTGGTGGCAGTACCCTCACTTCAGGTATTTATTTTATGCACAATAACAATTTTAAAACTAAGCTTAAGGCTGCAGTGCCACTCACATATGTGACAATAGTAAAGAAACAATATTTTACATAAACACTATTTTTGAGAATTGCCATTCACTACTTTCTTTAATAACTTAATTATAAATTCTAGATTAGAAGGAGAGGCGTACATTCACTACAAGGCCATGCTGATCAGTCTTGCCATCCACCTGATCCTTCTCATGTTTGAACTACTTGTCTGCGATCAACTGTCACTGAAACGCCATGTGTGGATACTAGTCTTCATACCCATAATTTTTATAAGTATAGTATCCATTGCCATTTGCATATGGTGTGTACGACATGACCGCAGTTATGAGGTTTGTATATTTTAAGTATTATTAAATTAGGATGCAGTTATCTATTTCCCCAATGCATAGTTACCCTCTTAATACATTGATTTAATGGAAAAGGCACGCCAAAGGGATGCTGCCTTTGCTCAAGTTATTAGCCAGGTCCATCTTCTATTGGTAGTTTTTACTTAAAACAAGGAAAATCTATCTATTTTCTAAATAATTGGATTTCAATAGGCCAAAATGATTGTGGTGGGCAGGACGAGGCTATTGAAAGTTAGAAATGACTGTAAATTGAACTAGGCAAAGCAAAATATCATGAAAAGTTTATTACAGCCCACTAATTATCGCCTGTTCCTCACATTTACCTGTTTCTTAGTTGAATAAAACCTTTAAGTAAGTTGCATACATTATGCTTCAACATTTAAATTTCAGTTGGAGTTGTTTTGTGCTGTCAACATTCTGCAGTTTATTTTCCTGGCGCTGAAACTAGACGAGTTCATCAACTGGTCCTGGGAAGTTGTGTTTGTGCCGCTCTGGATTCTGATGTGCCTGAGCCTTGTTGGTGAGTGTATGTTTATTTTTAATTTACTCGCAAATTATATAAATCTTATCATAGATATGAATTTACGGAATATAGTGCTTAGACTATATGTCAGTACTTTCAGGACAATATAATTATGTAGGGTCACCATGTGATATAATAAAACAAACTGCTTGAAGACGCAACTTTTAGAATTTTCTACATGTAAGTTCACATAATTTCATTTATTATGCCCTCTGTGCCCTGTTACCTCTAATATTGGTGGTCTATAAACAGTACCAGCCGGATCTATCAGTCAGGGTAGAGCGAGATAAAATTTTAGTGCCCCTGTTTAAAAAACTTCACTCAAAAAAAATTCCATCTGATTTTTATGACCATGTTGCTTCTTGGAGCCCCTCCTACCATTTGGCGCCTACGTCTAGAGTGGCTCTACTCTTAATCTGGCCTGGCCTATATATTCATACTCATATTATAAATGGGAAAGTGTGTGTGTCTTTGTTTGTCTGTCTTTTTCGGCAAAAAGGGGGCAACGAATTGACGTGATTTTTTAAGTGGAGATAGTTGAAGGGATGGAGAGTGACATAGGCTACTTTTTGTCTCTTTCTAACCCCCCACTTTCCTAAAATGGGGGGGGGGGTGGAAGTTTGTATGGCGCATTCTGCAATTTTAAAAATTAACGCGAGTCAAGCCGCGGACAAAAGCTAGTAAATAATACTTTTATTGTGCAGGGGTGCTGTACAGCATAATTTTCGCGGGCATGCTGCTTCGCACGGCGGAGGCCAATGTGCAGCAACGCCGCAGCAGCTTCCACGCCGCGCTGGCGTACACTTTCACTGTTATACCGATCCTGGTGTTCCTGGTATGTCTATACTTTATGCATCTAATTTTATTTATGATGTTTATTTATTCCTAATCACAGATTCATATCTTGTTGGAATGAAATTTGTCACCGTATATGTGCTGAGGCTGGTTTTAATGTCACGCGGATGACAGCGTAAGTTCAGGGAGCGTTTTAGAGTGGCGCGGACTGTCCACGTGACACTAAAACCAGCCTTTCTCGGGCTTGGTTTCCGCAACTCGAGTCATAAAATTGCTTGATTGTCTTTTTGCGCTTTGCGTGATTTGTTGCCAGTACTACAGTACCGGTCAAAAGTTTGAGTTCACCCTTTGATTTCGGTACAAATGAGTACTTTTGTACGATAATTATCTTCGGTTTGGTAGTCGAAATATGTTTTCAACTTATATTTATTGTTTTGTGGAGATTTGTTTTACTAGTTAGACACAATTCACGTACCTTTCTTTCACTAAAATCTAATAAACATGACGGCAAAATGCTAGTTATATTTATGGCCTTGCCTTTGCCACTAATTGAGACACATCTTTACACGAAACACAGTTTTAGCCAGATAATATAGGCCAAATATTTATTTAGCCTATAAGATTAGAGGGAAACAGATGTTAAAAAAATATAAATTGTTTACGAAACAAAATTTGACGTCTGAACTACAAAAAACTATCTCTCTAAAGCAGTCAATTGTACTGAAAACAAGGAGTGAACTAAAATTTTTGACGGTACTGTATTCTTGCGAACTCAACACTACCAGAAAGCCTAGCAGACCCTTTTGCCAATGACTGGGTGTTTGCCAAGTCCCTATGTTAAATCAGTGTTGTTGATGATTACCTTCGTGTTCTGACGCAACATGTTTCGTAGCTATGCATAAATAGAGGTAGAATGGGCTCCGGTTCTGCCACCTTCAGTTCCGTGCCTTTCCGCGCTAGAATGTCGGCTCTATCCAAGCGCGGATCCAGCTTTGTGCCCAGGGGGGGGGGTCGTGGTAAAGGCCCAGGCCCCAGGGGGGGGGGTCACGTAGTCTATTTGTATGGCCAACCTAGGCTCCAGGGGGGGGACCGAATATAGGTATGGGTATAAATGAAAATTATCAAATAATCTGTCACGCAAGACATCAACAATCAAGTTAAAAGCTTAATTTTGAAATGTGTTTGACAGGTGTTACTGACTAACAAATTGGACGATGGTATGCAGCTGTCGTACACGGTGGTCGCTAGCCCGCTCTTTGTGGGTTTTGCTACACTGATCGTCATGTCCTTCAGCTCGAAGGGTGGTAACAAATGTAAGTATCTATGTGCTTTGATCTATTGTAATAATACTCTCAATATCTAAGAGCGTGCGCAGACAGAGAGCGGTCTGGAGTTCTGCGTTCCGCGTTCAGAGTTCCGCGTCCTTTAGAATGTACCGAGTATGTAGCAGCATCGCACACAGCGGGCAGTCTGCCCGCGGCGGTCAAAGCGAAACGCCGCGTTCTAGCGTTCTTTTCCCGCCGAGACAGAGAACGCCGGAACGCGGGGATGACCGAGGTTGCAAACACAGAAAAAATAATGAATTTGTTAGGAAAAGGAAGGATTTCTGAGGTCGAATCTACGGATAGTACACGACGAAATGCTGTTATGTTTATTTTATCCTTAATAAATAATTACAATGCCCTAAAAATACAGCCAGCCTTTATTTTTCTGAATTAATTAAACTAGTCATCGACATGCGAATAAAAATATCGAATCGCTGTTCATCTGTAAGGAGAATTTAATAGGAAAACTAACTTTCCAGTGACATGTTGCATGTACAAAGACACAAACGAAACCAGAACGCGAGACTTTGAACGCCGCCTGTGTGCGATGGAACTCTCGAGCGGTCAACGGTCACCAGAACGCGGAACTCTGACAGAACGCAGACCGCTCTCTGTCTGCGCAAGTGCGCACGCTCTAAGCGGTTATCTATGAAAGTTCATAAGATTTAATTTGAAGCCAGGCTCATGACAATTAGGTTTATCAAAACTTTATAAGTCATTTACCCAAGTAGCTGAGTCATCATCCTCCTTGGGTTATCCCGACATTTGCCGCAGCTCATGGGAGCCTGGGGTCCGATGTGACAACTAATCCCAAGATTTGGCGTAGGCACTAGTTTTACGTAAGCGGCTGCTATCTGACCTTCCAACCCAAAGGGTAACTAGGCCTTATTGCAATTAGTCCGGTTTCCTCACGATGTTTTCCTTCACCGAAAAGCGACCGGCAAATATCAAATGACATTTCGCACATCAATTCCGAGATTTCATTGGTACAACCCAGGGTTCGAACCCGCGACCTCCGGATTGAAAGTCGCACGCTCTTACCGCTAGGCCACCAACGCTAGTAATTCCAAATATACTATTTACACCTTCTAATTTAGATGTTCAGAAGAAAATGGCTTGCACCAATTTTTTGGGATTAGGTTGTCAAGATTGTATTATTATGAGAAAGAGGAATGTACAAAATCCTTGAATTTATTAGTATTAAGACTTTGAGGTCTTTTAACCCTTATCCTTAGGTATTTTAACTCTCGTTTATAAGTCAAAAATCTTCACCTCGACATTGGCAGAATTCACCTTGCTTAAACTAGCGAGGAGTAAAAGCCATGAAGAAAAAAAAACCCTTTGTGCATCGGAATGTAAGGAAATAAAATGTCAAATCAAAGATTTTTTTTGAAATTACATTTTTATTATTAGTATCTTTGTTGTTTCAATACATGAATTCTTCCTTTCCAGGGTGGTTCGGCATCAGAAAAGACTTCTGCCAGTTCCTCCTGTCCGTGTTTCCGCTCCTCCAAGAGTACGCCAACATCGCCTACAACAACAACATCAACCGGGGCTCCAACGTGGTCCCCACCGAGCCTCCGGTCACTCAAGAACCTTACCGAGACGAAGACACAAAGAAAGTTAAAGAGAGTAAAAATCATAAGAATCAAAAGAAGAATGAAGCGATGAAACCTGTAGTGCCTGTGACTAGTATAGATATGCCTGATTGACGCTTTAAATAGGAAGTGAAGTGCTCATTTGTTGTGTCCTCTTCGGGCATTGGTGTTGCTGTTCAGTTTTCAAGGTGCAGATGTTATGTAAGTCTTCTTTTTAACTTTAATTTTAAAGAAAACCGTTTAAAAAATAAAATACCTGAATATGACTAAAATTTGGTTAGGATTTTTATTACAAAAACATTTCCATTCCAATTTCTTATGCCATGGTCTTTTTAAGAAATGACTGAAAATGTATTTTTAGGCAATCAACTATTCCGCATATTCAGAAAGTATTTTAATAGAATCTTTGTGTTCCTGTTTGTAGGGGGCTTCAAATAAAATCATAAGAAAACTGAATGAAGACACTTCATCTTAAGTGTTTTACTGTAAGCAATGTTTAACATATTGTTAAGTTTGGTGTTAATTTAACTTTAAGCTTTGTTATAGGGAATAGTTTAACAAAATGTTTTTTTTTCTATGAATCTTTTCACCTCAAATGTCAATGTAGGTTTTTGAGGTTCAATCTCAAGTTATGTAAAGTAATATTGTTTGTGGCCTGTACACGTCTCTTTTTCTTTCAAATGATTTTCGATAAAATAGTTCTAACCACACACACTACATTAAATTGACTTCATTGAGTGAGTGCACCAATGAGATATTATATTTCCTAATATGCACCAATAACATCAGCAGAAAGCTGGCCCATATTTAGACTCCTAGGGCTCCTGGACACTTTATAAAGCATTTAAAATTTAATGTGCTTCACGGTCACTAAAGCCCGGGCCTGGACCTAGCCTTGAAGGAAATGCTGGAAATATGGCCCGGGCAAATATATGGGGAGAGATATACTGTTTTCTAAAAAAATTTTGTGTTATTTCGTTAACACGCTTATAGGTGCCTGAAATAAACGAGAACGCTCTGCCATCCATCCACACATTTTATTTAAAAAATGAAGAAAGCTTAATTGTACAAATTGACTTTGTGTAAAAAGTTATTGTAGAAATAGTGTAGACGGGACTAGACGGGAATTGTGATTAATTCAATGTTAACACATAAGTTTAGTTGAAATCTTGTTGTAGTTATTTAATGGGGCTATGGCTAATGTGTATTTCGATTTATCATAACGGTACCTCATTATAAACACTGACATAAGTGAGTCTTTGCTATAGTTTTCACAACTTATATTTATGGCCTTCCATTTTGGTTTTATGATTAAAAACTGAAATAGACAATGGTGTCAATTGGTGGCGGAGCTGAGAATCAGACCCGGGTCGTCAGCTTACTTTACACCACCCCGACGGCCGTGGTACGTCGAAAATTCTCTGGTGTATGTTATCCTCAGGCGCCTTTGACCATCTGTAAGGGCAATGTGTGTTTGCACTTCATTTATTTTTTGCTTGATTTATAATAAAGACTTGTCATGATTTCAGATAAAAAGGACCTTATTAGTGCATGAGCCAAGCATAGTTTGGTGAAAAATTGACTTGAATCTTTAATTTGTGCCTCAATATTGTTGTGACTATACATTTACCTCTGTTATCGAATTACTAGTTCTTATTTTATAACTATTACTAAAATTAGCTGCTTAATGTGAAGAAACTTGTCCATACATACTTTTCTTAGTTATGCAGAATTATGTCTTATCTAATCTAGCTAAAAACTTCAAATGTGAGTGTGCACGTGAAAACGTCCCACTTTGTCGATTGCTATAAAGCCGCTTTGTGAGTTTATTCATAGTGGGACGTTTTAGTTACTAAACACACTCACAAATGGTATTGGTAAAATTATGTTTAATGATTTCATATCACTTTACAATGTTAGTCAATCTATTTCTCTGACATCTAAAAGTATTAAAACTCAACGTTAATGCCCCACCAATACGATATTCATCACCTGCAAGCAAAAAAAGATCTTCCTTTGTGTAGAACAATGTATCTTATACTTTTAAACGAGCAATTCTTGTATATTTATTTATTTATTTATTTATTTATTTATATATATATTTATTTACACTGACGATCTCGGAAACCGCTCTAACGATTTCGCAGAAATTTGTTATGTGGGGGTTTTTGGGGGTGAAAAATCGGTCTAACTTATCCTTAGGTCCCGGAAAACGCGAATTTTCGAGTTTTCATGCGTTTTCTTCGCGCGCCATCTCGTGTGCAGTAGTTGTACTGTTAAGACAGAATTCTTTCGGTCGATGTAAGTACTATTTATTGCAAACACTAGATGGCGACACAGGTCAAGGCTAAAACGAATAGAAAAATACACTATTTGAGTTTTTGTGGCGAAATGCGCGCCATCTCGTGTGGAGTAGTTGTGTTGTTAAGGCTGAGAATTCTTTCGCTCGATGTAGGTACTATTCATTTTTGAACTAGATGGCGACACATGTCAAGGATACGAAACAGAATTCGCTCGGTTGCCCAGATATTTTAATATTATGTTTCGTATGTTGTCTAGACAGTCAGGTATCTTAAAGTGTGTGTGTTTTTTTTTAATATCTGTGTATTGCCTATGGTATTAAATTTTAGATGGCTGGATGGATGGATTGTATAGTGTGTGAGTGCTCTTAAAAATTACCACAAACACAAGCGTCACAAAATATCAGTCATACTCGGCCACTGAAACAGTGGAACTAAATAAAATGAGTGGCGATTTACTATTATTGCTGGATTCTGAATTTTGATGTGAGAAAGACCTGGCACATCAGTATCGCCGCCTGACGAAAAAACGATTAAGAAAACCTTCATTGGTGTGAAGTGGTGAACACCAACACCAATGTGGCTCGACTATTGCAGTGGCCGAGTACGAGTGATATTTTGCAACACTAGAATTTGTGTTTGAAATGGTCATTTTTTAATAGCACTCAAACACTATTCATCTAAAAATCAACACTAGAAATTAGTACAGATTTGGGCGTGTCAAGGTGTTAATATCACTGCGGTGAAAAAGGCCACTGACTGTCCAGACAACATACGTCAAACATGTTGAATACATTAAGAGTTATGATACGGCCGACCAAGCGCACTGCCTGCAGAATTAAAGAACACATTGCTGCAGTCAAAAATAATGACACTTTTCTTCTTCCTCTGTTCCTCATGGCTTAGGATTGCGACGGTCAAGTTGCTTAGTCCTATGGTAATGTCGACGGAACGCGCCACAACATACTTGATGACTTCAAACTATCAAATGTATGGAATCCAGTGATTTGTTTGAGTAAGTGAAGTCAGAATTGAACAAACGTAGTGACATTGTAAGTGTAGTGTGTTTGGACAGACCATCGTGTGTGAATGCGACCGGATTTATACCTGCACCCGCCTTCTTCATTTTTAGAAATATCGGGAGCACGACAAAAATAAAAAAGTTAATCACGGTCTATATCCCAGTCAATATAAGTCTGACGTAGAATACATAGTAGTATTTCTCATAGTATAGAAGGAAGTAAAAAATGGGACTACGTCAAGGACAAGGGGCCATTCAAGAGTTACTTATGCTAATTTATTACAAATATATACCCTCCCCCCATTTCCCTTGTCAGCAAAAAAGTAATGAAAGCTCTAAATCATCACCAAAACCCTATAAGCAGAGCAATCACCTCCTCGGCCCCTATAATTATAGTGCTTACGTATAATGCCTATTATTGTTATAGTGCTTACGTAATACTTGAACAGTCCCCAAATAATAATAACGCCTTCTTTGTTACGTCTCTTGAAATATATATCACGTAAACTATCCCGTTTGGCCATCACCCTCCACCACTCATTTCTGATCTAGTTATACTAGATTTATG
This sequence comes from Leguminivora glycinivorella, assembly GCF_023078275.1. NCBI lineage: Eukaryota > Metazoa > Arthropoda > Insecta > Lepidoptera > Tortricidae > Leguminivora > Leguminivora glycinivorella. The sequence continues at coordinate 7,171,852 of NC_062987.1, read as the reverse complement.
CTATTATAATCTTATTTTTTAGGTTATAAATTTGATTATTTGACTAACTGGCCCTCTTTTGGTCTTAAATGAAAGCTAATTAAATTTTCTACAACTTTATTTCGCAAAATATATAATACCGTGATATGTTAACCTCGTCTATTTATAAATATCCGTCACCCACTAATGTCAACCTATCTATTATTTATTCTGAGATCTGAAATCGTGTTGTCTTTTTAAAGGGAAGTTTTACGGAAGTAATACTACATTGCGTATGCCTTAGACTAAATTCAATTTGTTTTGAAGACATCTCCTGACATGACTACACTGAACTGTTTAAATTAACTAAATTAATACTTTATAAACATCGAAACAGAAAAAAGGAAAGATAGGTGACCTATATTTTGGCTTTCTGTGACATGTTACAAATTGGCAATGTCACCAATGAAATAATATTCTGGAACCTTGCTTGCTTCTTTGCCTTATATCGTGACAAGAAGCTATTCGAGTCACCGACGCGCCCTAAATGACACCATAAAAACGTCTCGCCTGATTTATGTGTTAGCCGCACGACCGACCCCTTTCTCTTCGTACTTTTTTAATTACATAAATCCCCAAGTTTTTCCAAGGAAAACTGGTAAAGTGGTTTAACTAACACATATCGTAAGCAATTCGTATGGGTGGTGGTATATGGTAGTAACGAGTAGGTAGGTGTTTCGCTTTTAATAGTTTTGAATGAGTAAATAAAAAAAAAAATGGTGGGAACGGTATGTTGTAGTTTTAGGAACAGTCTTCTACAAAATGGCAACTTTTTTCTGAATCCTTTTCGCTCTGAAAAAAAAACCTCTTCGTACAACCGTGCGGACGAAATGAGTGGGTGATGCAATTTTCCAATTTTAGGTTTTGGAAGGACACAAGAATATTCCTTGCTTGTTTAGTCATGATATCACCGCAAGTCAAAAATAAGGTGCTATATTAATTTGCTGACTTTTTATTGAGCCCAACCATGTTAACACTATGCTACCTGCAGTTAAATTGAAAATAGACTTTTCAATTGAGAAGCGCGAGGAGTGGTTCGTTTTTAGGTTATATTCCCGTAAATTAAACAACTTTCCCTATTTACTAATCAGGTGGTGGTTTATTAATATAATAAAGCCATAGGTTAGTATAGATGGACGGAAACGAGAAGGAGAAGCCTCCAGACGAGGGTGGTGATAATGATATGAGCTGGGAGAATGCCACACGCAAGCGTAACTTTGATTTATCACCAACCAAGCTGGAGCCTTCCCCGAAAAAAATAGTAATTTGTCCGGCAGAGCCCGAAAAGCAGGAGGTTAATACAAATGTAGCAGTTGAGGTGCCCGGTAATAGTAATGTGGTAGAGTCTAACGCGAACAATCAAATAGAGTCAGCTGAAATAAACAAAAGTACAGTAAATGAATCTAACTCACATTTATACAAACACCCCAGTCTAGACAGCAAATCACGAGAGTATGGCGCCGACGATGATGGGCCGTTTATTGTGCATGTTTCTAGAGAGGCCGCCCCTGGTTCCAGTGCCACTCTAAAACCCATAAATGTAGGCCTCTTACTAACTCAGGCAAACGTTAATAACATCCAAAGGGACGGTGGCATTAAATCGGTAGGTCGCAACAGAGTAGCAGTCACTTTCTCCACAGCTGCGGATGCAAATAACTTCTTGAAACACCCGCTTCTAAGTAAAAATAAGTTTACCGCTGATATCCCTTCATATCATGTATCTCGAATGGGAGTGGTACGAGGAGTTCCTTCAGATTGGTCCATGGAGGAATTGGTCGAGGGGACAGCACTCAGAGAAGGTAAAGGGAAGATCCTTAAAGCTCGTCGACTTCAACGGAAGGTGTTAAAAGATGATGGCTCCCCATCCTGGGTGCCAACCCAATCGGTAGTGGTAACTTTTGAGGGGCAAAGCTTGCCATCTAAGATCTTCGCGTACTACACCTCATTAGTTGTGGAAGTGTATCAGCTTCCGATCATCCAGTGTAGGAAGTGCCTCAGGTTTGGCCATATCCAAGCACAGTGCCGGTCTGATGCTAGGTGCTACAAGTGTTCACAAAAACACCCTGGTGATGGATGTAAAGTTGCTCCGGAACATGTGAGATGTTTATTTTGCTCGGGCAGACATTATGCTACAGACAAAACATGCAACGAGTTTGGTCGGCAGAAAGCTATCAAACTTGCTATGTCCGAACAAAGTATTTCTTATGCAGAGGCAGCTGCTCAGTTCTCAACAGTTCGTCGGCCATATTCAGACGTGGCAAGAGTCATGTTCGAACAGGTTCCACACTCCTCTAGGTCGTCTGAGTCACCCAGCCATCCTAATGTATTTATGCCAACACCTCCGTCTACAACTTCTTACCGTAAGACAGTATATCGGGCTCCCCGGCCGAGGGTCTCCCTTTCCCCGGGTTATGACAGAGAGGCTCACAATAATATTGTTCGAACTCCCCCACCACAGCTTCCCAATGGCCAGGCCCTGAATGGTGCTTACAATAGAGTCACCCCTCAGGAGGACCTAATGGAGCTGTGCTTGAAGTTCCTTACAAATATCATCGCGAAATGGAGCGACATACTACCGGACGACGTTGCGCCTTTAATGGTCACACTTGCAGAGCGACTTACCTTTCACAACAATAGGTCACCAGGTCAATTTTTTACAATGGAATAGTCGGAGTATCATTCCAAAGAAACCTGAACTTACTCAGATGATCAATGATCATGCGGTGTCCGTTGCGGCCATCTCGGAGACGTGGTTACGTCCTGGGGCTCTTTTTAGGGTACCGGGGTTCTCATGTCTTCGGGAGGACCGTAATGACGGGCGCGCTGGGTGTGCGTTGATGATTAAGCAATGTTATCCCTTCTGTCAAATTCCTCTTCCACCTCATGGGGATGGAATTAATGTCGTTGCCGCTAAGGTCATGGGCATTAGTTTCGTCTCTATCTATATACCTCATCCTGACCTCGATCTTATCCCGGAATTGTCTTCTATCCTAACCTCTATCCCGCCTCCTCATATAGTTTTAGGTGATTTTAACTCGCACAATGTTTCTTGGGGATCATACCATTCGGACAGGTTTTCGTTATCTCTGCTGGAGGTTTTCGATGACCTCAACGTTTGCGTAATAAATGACGGCTCTCCCACTCATCGAGTATATCCAGGTCAAAATCCGCAATCCGTCCCGGACTTGACCGCCTGCTCCCCTAATTTGGCGTCGTTATTATCTTGGACCGTACTTCGTCAGTCCTTTGGCAGCGATCACTTTCCCATTATTATTTCTAAGCCTTCATCCGTTCTCCCATCTCCGGCCCCTGAACCGCTTCTGAAATATAAGTTACAGTCAGCGGACTGGCCGAAATTTTCTCTATTTGTCGAAGGAAAGATTAAAGAATATTCAAACTTAAATAGCATTTCAGAAAAATATTCAAAATTCAAAAACTTACTTTTGGAAGCAGCGGACATGTATATCCCTCAGAAGAAACCCAGAAGGGATAAAATCCCTTCTCCACCATGGTGGAATGCTGACTGTACGAAAGCGGTAAAGGAAAGAGATGATGCAGAGCGGAGGTTTAATACATCTGGTGACATCATGGACTTCATCATTTTTAAAAAAATATCATCACGCACCAAACGCCTCCTATCTAAAACAAAGAAAAGGGGCTGGAAGGGATTCTGTGAGAGTTTGTCCCCTAGAACTCCTCCATCCCTGCTTTGGAGAAGTATAAAGCGGTTCAGAGGATCCTTTAGATCAGATGCTGTATCCTCGGCTGACAGCTCACTGTGGCTACCAGACTTTGCTGACAGACTGGCTCCGTCAACTGTTCCAGAATTGTCCTGTGTCATTATTCCTCCGATTCCCCCTTCGACAAGTAGCCTTGATGAACCGTTTTCATATGTAGAGCTCAAGCTGGCATTGGAAGGACTGCGCAACACCTCGCCAGGTGAAGATGGTATCCCATACAGCTTTTTGACAAAATTAAGCTCACAATCACAAGAACACTTTCTGGGTATTTTGAATCAGGTGTTTGATACAGGTGAGATCCCGGAAGATTGGAAGACTCAAATTATCATCCCATTATTGAAACCTGCTAAAAACCCAGAAGAGGCCAGCTCGTACCGGCCTATTGCACTCTCTGCAACTATGGGCAAGATTCTTGAGCATCTGGTTAAAAATAGGCTAGAATGGTATGTTGAGAGCAGAGGATTGTTGGCTAACACCCAATTTGGATTCCGTAAGGGTAGGAGCACCATGGACAGCTTAAATATTCTTACTACGGATATTAGACTGGCACTTTCCAATAATGAGCAGCTAGTAGGATGTTTCCTTGACATCTCGGCTGCTTATGACAATGTCCACCTTCCGGTGCTCAGAGCAAAAATGCTACACCTGAGCATTCCCGTGAAGGTGGTACAATTTGTCTCCAACTTATTCATAGGAAGGTCCATCAAGATACGTAGTGGCAACTCTTATCTCCCTCCACGTACACTGTGGCAGGGCCTCCCTCAAGGATCGGTTCTCAGCCCCTTACTCTACAGCATTTACACATATGATTTGGAGCAGTCTGTGTTACCGTTTTGTGAAATTCTTCAATATGCAGATGACCTTGTTCTTTATGCGTCGGCAAAATCTGTAGAGACATCTTCTTCAAGACTGAATATGGGCCTTAGCTACTTAAAAGATTGGCTGGAAGAGCATGGCCTGTCTTTATCACCTTCCAAGAGCTGTGTAGTGACCTTCAGTCGCAGAAGGGCAATGCCCATTGTGGATATCCGTTATGGTGACGAAGTCATTCCCAATTATGAGTCCACCAAATTCCTAGGCATCATCTTGGACCGCAAAATGTCAGGAGAACCACACCTTAAACATATAAGTGACAAATGTGAGAAAGGGGTGAATGTTTTGCGAGCACTATCAGGAGTTTGGTGGGGTTCCCATCCTTATTGTCAAAAACTGCTCTACAACGCTATAATACGCAGCCACATGGACTACGGTTCATTCATTCTAGAACCATGTAATAAGAAACCCCTGGAAAAGTTAGATCTTATACAGGCTAAATGCCTAAGAATCATACTTGGTGCTATGAAGTCAACTGCAAAGAACGCCATGCAGGTGGAATGTGTCGAGCCCCCACTTGCACTACGTAGGCAGTATCTTGCCGATAGGTTCCTCATAAGAGCTCTTTCCAACTCCAATCATCTGCTGATCCCTCGCTTGCGGTCTCTTGCTTTAACGGTCACTGAAAACCCATATTGGATGCATAAGCCATTCCCTAACATCATAATAAGTTTTTCCAAAATAAATAATTTAAACCCTTTTATAATGTACAGCTCAGGAACAAACCCCATTTATGAATCTAAATTTGAAACTTTAATTTTCTCCCCTCATATCATTTTGGATTTGGGAATACACAAGGATGACCCAGGAGCGGAGAGTAAATTCAACAAGCTGTTAAGAAAATGGCCAGGTTACTTACCAGTGTTTACTGACGCTTCCAAAATAGATTCCGCAAACTGTGTTGGATCAGCAGTAGTGATTCCCAAATATAACATTGTCTTGATGTTCAAGTGCCCTCCACAGTCATCGATATTTACTGGTGAAGCCGTTGCTATCTTGGAGGCTGTAGCATATGCTGACTCCCATAATATTAAAAAAGTGATCATTTTCTCTGATAGTAGGAGTTGTCTGCAGGCTATTATGGGCAATCAGTTCAAAATGAAGACAAAGTACCCATTGATTCTGCAAATAAAGGCTTTGTTAAGAAAATGTGACACAAAGGGATTAAAAATTATTCTTGCATGGATCCCCAGCCATTGTGGTATTGAGGGTAATGAATCTGCAGACTCATGGGCAAAGAAAGCTATTGAGTTAGGTTCACCAGGCTGCAACAGTATATATAGTTCTGACCTTCTTTGCAATGCTCAAACTGATTTAGTCACCACATGGCAAAACCGTTGGAATTCTTCCAGACTGGTAGTAGGAAAACATTATGGGCGCATTCAACAAAAGATTACTCGTAAGCCATGGTTTTTCAAATTTCGTACCCAGCCTAAATGGGTCACCTCAACAATATGTCGGTTGCGCCTAGGACCAGTTTGTACGCCTGTGTTCCTTGCTAAGATACATGTCCGGGATACTTCATTGTGCGAATGTGGGTTAGACGAAGGCACGGTGGATCACATTTTCTTTTCTTGTTCGAGATTCAATTACTCTTTGTATGACGTTTTACCTATTACTATTCCGCGACCTGTTAACTTCTATACACTTCTCGCTCTTATGGACCCTCCCTTAACGGCAATTCTTATTAAATATATACAAGTACATAACATAAAACTGTAAACTTCAGCCTTAGTCATTGTTAAAAATTGTATCTATATATATTTCTATGTTTTTTCTTCCTCTATTTCATCCGCTATGTTGCTTGCTTTAACAAACTGTCATCCGCTTCCCGCTCTTTTTCACTAATGTTGGTACAGTGTCATATGTGTCATGTAATATGTTTTGTTTTTGTCTGTGTCGTCCATAACATTGTGTTTTATTTTTCGTTCTAGGTTCCCGACCTATCCTTCCAAAAATTAAATCAAAATCACCGAACACTCTCGTTAAAAAAAAAAAAAAAAAAAAAAAAAAAAAAAAGTCAAAAGTCACCACGACATTGGCAGAATCCACCTGGCTCAAAATAGCAAGGAGTAAAAGCCATGATAGAAAAAAAAAAAAAAAAAAAAAAAAATTGAAAATATCGATGTTCAAATGACAATATTAGTTATTATTTTTACTTATAAAATAATGTACGTTTAATTACTTATTATTTTCTGTGATATAACTTCTTCCTTAAAAACTAGATTCGTTCAAGATTTTAAGATTATTTTGTTACTGTCATACAATCAACTTCTATTTTATGTTCATGAGGGTTATAAATAAAATTATACTTACATGAAATTGTAGTCTTTTTATTGCGATTGCTTGTCGTAAACCAAAGTTATGGATGTTTGAAGCAAAGGAGATTACGTAAAGCGTTTTGGAAGCTACCTTGTGTGGTAAACCTTGACTTCTCTTATCTTTGCCGAGAGTTATTATAGTGCAGAGGGCACATGAGTTCGAATATTAGAAGTTTTGCGACTTTGCACAAATACCTAAGTATGACATTTTTTAAACGTTACAAGAGGTAATAACCATTGAGGTGTACAAAAATAGTTATTTGTTATACAAGAGTGCAAAGTTCTATTTTAACGCCGAGTGTGGATTTGAAAAACGAGCAAGTTTTTCAATACACGAGAAGTAAAATACATTTGCACCCGAGTGTAACACAAAACTTTTCCCCTCACTATAGCGAGGAAAGTACAACGCAAAAAACTCGTTTATCACTACTTCCAGTCACAGAACTTCCAGTAGTTCCACAGGTGGTAAAACATCTTCATCATTAGATTAACCGACTAATCAATTTTAAAGCAGAAAATTTGCCTCTATTCAAGGTCAAATTACTTTATCCACTAGTGGATAAAATGCGTTTTTACCCGCTGGTATTAAAGGACAAAACACGTGTTTCCGAGCTAGTGAGGGGAAAAGTCTCTAACGCCTATCCATTATCAACATTTGTTCTGTGATCAATTAAACTGTCACAACAAAGAGAAAACGCTTTTAAACATGTTTAAACATAGAGCGCGGTGAAACGGCAATTTAAAACATCACTTTATATTCCTCGCTGAAAGCCCACAATTTTTTGTGTTCAGTGTAAACGTGGCTTTTCAAACATAATTGCAATTCGCGAAGCATAACCCAAGGTCGGTGTTACAATGTCGAACAATTCCAAAGTTGTCGTACAAGGGCTTAGGCGCCGTCCACGGAACGGAGGCTGGTACCGATGTCTCCAAGCATCGATTACGCTACCGACCCCTGCAGTAAACAGTACCCCAAATGCTCTTCAAGAGGTAACATGCTACGGCAGAAATACCTTTTGTTTACGAAATTTAAAACTGCTGTTAAAATGAAATAACACAAAAAATCACACAAAAGTAATTGTACTTATTTCAAAATGGCAAAAACTAATGTTAATAAGAAATGGATAAGCGAAGAGACGAGTGAAGAAGAAGAATTGTTTCACCACTGTAGAGAAATGATGACGGTGTGTTATGCTATGACGAAGGTTATTATAGACGCGGATAACAAATGGAAGGGCCCTAAAGGTAGCAGCACTCCGCATTCGCTGTCGAACAGAAGTTATATTACCGGGCTGGTTAATATACAGGCAAGTACTCATTTAATTTATCTCTGTTTTGATAACTGTTTTTTAACTCCCGAGGCAAAAACGACGGGATGTTATAAGTTTGACGTGTATGTCTGCCTGTTTGTGTGTGTGTCTGTCTGTGGCATCGTAGCTCCCGAACGGATGAACCGATTTAGATTTCGTTTTTTTGTCTGAAAGCTGAATTAGTCGGGAGTGTTCTTAGCCATGTTCCATGAAAATCGGTCCACTACGTCGGGGTTTTTTTCAAAATTTTAATTTTGTTAGGTTAGTTTAGAATCAACCGTGTCCCAATATAAAAAGTGTTCAGTTAGTTACAGTATCTACTTACTCGTCACTACTTTTTAAGACGACATAGTTCTATTCTATTCACGCACAGTCACCTCTGCAGCACAATGCTATTTTAAATATCTACTTTATTTGGTTTGTATAAAACTTGTCTATGACAAACTGTGTTTTCTTTAGGTATGTCAACCAATCTGAATCCTAGGCCACTGTAGAATCCTTTCACAGTAAAATTCAAACTAACTTCTATAGCAAATAAAGCACGATGTCAATACGACAGGGTTCTAGATTACTCAGTGCATATCAGGTTCCTTTTACCTGAAATTATTTACCTATTTCTTATTCTATAATTTTCAGGTACTAGATCAAATCATAGAATACCTCTCGAAAATCGTAAAATCCTTCTACAAGTTGAACCCCAAACTCGCTCGCATGAAGAAAGAGAACCCGCTTTTGCTAAGCAAGCATGATCACGTGTTCGATAAGTTGTGCAGTGTGCGATTCATAATGATGCAGGCGACGCATGGACTTATTGTTACTATACTGAGTACGTGCTTGCATAGGGATGACTCGAGGAAGATGATTGAATCCAGTTTGTGGTAAGCAAAGACCTATATAACTTCGTATAGACAGATAAAGTCTAAGAAAAAAACATACCCCAAAACCATACAGAAAAAGGTACGGTGAGCGGTGAGCTAGATGGCGATACACCTTTGGGGTACGCTCGGCTAGATGGCGCTAATATTAATATTGGTCATTTTAAAACATATCAAGCTAAGATATGGGCCAAATTGTCAAAACTGAGGTTCAAAAGTTTTAAGCCTGTGTCGAGAGATGGCAGTCTATGCACTGTGATTACACATTTTACTTTCACAGTAACTCTCTTTAATACTCTATCCTCTTTGGTGGTAAGTTAACAATGTTAACATATCGTCACTACTTTGAAAAACTTGTCTTTTTCCGTCAATGAAAAGAAAAATGTAGTACTTAAGTATATATAAGTACCTATTTATGGAATGCATATAGACTTAGGTACCTACTGGGCATTTTCGCGAAAAAATATTCGATACTTTTTTTTTTCTCAGAATAGGTAGGTAAATTTAATGTTTTCCTACTCAGAATCACGAGCCCTTTCGATCCTACTAAGTAAAAAAAATCGTCTCAAATTTAATTTTTCCACTTCGTTACCATTTTTCAAACACTTTGTGCAGCGGTTACAAAGTGGAAAGTATGTGAAATAATCAGTGATCGGAACTATGGGAACAAAACTTTAACAAAACCTTAGAGCTGACATAAATTTAAAATGAAACCAAGATTATTATTTTCAGATCAATGTTAAGTTTGATTTTATATCTGAATCCAAGATTTCTAATACATTACTACAAGGATATTAATATTTTCATGGCTGTAAGTACTCTAAAATGTCCACTTAGTAAGTTTTGTTAAAGTTTTGCTCCCATAGTTCCGATCACTGGAAATAATAGAAAATTTTGGGACCATTTTTTTGTCTCTTGTTTTCTGTCCTAGATCAAAAGGGCTCGTGATTCTGAGTAGGAAAAACATAAAATTTACCTACCTTAGAATTTTATTTTTGGTGATTGTTCTCGCGAAAATACCCTACTGCGTTTTTACTTGAGTAGAATGAGTAGCACTGTGAGATACGACATTCTTTCAAAGTAGTGACTTTATTTACTGTCTGCCGTGCAAGCACCATACTGTGAGGTTCATAATGGTCTAATTCTACCAATTTACAAAACTACAGGAGTAACTTCCGCTGGTTGCCATTTTTTTCTTCAATTTGACAATTATGTGTCTGTTGTTCAGGCAACATTATGTAGTGTGAGGTCAGTCAGCTTCGTAGATAAGTAACCACTACTGCGTAGATATTTTTTAAACGGGAGTCAACAATCTGCATCTGGCATGGATCTCCAGTCTCCAGTAATGTGAGGAACGCCCAGCGGGTTCTCGGGCATCTGAGCAAAGTTCACGACTTTCACGAGTGCCCACCAGCCGGGTTCTTGGTTGCGCTAGTGTCAAAATTCCAAGCTGCGACTAACTATTTTGTCCATTATTTATGTTCCAGTTTAGTCGCCATATACAACCAAATGATAGGTCTGAGCTACAAAAAGTTCGCATCGAGATTCAGCATTTGCAGCAACACGTATCCGAACACAGTTAGCGAAACCAAGGCCATTACGCTCACGAAAATTGTTCAAGTGAGTTTACAATATATAGAAAAATTTCGAGATCAATTTCTGTTCCTAAATTAGTTTGAAAGTAGTAGTAGTAGGCGAGAGGCGGGCAAGAGTGGCAACCTGTCACTGCAATGTCCAAATTTCGTTTTCTTTCAACCCCTTTTTGCCAAGTGGGGCACTGAAACTTGAGTAGTTCATGTGCTCTGCCGACCCCTTTATGGAATACAGGCGTGATTGTATGTAGTTCAAATCTGCATTTACTACTACCTACCTACCTACTAATGGGTATCTTCTTAAATTATTATCCTCTTAAAATTTGCCGGTCCCTACACTCTGGATTGGAAGTCACTTTGCCCACTACCCACCCTACGGATCAATCATTTGACCTAGATATGATTTTTCAGAGCTTCAAATGATTTTTTTTCGCCTTGTAATGACTTTGAGCCTCAGATACAAAAAATGGTCACAGAATAGTACATTACGATACGAGTGCGTAAAAAAGGAAGTTCGAAACGAGTGGCGATAAATTAAAACACGACCGAAGGGAGTGTTCTAAATCGACACGAGTTACGAATTTCCTTTTCGCACGTGTATCGTACGACGTTTTTCAGTACAGATGAGCCTCCGAAGTTTCGACCTGGCATATAATAAAAGTTTTTTTGAAGTTTTCATAACTTTTTTTGTAGGTACTAGCAAAAAGTCGCGTCGAGATCGATTGCCACCGCCTGATCAACTGTCTGGTCAAGATGTACAAACCTGAAGATGATTCCGATAACGACTCCGGCGCTAGCACAGCGGAGAGCTTGGAGATATATCAGTAAGGCACCTATTTTAATTTTATAAAGTCTAAGCCATTTTGTCCCTTTTCCTTGTTGCACACCTACATACTATTCCCCGTTTCGTTTTATGAATTTAGTTACAAGCGTAAATAAAGCTCTCTAAGTAGACTAATTATCAAAGAAAGATGGATAGATAAAGGAAGCAGAAAATGAAATGATTGATGATGAATGAATGGTTCCTAGAAGGATGTTCCGGTATACCAGAAACGCATAGGTGTATATTTATAGAGCATAACATCTTAACAGTTGTCTCCCTTTACCTTTACTCTATATGCCTATATGTCTTTAAAAACAAACACCTTTTTAAAATAGCCAGACAAAATGTACGCAGTAATTTTAGAAATAAGGATGACATGTTAGTAATTAAGAGTAATTTTAGGTATTTTGACAAGAGTTTAAACAACACCGCTGTAAGAGTTTATAATAAGTTGGATAAAGATATTAAAGAATGCCCAGATCTTAGAACGTTTCAAAGAAAACTTGACAATATTTTACAAGTAAGCCATATTATTCCATCAAAGAGTACTTTGCTAGAGCATTAGATTAAACATTTAGAATGAAAAATAAAATAAAAAATCGACACATAATTATACACTCCGGTCATCTACATCACATTATCTTTGTATCTCTTCTATCTTGACATTCTTAGTTTCTCAATATGCAATTATTCTTAGTACCTGACTTTTAAATTATTATTATTATTTTACTTTTAATCGTATTCCCTTTTTATAATTTATAATTTTGTTTTCTTTTATTCTAATTGTAATCTATTTCTATTTTAATTATTATTTTGACACCAGTGATGTAATGTTCGTTACAACTATGTTTGCATGCATTGTATTATGTTTTATCAGCAAATAAAAATTTGATTGATTGATTGATTGATTGAACATGTTACATCTTCCTTCAATCCAAACAAGTTTTCGAGAATGTCCCTGAAAATGCATTCATACTTAATCATAAATGTGTATGACAGCATGGAGCAAGCGTCACACCAGCTGAGCCGAATATCTGACCAAGATCACAGTATAATAAAGAGTGCTATCGTACAGTATGGTCACTCCCGCTCCCCGAGAGTGCTGGCCATTCGCTCTCGGTTACCTCAGTTGCCGACTTGCCGCCTGTCAAAAACGCGACCAGTCAACCTGTCATATCTCTCCCCGGGATGGCCCGATTCCCCAGGGATGTCCCTTCGGGACATCCCGGCGTCAAAAATATTGTGGATATGATAGAGCAAAGCTCTAATCTCCCAAAACTCATATAAAAAAAAAAATGTCATATCTCACTCGTACAAGCATGGTACGCGTTCACCTACACGAGCTTAGACTAAGTGCGTAGGAACGCTCCTCTTTCATACATTTGATCGCCATTGTCCGAGGTGTGTTTATCAAAACTTCACTTGTAAGTTCTTTGAACTTGTAAAATAAACGCCCGGCATTGATCGCCACATCCAGCCAAACCAAGTTTCATATGATAGTGCCTTTCCTTTTTATGACAATCTTTCCTTATCGCTTTCAGTACCCTAACGAAACACATCACCCCACCAACATCCTCCATGTCTCGAGACATGACCGTGGACAAACGTCGTGAAGCCTTCATAGAGCACAAGAAATCCAAAATGAAGCATGCCCAGAGCCTAATAGAATTAAAGAACGAGCAAAATAAGATGATCACGGAGGTTCTGTCTCAGAACTCTGATTGTGAGATTGCGTATACGTCGTTGTTGACTAACCAGTGTGTTTTGGAGAATATTTTTAATTCTGATGGTGAGTTTTCTTTGACCACCTCTAGAACCTGTAGGAATTTGTCCTATAGTCAGTTTTTTACCTACTTACAAATTAATATTTAAAGATAAAAGTGAACCTGACAGGCATCTTCTGGGCGAGTTCAATCCATCGTAGGCCACGTCTTCGCCTTTGGCTAGTCTGTGATCAAGAGTAAGCCCATTTATAATATGTAATAATAATAAAAAAGGACAAAAATAAACCTAAAGAAGTTAGACAGAGAGATGTACCTAAGTATGTTAAAGCTATTATAGTTCTTTAAAGGTAAGCATGTAACCTAGGCTATAGTTACTAAATATTATATATTCTAACATTTGTTTATTATTTCCAGAAAATGTAAATAGTATTCTTCAGAGCGAAGAAATTTACATAGAGATACTTTTAGATACGGTTGCAAATATGGCCCCCACGTTACTCGGAAATAACGGAATTAAGAAATTTAAATCAGGTAATTCTTCTTAAAGGAGCACATACAGATGTAGTGCGGAAAGCTTTTCCTTCGTATTTTTCCGGAAACGTTCGTCTTTGTCTCGCTAGTTCACACAGTGTACTGAATTTTTTTATTCTAAAATAATTTTATGGTACGGTGCAGCAGTTTCGTGTAAACGTATTACATGATTAAAGTAGCTTTATTATTTGTATTATATCACGCTATAACCTAGATGTACCTGTAAAAAAAATACAATATTATATTTTCTAGCCTCTTACCACATTAGGGCTCGAAACTACTTGACCTCTTTGCTGTGTGTATAGAGTTAAATTTAAGATTACAAGTTTTGACACCATTCAATGATTACTGCAAATAAAATTGGAATGTATCTATATTAAATTTATTATTTCAGGTCGCGTGCAAGCAAGTAAAAAGGCAGCAAAAAAAGTGACCGAGTACTATCAAAATATATTATGGGGTGACGTCGGTAGTTGCCTAGAACATATAGTGCTGTGGTGGTCATCATTCCCCTTAGCTACGAGGTAAAGTATGAATTTTCTGAGATGAACTTTTCGGTTTTGCCCTAATCTGTTAAACAAAGGCCTTTGTTTCTATTATTCGCGGCGGTTAGCTCCCGTTTAAACGGCACGTGCTATAGTCTCAGTGTAGTTAAAAAGCAAGTATCATGATAGCAATAAGGTTCAAATCCATAAAAAGCCCTTTCGGAGATAACACGTTTTGTCATCTCCAAAAAAAGTTACCTGCACACTGCAAACTGTTTAATAAATTTGAACCTTATTGCTATCATGATAGTTTCTTTTTAACTACACTGAGACTTTAGCACGTGCTGTGGAAACGGGAGCTAACCGCCGCGAATAATAGAAACAAAGGCCTTTTCCCCTCACTCGTGTCAAACACGTGTTTTGTCCTTTAATACCAGCGGGTAAAAACGCATTTCATCCACTAGTGGGTAAAGTAATTTGACCTTGAATAAAGTTTTAAAATTGATAAAAGTAGGTGAATCTAGTAATAAAGATGATTTACCACCTGTGGAACTACTGGAAGCAGTGATAAACGCATTTTTTGGGTTGTAGTTTCCTCGCTAATAGTGAGGGGAAAAGTTTTGTGTTACACTCGGGTGCAAATGTATTTTACTTTTCGTGTGTTAAAAAACTCGCAAGTTCAGGATTCTATTCTCGAACCACTCGCTTCGCTCGTGGTTCAACTATAGAACCCTTTCACTTGCTCGTTTTTCAATTCCACACTCGGCGTTAAAATACAACTTTGCCCCCTTGTATAACAATTAACTATTGTTTAACAGATTAGGGCAAAACCGTAAAGTTCATCTCAGAAAATTCATACTATAATCAACTTGCAATCATTATATTGATCATTAGTCCCTCCAAAAGCGAGTAATAAACTATGATCTATCGGCTATAGCATAAATTAAATATAACAAGATCATTCCATCCCATACATTAAAATGCGACCACCTACGAACGCGCTTACACTCCACCACACATAGATGGCGCCACAAAAATGCCTTGTTGCCACCGATTAAGATAGATTAAGTGTCAATTCCGAGCTGTAAATCTATGTCAAAAGTGACACTTAACGCCATCTACAAGTATAATCGAAAGCTACAAGACATTTTTTTGTAGCGCCATCTATGCGTGGTGGAGTGTAAGCGCGGTCTTAGGCGGTCGCATTTTAATGTATGGGATGGTATGATCTTGTTATATTTAATTTATGGCTATAGACACGAACAAAAAATAGTGGCTCACGTGTAAATAAAAGAGACGTGATGATAGAACGAGAAAGTTATAGTTCGTAGCTGAGAGATGAACTATAAATCGCTCGCTCTCTCGTTTATTTACAAGGGAGCTACTATCTTTTGTTCGTTTCTATAACCGATAGCTCATAGCTCATCGCTTCGCATCGCTTTTGGTCAGTGTCTTAGGTACTTAATTGCTGCACCTATACGAAATGTAAGAAATTTGCATCTTGTCTTAAGTCTTAGCACATTGACATCTGTTGGTTCATTGGGTGGACGACATTCGAAACGCAATCGCCCTCCTTTTGTTTATTCAACTCGAAATAACAATTATCAATGCCCCAAAAGTCTACTGATAGTTTGACACTTCGGCAGTGGGCGTTCAAGAGCTTAGGTGCTATCAATGCTAAGAACCTAAGCACTAGTGAGATATAAAAACACTCTTCTGTAGCCTAAGCTAAGGACTACCTACCCTACTATTGCTCGATTTTTAGATGTGCAAACAGGCCCCACCCCGAAGATTTCAGTATCCTAAATATCCATAGGAAATGTTTTGTTGTTTGGGTATAGATAACCAAAAATGTATGTACTTATGACCCACATGTACTTGTGTGTGTTACAAATAGGGATTGCAATCCGGTCTGATTCCCAATCCGGCCGGATCCGGCCGAATTTCGACCCCAATCCGGTACCGGATCCGGCAAATTTCACCGGATCCGGTGGCATGAAAAAAGCACCGGATCCGGCCGGATTACCGGATCCGCCGGACCGGCTTGCAATCCCTAGTTACAAACACGTGTTATGTTATATTGCGTACTGTTTACTTTACAGGTCCCCAAATACGAGTCAGAATCTACGGGAATGGCTTTTCGCTACATTTAAATCTACCAGTAAGTATGTCTAAAATCTAATTGTTAACTAAGAATTCAAGATCCAAGCTACTAATCGATCTGTAGCGAAAGAAACGCCATTATTATATTATTTGTTTCTCCGTTTTAAAAACTCTCGGGTGTTTCGAGAGCCCGGTCATTTATAAGGCGTGCGTGGGGATATAGGTACAACACGTAGTACAGGAGATATTTGATGTCATGTAGAACGCCTGCTGGAACCCATTCACAGTTTGAATAGAGTATACCTGTGAACCGGTTTCGACAGGCGTTGGAAGCTATTGTTATTGTGGATAGAATTCTGATCTATGGTTTAAGTTTCGGTGGAAAAAATGCTGGGCTTGCAAAGAAATCCGGACACCTGCCATAACATTGTAAGCACAAGTTATTGAGGAAGGTGGTGACTTGGTAGATGGGCACCTGATTCGCCATCGTAGAGAAAAGGTTGATGTATTAATTATATTTTCAGATACTCCCGAATTAGTATTGGCAGCGTTAAGGATACTCGCTGACGCCTTAGGGTGCCATGTGACTACCACTTCGTGGGACAAACACTTTAAGTACGTTATGTTTATATAAAATAAATAAGATATTAATTGTTTATTTCATACCACATAAATCCATAAATATTAGTTAATTGATTAATTTTAAATCTATGTTAGTCATAAGATTCAATACTAATACTAATACTAAACTTTAATGTTTACATTTCAGTGCCACCTTAACGACAGATTTGACTGTGACATCTCTAAAACAGTATCCAGATCTCTCCATCAATGTAACGGAAGTAAGTAAAACCTATTTGAAATACAATAAATCCATACTAATATTATAAATGAGAAAGTGTGTGTGTCTGTTTGTTTGTCTGTCTTTTACGACATAACGGAGCGACTAGTTGACGTGATTTTTTAAGTGGAGATAGTTGAAGGAATGGAGAGTAGCATAGGCTACTTTTTGTCTCTTTCTAACGCGAGCGAAAGCTAGTAGTGTATAAATTCCTTACGATCAACTTTAAGTTTTTCACGCAATGCACGAAAATGTGATATATACTCGTACGAACCACTTAACTCAAGGTTAGTGGGCTGTCAACTGTAAAATTCCATATAAAATGGTGAGTTAACCCTCCATTTTCGTTGGTGCAAGTGATCCTTACTCGCACATTATGATAGTGTGTACATATTTTGGCAACTTGCCCGTGGCCATAATATTGCCTGTGTAGCTGCTTACATAATTTCGTTGTCTCACTGGCACGGTCACCACATCTTTGTGACATTGTCCCTTTCTAGCAAATGCCACGATCTCTTTTTTTTTATACTACGTCGGTGGCAAGCAAGCATATGGCCCGCCTGATGTAAAGCGGTCACCGTAACCTATGGACGCCTGCAACTCAAACAGTGTCACATGCGCGTTGCCACCCCATTAGAAACTTGTACATTCCCTTTCGCTGTGTTAAATACACCTAGCAAAAAGGAGTGTACAAGTTCTAAGGCGGCTTCGGGTTGCCGACGACTCAAAGGACAATAGACGGAACAAATTAGTTCCGTATGTAGGTCCTTCCGTCACCAGCACACCGCACCCTCGTTGAGCTCTGGCAGCCTTACTCACCGGCAGGAACACAACACTATGAGTAGGGTCTAGTGCTATTTGGCTGCGGTCTTCTGTAAGGGGCAGGTACTTCCCCAGTTGGGCTCTGCTCTAGATTCGAGCGAGATGATATCCGCTGTGCTGTGCCCTACCACACAAAGCGGAATATCATTCGCTATGCCCTACCTCCTCTCTTTCTCGCACAGGAGACATTTATACTGTGCTATGGCTTTCAGGTGACAGCATCAGGAGCCAAGTTCGCCCTTATGCTGCAGGATCTCGTCACTCTGAATAACCAGTGCGAAGTGACGTGGGACTACATACTGGGCGCGCCGCTCGAGGACCTGCCGCTTGTGGAGCAAATACCCATTTTACATAGACTTGGTAAGTATAATCACAGTATAAGGGACGACTCAGTAGGTATAGCCTGACAAGTTTTTATTTGACCCTCGCCACGTTGCAGATTTCCAGCTGAACTAATTTCTTTTACTGGCAAGAATTACCATTTGACACCCGTCGTCGAAAGTCATCGTATAGTGGCACAACTCAAAATGAAATGCCATTTGAATTTTAATCTTACCGGTAAGAGTTAGAATATAAAGTGCAGTAGCATTTCATTTTGAGTTGTGCCACTATTCATCTTGATAAGCGACGATATCCCCAAAATAATATTTTGAAAAGTGAACATAATTATACTTAACGTGATAAATTACTTACAATAAAAAAAGGATGAAGAATTTAACTGTATTTCGATAACAATGTTCCGAAATCGGTTGATGACATGTCCGGTACTGACAGTTTATAGTGCGGTTCTCCAGTACTGATTATTTGGTTTCGATTTAGCTTAATATATTTTTTGTTCTTATTTAAGGTGTCTTCTCTCTGCCGTGAAAAATATTTAAAGATATATGGAGGCCGTTACATCATTGACACCAGTACAAAACAAGGTCCCACGCAAAAAGAAAATAAACATCGACGACTTCGATAAAAGCACATGATTTATGGATTTTAGGCTGTGCGGAAACTAGTAGCGAGTATTTAAACCGTGCTTATTAAACTTTGATTCTCTAAAACCATTATTTTTCTACCAATATTAACGCGAAACCAGCACACGCTGTCCCCATTACATTATGACGCATTATGTTGCATTATGACGTCCGCACATTATTGCCATATGAAAGCGGTTTATAGCGACACTCTTTCAGGGTCAAATAAAATCTTGTCAGGCTTTACTTTCTGGCAGCTGCGACGCGCGAAAGGTACCTACTGCGTTCGCAAGCACGAGGTTGAACAAAATTTATTACTTTTGACTTTTTAACCCATTAACTTTTTAACTTGAAGACTCGTAGAAGAATCGTAGAGTATCTAAAAATAAAAAATAACCAACCTTTTTATCCATTTAACCTTTTAACACCTTTTGAAGCTTTTCACTTTTTAACCTTTTTACCCTTTTAACATTAAAACCTTCTAACTTTTTAACCTTTTAAATTTTTAACAAAGGTTAACCTGTTCACTTTTTTAACCGTTTCACTTTTTAACCTTTTCACTTTTAAACCTTTTCATTTTCATAACCTTTATTTAGTAGAGTTACCCTTTTAACCTTTAACTTTATAACCTTTTAACCTTTTCACTTTTGAACCTTTTAACTTTATAACCTTTTAACCTTTTAACTTTATAACCTTTTCACTTTTGAACCTTTTAACCTTTTAACTTTTTAACCTTTTAACTTTTAACCTTTTAACTTTATAACCTTTTAACCTTTTAACTTTATAACCTTTTAACCTTTTCACTTTTGAACCTTTTAACCTTTTCACTTTATAACCTTTTAACCTTTTAACCTTTTCACTTTTGAACCTTTTAACCTTTTAACTTTAACCTTTTAACCTTTTCACTTTTGAACCTTTTAACCTTTTCACTTTTGAACCTTTTAACCTTTTAACTTTATAACCTTTTAACCTTTTAACTTTATAACCTTTTAACCTTTTAACTTTATAACCTTTTAACCTTTTAACTTTATAACCTTTTAACTTTATAACCTTTTAACCTTTTCACTTTTGAACCTTTTAACCTTTTAACTTTATAACCTTTTAACCTTTTAACTTTATAACCTTTTAACCTTTTCACTTTTGAACCTTTTATCTTTCACCTTCTAACTTAACTTGAAGACTCGTAGGACTTGGAGTATCCAGGTAGCGCTAGCTGAAAAAAGTTAAGAGTTTAGTTCTGTTAAACTTCTATCCTTCCTTATATGTAGAAGGAAGCTCCTTAGTCACAGTCAGTCTTTTTTTACCTTTTTAGTTTTTTTATTTTTCACTTTTTAATATTCTAATTTTTTAAACTTTTATTTTCTTAACCTGTTAACCTTTTAACCGTTTAACCTTTTAACTTAAAGACTCGTAGAAGAATCGTCTATAGTATCCAGGTAGCGCTTGTAACAAGGCTCAGCCCTTTTAACATAAAATTATAATAAGTTGATTGTTACTCAGTGTCAATATTACCTTGTTGAACAGGCAATGAACGGCAAAGTGTCACGACAGGGCGACAATTGAAATAGGCATAGCATTAAGGTTTGACGCTTTATAAACCAGATGGCGTGTCACATAATTTTAGATTTGGTAACCATGGTGCGGAAAGTTGCGCATTATTAACATGCATTATTAATTTCATAAAATTATAAAGTGTATCCAGGAAAATTACAAGTGGATTTTTTTTGTGTTGCGTGGTTAACCAAGACTGAGCTAAGACGCCAACACAGCTAATATTTCACGACAGTAGCGACGTCTACCGTAAGAATTGTAAACTTCTGAAACGGCAATCGGATTAGAGACATTTCTGTTTCAAAGTCAAGTGAATGCCGTGGAAATGAGAGCGTTAAGAAGCATGGCTGGTGTGAAGTTGAGTGATAGGATCAGAAATAGCGTGATAAGAGAGAAGTGTGGAGTGGATGTAGCTGTGGTAACAAAGATTGAGATGGGTATGTTAAGGTGGTTCGGGCATGTAGAGAGGATGGATGAGAGGAGAGTAACGAAGAAAGTATATGAAAAATAAGATGAAGGTATAGAGTGGAAAGGGTCAGTTGGAAGTGGAAGACCTAGGCGAACTTTTCTTGTTCAAATCGGGGAAATATTGCAAAAAGGCCAGGTCAGAAGTACTCGAAACCGACGAGCGTGTATGAGAAACGTTATGAAAGTGTGTGAAGCGAAAGTGATTTGTCAGGATCGTAGTAAATGGAAATCTGTGATCTCTGCCTACCCCTTTGGGAAACAGGCGTGATTGTATGTATGTACATTTCTGTTTGTTACAATAAATACCTTGTTTTTAGATCACTCTATCCATACATACCGCCTATGGTGCCTTGCCGAAACGCGACGCCTCGCCAACCAATGGCAAATGGACGACTTCTTTAGGATAACGCAGAAAGACATGCATGTGTGCATGGAACAGCTGGTCAATCTACGGTTCGCTGATCATACCGCTACTATTGAGTCGGGTAAGTCGTATACACCATGCGAGTAGGGCAACAAATATTTATTTTGAAGATATCTATCTATTTATTAGCCATGGTCTGGTGGGTACTTTCGTAAATTCCTCGCGTTCGTTTTGTCGGTGTCTGACTTATGAGTAAATACTTATGAGTATTTATACTAGTCATCATCCTCCTTGCGTTATCCCGGCATTTGCCACGGCTCATGGGAGCCTGCGGGTCCGCTTTGACAACTAATATCCCAAGATTTGGCGTAGACACTAGTTTTTACGTATTTGTTTTTACCAATGAATTAGAATTAAGTAGATAGCTATTGAAGCCTTAAATTACGTAATTATAAAAATACTTATTTAACAACCTGTATGTGCTTTAGAGGTTCGAGCATTTGTGTGTATTGCGCATTTTGATTGTTTATATAACTTTTTTTGTTTAGTTAATTTAATTCTTACAAAATGTAATTTAATGGATGACTGTTATTGGTTAATAAGAATATTAACCTATTAGCTAAAAAGTTAATCGTTAAAAGACTTGAAGACTACAAGAACTACGATTCGTACCTGAAAAAATTAAGAAGTTAAGAAAAGTTAATAGTTCTAACTTCTATCCTTCCTTCTATTAAGCAATATTATACTTTTATAATATTATGCTTCTATTATGTCTCAGTTATATTTACGGCTGTTGTTATCCTGAATACCAATAAAATAAAAAAATAAAACGAAACATTTTTCAACTATTGCAATAGTCTTAATTAAATAAATAAATAAATATTGGGGGACACCTTACACAGATCAACCCAACCCCAAACTAAGCAAAGCTTGTACTATGGGTGCTAGGCGACGATATACTCACGTATATAGATAAATACATACTTATATACATAGAAAACATCCATGACTCAGGAACAAATATCTGTGCTCATCACACAAATAAATGCCCTTAACGGGATTCGAACCCGGGACCGCGGCTTAGCAGGCAGGGGTCTACGCGCTAGGCCAGACCGGTCGTCAATTAATGTAGGTAAACGGCTATAATAATATGTTCCGTTTGGAAGATATCTTCAAAAGACCCGGTTGACCTCATATCACTCGATCCATTACGTGTCAAGCTCAGCAACCATTGATACCATTGAAATAATATCCATCTAAAATTTACGACAACTCGATTTGGTTTGTTGACTTGTAATGTGAGTTTTCTACGTATGTCTAGTGAAATTTTAGGTCGATAAAGGTTGTTGTGGATACTTCAGTGGTTACTCCCGATTCCCGAAGTGGATACTTAGGTTCTATGTTTTTTTTAAATTCCAGGTAAAATTGGAGTGCATGAAAATGTTTGTGCAAAAATGAGAGAAAAATTAGTTTCGGAAGTCAAAGTCAACACACAAAAACTAAAGGTAAGAAACGCAGTAGTCCCAGATTAGGCCAAGTACAGTCACCGGCATAAATAAGTAATGATTTCTGTACCTTGTCGCTTTTAATCGTTTGACAATTTCGTATGACATTTCAAACAAGATATTAATGTGACAAGGTATAGAAATCATCACATATTTATGCCGGTGACTACAGTCACCAGTAAGGTACACCTTATACATATGTATATTGAATAATTTTTAGGGCCCCCACAGACGGGAGACAAAACTGTTTTGTCTCCGTCGCTCGGTCTATGGGCTAGTATGAAGGTGCGCACACGAGGCGACGCAACTTTTCATACAAATACGAAAGTCGCCGAGCAACTGTTGCCTCCGTGTGCGCGGGGCCTAAATAAATTGACCTCTTTGATATAACAAATGTTACAGCGTTTGTGGTCAAGTGTTCGAAACGTCGTGATATATTGTAAAATTCATTATACCCGATATAATCCGTTTCCACGCTTTTATTTCATGAGTAACTCTCGCGGTAACAGAAGACGAAAATATCTCTCTTATTCCAGGAAGCAACGGAAGAAATAACTTCAGTATTAGCATCAGTCTGTGCGACAACGAGCATGGCGCACCTCACTATGATCTTCCCGAGCAACGCTGAATGGCGACGCGTCTCACACCCGCCTACAGCCGAGCGCTCAATCTACGTTTATGAATTATTAGGTGAGCAATTCCCGTTAAGTTTGTACATTTGGATCACGTCTCCGATTTTGATAAAAATTGGTAGGCTGATAGAGTCCATGATGCTGAGCAAGATCCACTAGGTTTCCCAAAATGTCCTATGTAGTTTGTATGAAACCTTCCTTTTTTGTTACCAGATTTCTATACATTTTCTGTAACAAAAAAGGAAAGTTTCATACAATCAACCTAGGACATTTTGGGAAACCTAGTGGATCTTGCTCAGCATCATGGACTCTATCAGCCTACCAATTTTTATCTAAATCGGAGACGTGATCCAAATGTACAAACTTAACGGGAATTGCTGAGGTAACTAATATTTGGCCTTACTAAACAAATATAAGCTAGTATACTACGGTAAGCCTAAGAAGCGCTGGCTGGACGTCGTGGGAGCGGACATGCAAGAGAACAATCTCACGCCTATGGGCCCATTTAGACGGTACAAGAACTCGCATACGACTTTTATTACATTGCGGTATTTGATGGCTGTGCAAAATTGTGTGTAACCTCAACAGCCCGCACTGTAACTAAAATCGCATGCGAGTTCGCACGTCGCCTAAATCAGGCCTAAGGATGTCGAAGACCGGGCAAAGCGCTAGGCCGGGAAAACCATAGAAGTAGGATGACAAAGAACAACTGTAGAATATCAAAAGTGAGACCAAAACTGGACCAATGTCAAGTGTCATTGGGAATATTAAAATCAGAAATTATATATTATAACGTGAATAATTTGCTTTTCCCCTCACTAGCTCGGAAACACGTGTTTTGTCCTTTAATACCAGCGGGTAAAAACGCATTTTATCCACTAGTGGGTAAAGTAATTTGACCTTGAATAAAGTCAAATTAACTGCTTTAAAATTGATAAAAGTAGGTAAATCTAGTAATAAGGATGATTTACTACCTGTGGAACTACTGGAAGCAGTGATAAACGCATTTTTTGCGTTGTAGTTTCCTCGCTGTAGTGAGGGGAAAAGTTTTGTGTTACACTCGGGTGCAAATGTATTTTACTTCTCGTGTGTTAAAAAACTCGCAAGTTCAGGATTCTATTCTCGAACCACTCGCTTCGCTCGTGGTTCAACTATAGAATCCTTTCACTTGCTCGTTTTTCAATTCCACACTCGGCGTTAAAATACAACTTTGCCCCCTTGTATAACAAATAACTATTTCTAACTGTTTAATCCAAACGGAAATCACTCACTGTATCCTCATAATACAACTTTTTGTACTGAAAAGTACGATTAATCCGTTAACTTAAATTGAGTAGGCCGCTAGCGGCCGCTGCCTGTCATCAAAAATGGTCACGTTTTTTCATTTGTAGTCTGCCTCTTTTGCACTCATAGGATGATCATATACGTGAAAGCTTCTCTTTTGCACACTTCAGCAGTCTTTAAGCGTAAGCGAAATGATAGGTCAGTGGGGAAAACGCTAGGTTAAAGGAGAAGATACTACAGGGTACACCAGCCACTAAAAACATGCCAAATACTTGTATACGTGACCTTGCTGTCATTCTCTGAGAGACGTGTATAGTATTTTTGTAAAGATGTTTGTGGCCTGGACTATACTAAGGGCCTACCTGAAAATAAAACTCTCCCATAAAAAATATTTGTAGGTGGCCACACTTATTAGTTAATGGGGTTCCGTACCAAAAAGGTACAAAAGGAACCCTTATGGTGCGACTTTTTTTTAATGATTCAACTATTGAAAGTTTGTTCGGAACCCTCGGTGGGCGAGTCCGACTCGCACGGCCGATTTTTCAAATACTAGTCCCGTATTTGCCTCAAACTAATATATCGGATCTGATTTCAGGTAGTTGATTTACGAAAAATTACAAATATGTAGACCAATTTGTTTTGTTTTCCAGATAAAATGATGTTACCGGTGGTTAAAGCGACGGAAGACATTACAACGTTGAACATGATTCTGCGAATAATGGGCGAATCATGGCTGCATCACATTTACATGGCCAAAGTCAAGTTTAGGTAATTATAATTTTGTTTCAATGAGTAGTTTGTTGTTGAAGGAACGAAAGAGGAGGTCTCCAATAAATTGCATATTCGAGACGCTACAGCCAAAAATCACTGATTACTACCATCATACTACATCAAAGCCATATTATTGTATAAGTCATATCAACATATTTTTAATGGATAAGTTTTACTTGTCATCTGAATCTATACTAATATTATAAATGGGAAAGTGTCTGTGTCTGTTTGTTTGTCCGTCTTTCACGGCAAAACGGAGCGACGAATTGACGTGATTTTTTAAGTGAAGATGAAGGGATGGAGAGTGACATAGGCTACTTTTTGTCTCTTTCTAACGCGAGCAAAGCCGCGGGCTAGTATTTCATATGTATGTTATCTGTTTAACTTTGTTATCGCACCTTCGCAGCAAAGACGCGGCATCGCAGCTTCTAGCGGATTTCAACGAAGTCCGCAACTGGTTGACGGAGTGCAAGCACCTCTCTGCAGCCGCTAGAAAACAGATGTTGCAGAATGAAGTGTTAAGGTAAGTAAATAACAAGTTTCCGCCAATGGAGGGTATTATAAATTGAAATAGATATCGTACACGGAAGAAAAACGACAAGGCCCACTGGTGGCCGAGCCGGGAATCAAACCCGGGTCTTAAGCTTACGCGGCTAACGTCTTCACCACTAGACCACCCGCCCGCCGTGGTACCCGACGAAATTTCTCTAGTGTATGTTATCTCTGATAAGGGCGGGCGGGTGGTCTAGTGGTGAAGACGTTAGCCGCGTAAGCTGAAGACCCGGGTTCGATTCCCGGCTCGGCCACCAGTTGGCCTTGTCGTTTTTTCTTTCGTGTATGATATCGATGGCGAAGTGCCATGAACTCCTAAGTATGAAAACCTAAGTAGTTGGGAGTTCATGGTACTCCACCGTCGATATCTATTTCAATTTATAATTTATATATAGTAGTGTGACTACTTGAAAAAAGAACAAATCAAAAAATATTTAATATAACCTAACCACAAAATAAAAATTTTGAAAAAACCCCCGACCGCGACCTACTGGACCGATTTTCATGAAACATGGCTAAGAACACTCCCGACTAACTCAGCTTTCAGACAAAAAAAAACGAAATCAAAATCGGTTCATCCGTTCGAGAGCTACGATGCCACAGACAGACACACACACAGACAGACAGACAAACAGACAGACAGACAGACAAACAGACAGACATACACACAGACAGACACGTCAAACTTATAACACCCCTTCGTTTTGATTTGTTCCCTAGTTGAATAGAGGGTATTACGTAAAACTTCCACATTGAGGCCTACTGCGAACCTGTAGGCCTACCACATGATTGCCGCGAGAGTATGTCGCCGCGAGATAGATCACACGTCTTGTTCTAACTGTATTAATGACATAAGGACGGGTAGTCTATCTCGCGGCGACATACTCCCGCGGCAGTCATGTGCTAACCGTGCTGGTTCGACATGTTGCACTTGTGAATTCGCGCGTAAGTGTGACGGGGAAGTAACACCTCAAGCAAGGTTCGAGGTAGGCCATCTGTAAACAAACGGCCTTGATGCATCAATGTCACAGAGAAAACTTTTCGAAACACTGTTTAAGACAAAGTAAGTATAAATTACAATAGGGTGTACTGCGTACTCACTGTATGTTCTGCATTCTGGCTGCATATTGCCTATATTCCGTAATGCTTCTAAGAAAATTTATAACCTATCCACAAAAATTAAATTTTGAAAAAAATCCTGACATAGTGGACCGATTTCCATCAAACACGGCTAAGAACACTCCCGACTAATTCAGCTTTCAAACAAAAGAGAACTTGATGTAAATCGGTTCATCCGTTCGGGAGCTACGATGCCACAGACAGACACGTCAAACGTATAACGTTTTTGCGTCGGGGCAGGGGCGGCTCACTCCGCGATTCTATCGCCGCACTACAAGTACATACTGGCGGTCGCGAGTTTTTTTAAGTTTTATAGGCGATGTCCGCATTGTCCGCGTGTAAATGGCTAATAATGCTTAGTTAAATAGACATCATGAATAAAATAGGACAATCTTACACATCTAATATTGATTAAGTCCCACGTAAAAGTTCAATAAGTCTTGTGATGTCGGGACTTAAACAAAAATATATAAATACTGTATATATACCTAGAATGTACCCAAGACTGGAATATAATAGTATAACATTTTATCTGAGTACTAATTGGTTTTAATCCATAAGCAACCCTATCGTCCGACGCTGCGCACGTGCGGCTCGTTTCTTTGTTAGAATTTTGTAGGCGGCATTTCGTGAACATCAAAGTAGTGGGCCTTCTGTACTTGTACTATTATATATTCTGTGGTCGGGGGTTAAAAACTGACTATTAGAAGTAATCAACTTTCAAGATTGTACTGCATTGCTACGAGTAAAGGTATTTAATGCAATGGATAAGATGGAGAAAAATATAAAAGCACATATTGATACAAAATTAGAGGAATTTCACTCAGATATGGGAAATATTAGATCGCAACTAGAAGACCAGGAAAAAAGATTAGACAACCTAGAAAGAAATAATGTAGCAAGAAATATCATGTTTTTTGGAGTCGAGGAAACTGAAAAATCATATTTTCAACTTCAGGATACAATAGTTACCATAATAAACTCCAGCATGAACATACCTACTTCAGAACTAGAGGTGCAGGCCGTCAGGAGAGTGGGCAAAAAGGGAGACCGACCACGACCTATCTCCGTCACGCTCAGTACATTGGGTAAAAAAATAAAAATTCTTAAAAATAAGAAAAAATTAGAGGGAAGCAACATATACCTGAAGAGAATTCCCACCTAAAGTAATAAAAATACGCGAGGAATTAAAACAAAAACAAAAGGATGAAATTGCAAAAGGCAACACAGCTTTTATTAAATATGATAAATTAATAGTAAAAGAAAAAAAAGAGCCAAGCACGAACAAAAGACAACTACCTATCTCTCCTCCATCAAATTCAGCTTCATATGCTGCACCGGCACAACAGAGCAATGAACGGACAAACAAAAAATATAAAACACAAAATACAATGATGTCTTATGTAACAAGAAATGAAGAATTATGAAAGATAAAGGCCTTCTCCACCCCCACCTCCTCCTGCAAACAATTAAAAACACAAAAACAAGATAAAAAAAATTCCTCTCCGCACCGAGGGTAAACTAAACTGGAAGTCAAATGAAAACACAACCACTGGAAATAAGGCGATCACTCTACAATGTTCCCCAACCCGGCCGGTCACCGTGGGGACAAACGACCAAAACCCTCCACACCAGCCAATGTATGTCTGCACATACAATGCTAGATCCTTGCTATCGGACGAACGGCTTATAGATTTTAAAAATGCCATATTGGACTTAAAATACGACATCATTGGCCTTTCAGAAATAAGAAGGAATGGCTATAATATTATAGAAGACGACGAACATATATTTTGCCACTTCGGCCAAACCCAAGGCCAATATGGCGTCGGATTCCTTATAAAAAATAAATGGAAACACAATATTCATAGCTTTATTGGAATATCTGAACGTATGTGTATTCTAAATCTCAATTTTTCAAATACACATGTGACCTTAATACAAGTATACGCGCCAACATCAGATGCACCAGACCATGAAATAAACATATTTTATGACCAACTGGGGCACGCCTGCAACAAATATAAAAATACAAAAATAATCCTGGGAGATTTTAACGCCCGAGTTGGTCAGCAATTGGTCGGCGAAGAAAGGATATTAGGAAAATACTGCTACGGAAATCGAGATAAACGAGGAGAAAAGCTACTTCAGTTTTGCTGGGAAAATAAACTAGTTATATGCAACAGCTTATTTAAAAAGAATCCGAAAAATATGTGGACATGGCTCTCACCGAAACACAGAAAAAGTCAGATAGATTATGTGCTCTCAAATTGTAAAGAAAAAATCACGAACATTGAAGTTATAAGCAGACTAGCTTTCCCCAGCGACCACAGAATGATAAGAACCACATTAAATATAATAAACAATTGTAAAAGTAGAGTCACATACAAAAATAACATCAAGTCCAAGTTAAATACAAACAGTGGAATAGAAGAATATTTAATAAATTTGAATACAAACATCATGTCTATAGGCGAACAAGTAACTGAAAATGTCAGCTCTCTCTATAAAACAATTAAAACACTAATATCAGACAGTTTGAACTCAATAAAAAGCGAGTCAAGTTCAAAACGTTATACTATCTCAGACCATATAAAATCACTTATTTCACGAAGAACAGAACTAACAAAGAAGAAACACCTTTCAGATGAAGAAAAGAAAGAGCGCTCTTTTCTTTATAAAAACATACATAAACAGATAAAAAGCGAACGAGAAAAACACAAGATATCAGTAGTTGAAAATTTTCTGAAAACTTCAAGAGGCCTGAAAAAGGGCCTGAAAACTTTGGAAACTACTAAACAGTGGATCCCCTGTTTAAAAGAAGGCTCTGCAAATCACAAAACATGGAGTAGAACTGGCATAATAGAGAAGGCTACTTCGTTTTATAGAGACCTCTATTCATCGCGAAACTCAAACGAAGACACACTGCCTACGATAGATAAGTCTATTACCCTTGATAGATTCTCAGATTTGGACATTTGTAAAAAAATAGACAGATTAAAAACAGACAAAAGTTGCGGACCGGACAATATCCCAAATGAAGCCTTAAAAGTCGGCAAAACTCTACTTGCACCACTTATAACTACACTATTCAATAAAATACTAGACGAACGAGAAATACCGGATGAATGGGCAGAATCAGATATTATTCTTCTTTTTAAGAAAGGAAATCCGGCAGAAATAGGCAATTACCGACCGATTAGCTTACAACCGAATATTTACAAGTTATTTGCTTCATGTATAGAAGAGCGGCTGTCAAAATATATTGAAAAGTACCAACCTCCAGAACAAGCTGGCTTCAGGAAGGGCTTCTCTACCACAGATCACATACATGCACTAAACCTAATAATAGAAAAATATGTAGAGCACAAAAGAGGACTCTACATAGCTTTTATAGATTACGCGAAAGCCTTTGATTCCATTACTCATAACAGCATATGGAGAGCCCTACACGAATGTGACGTACCATGGGAAACTATCGAATTAATAAAGAATATATACAGCAAAAGCAAAAGCCGCGTAAAACTAGAGAAGAAAGGGCCTGAAATCAAAATCTGTAGAGGTGTTCGACAGGGCGATCCAATTTCGCCGAAGATTTTCATTGCAGTGCTCCAAAGTATCATGAAAAACTTAAATTGGGAACGAAAAGGTATCAGAATCAACGGAGACTTTTTAAGTAACCTTCGCTTTGCGGATGATATTGTCCTTTTTTCAGAATCGAACACTCAATTAGAAGAAATGATTAACGAGCTATATAACGTAAGCCGAGAAATTGGACTGGAACTGAACTCTACCAAAACTAAGATTATGACCAACACTTTTGAGAGACCCATAAAAGTGAACAATACATGTCTAGAATACGTGAAAAATTATATATATCTAGGTCAACAAGTATCCTTTGCTAAGTGCAGACGCCAAGATGAAGTCAAACGACGTATCAATATTACCTGGAATAAATATTGGAACAACAAAGACATTCTAAAATCAAACCTACCAATGACACTTAAGAGGGGGTAGAGCAGGGAGAATTTTCAGAATCTGTCAAATTACCCCATTACACACACAAACACCCTTCACTCACACTACCTCAATTTACTGTGAAAGGTCAGTGACCCTTAATTTTTTTCAAGAGTGTTATTTTGAGTTTGTAGTCAACTACTGACCTCCTTTGAGAAATTAAAACTGTAAAAAAGGTAGCATACAAGAAGACAGAGAAAAAATACGCATCATCTAGCTTTCCTTCTCTGTTCATGTCTCATGTGAATTTAATTTACCTAAATATGTAGATAACGTTCCTTATTCAATTGATTGTTTATCTAGGTGTATTTCAAATTACTTTGCACTACATTTTGCGTTACTTTTCTATACTTAGATTAAAAATCGTCAGCCTGCCTATCCCCGCAAACATTATTCAAAGACGTGTGTGAAGGGCTAAAGGCCGATACCTCCAGGCAGACAATTATTATGGTCGCGTGATAAATGATAAAACATCAGCCCTATCACACTATTTGTAAGTGCGATAGGGACGGCCCTATGTTATACCATTTATCGCGCGACCATGATTGCCCTGCCGGTCTTCGGAGGCCTGTGCTGTGCATTACGTATATGCGGGGTGTATTAAAGACTAACAGATAGGTACTTTTATTCTTTTTGGTCGTTAGGTTTTTTATCAATTTATCATTTATTTTGATACAAAAATAAAGTATGTGTATAAAATAAAAACCTAATGAATAGAGTACAGCTAGCAGCAGTCATGTCAGAGACACAAAGAAAGACAGGGAATATCGACGCATATCTTATCTTATCCAATACTGCCATCGCCATCTGCATCAGACTCTTGATCTTACCCAATTTCCGAGTCCCTTCTCTTAATTTCAGTTCCTTGAGTTGAAAATGTTGAAACTCATACTTAGTATTAAATAAACCACAAATACATATAAAAATCACAATATAATTTTAAATTATGGCTTGGGCCCTGTACCAGTTGCAGTCGCTACGTCTGTAAAGCCCCTTGTAGTTTCTTTTAAATGGCTAAATACCTAGATGTCATGTCATACACATCTGTGATGTAACTGAAAATTAAAAAACATCGCTCAGAGATAAGGTTCAAATTAGCATGGCAAAAAATACAGTGCAGTCAAAATACCATCAAAATACGAAAAAGCATATGTCAATGTCAATATCACTGCCGTATGCCGTATTTCAGGCCATAAGGGCTGTTTTCTCAAATATGAAAAAATCTCAAAAGCAGAACTTTAAATAGTATTTTATGCAACAGGCGTTTAAAGGAGATCAAAAAAGACGAGTGGCGTGGGTAACAATTTGAGGCGAAGCCGAAAATTGTTATTAAGACGCCACGAGTATTTTTTGACTCAGTTAAACACCGTTGCATACAATACTTTTTTTACGACCATGCACTTAGTTTTTAATAGGTTTCTTGAATAACTTTCGTGAAATTCACACTGTTTCCTGTATTTTGACGCAAAGGTTTGCACTGTCAGCTCAGCTGCCCAAAGCCTTCCCGCGCACGCGCGCCGTATCGTTATAAGGCGTTGCCATGGTTACAGAGCCAAACAATGCGTTTTCAATTTTTTCGATACTGCGCGCATGCGCGGAAAGCCGGCGGACACTGGCTTTGGGGAATAGACTTTTATGTAGGGTTTTAAAGATCTATGCACGACCCTGTAAATGACGAATAATATGTAGTTCGGGAGTAGAAAAAAGACTTTCTAGGAAAATTATTTTGAACTTGATAGGTAGAACAATTTTTAAAAGTTGTACAAAAAAAATCTGAACTAAGTTTGTAACTATATGAAAAGTATTTTTTATCTTAGATTGCATATTTTATATGCATATTATCGTAACGAATTTTCTTTCAAATAAAAAGAGAATTATTAGAATAGGTTGACGGTGTCTACCGTAAACTAGGGTTACATTGACCAATTTGGGAATTTAAACTTCTCTAGCTTCTACATTTAATGGGTATTTTTACCCATTAAATGTAGGAGTTAGAGAAGTATAAATTCCAAAATTGGTCAACGTAACGTAACTAAGGAAGAAAAAATGGGACCATCAACTTTTTTAGTCTTTTCCTGCTAAAAATCTAAAAAGGTAACAAAATAAGTGATATCAGGATTATTGTTTTCTGTCACGATGCCTGCACGTATGAAATGTTTCTTTTTAACCCAGTGGTTGACTGGTAGAGAATGCCTTAAGGTATTATGTCCACCATTTGTACTTATTTTTTTATGTGCAATAAGGAATAAATAAATAAAATAATGTACGCAGAAAAAAAACGATGTGATCAAACATAAACTGACATCCAACTTTATTTGCAATTATTTCAATATTTATCACAAGAAGCGATCAAATTATCAGCCTCAACAAGTACCGTAACAAAATCAGACAATAATTAACTATGTGTCATTATGGTCAATGTTACCCCATGCAAGTGATCAAAGACACCCCACAGAGTAAATCATTAGTAGTAAATACCTAGTTTGACTTTATGATACAAAATTCAATACAATGGTATAGCTGAACACATTTCTGGCAACCTAATATTCACTGTGAACCTTTTACTTTAATACCCACTACGTTAGTTTAGAAGTTTATTTAGACATGAAAAATAGCAACAAACTATGCTTATATTTTGACATCCGCACTGCCCACGACCATACTTACTTATTCACCGCGTCAGAGCACCATCTAACTATAAAGGTTGGTTATCTAAGGGTTATCATAATATATGTAGATTTCATTACCGACCACTCAACCACTCATAACATATTAAATCCTTATTTTTTGTTAAAATAAATATAATTTGCTCGTGACAGGTCATATTTTGTTCGCAATCCGAAAGAGTCAACCCTTTTCCCTATTCACCCCCTTCCCGACCCTATTCACTCCAACGTTAGGGTGAGCGAAAATTACTAAATAAAACGACATATTTTCAAAGACAAACCGAAGTTCACACTGCCGGAAGATTTTTTGTGTAAAAAATTAGCATGGCACATATCGTCGGTGAGATTGCCAATTCCGCTATGTGCATTTTAGCTACTTTTCAGGAGAGACAAAAAATCGATTTACTAGAGAAGTAGGTACAAACATCATTTCAATTTGTATCCAAAATGTGTCAAAAATAGCAAGAAATATGTTGTGTGAAAAAACATGGGAAATAATAAATCACAAATTAAGATATACTCGTTTTTCTTAATTTTGTGCACATATAGGTATTGGTTTTGAGCTTACTAAATACATATGTGTAAGTCATGCACATAGGAATCATAAATACTGTTCATTTGAGGTTTATCAGAGTAAGTTATGTGCGTTTAGGGTAATAAAAACAAAACAACATGATATAACAATCACTTGTATCAGAAATAAATGATATTATCCAAAGGAAAATGTCAGTATCTGACAAAACAGAAGACCTTCCTTGTCAATTACTAATAATATATATTTACGTACATACATACATACAATCACGCCCGTATCCCATAAAGGGGTAGGCAGAGCACATGAACTACTCAAGTTTCAGTGCCACTCTTGGCATAAAGGGGTTGAAAAAAAACGAAATTAAAAAAAAGAACTTAAAACTCGTTCTGACTAAATTCAACATAATTATAGCGACAACCTATGCGATAGCGACATACTTTGTCACATAGCTGACAAGGGAAGCTTGCAACCAATTGAGACGGTTTGCTACGTTACCTTGTTTCCCTTTTGTCTGCAAGTGCCGCAAACCAGGTCCATGGACGAACTTGCGACCATCTTCAATGCACTTGCGCCACTCCCTCCGTTTCTTAGCAAGCGTGTCCTAGTTTCGGTAGCCGATCTTAAAGGCAGCCATGTCCTATCAGTTGCAAAAGTGCATGATGAATTTATCAATGAATTCATTCCTAACTTCTCCGTGCACTTTTGCAGCTGATAGTACCTCTTGGCACAGTCTTTGAAGCGAAGCAATGACCTCCCAACATATTTTTTGGCATTCGCTACTATGCCCAGAAGAACACGGCGTGGTAAACGAGAGGGTTCCATGAGGTTCCATACTATGCATATATCCATCAACGCAGTTGCCTCTGTTTGAGAAGCATGGTCAGACTGGGCAGCGATTTCTAGAACTCTCTGGTTTGACGACCTGTGATGATATGCCCAACATCTTACGCAGGCATCGCTTATAGAAGGAGATGCCACGGCGTTTGACTTCGGCATACGTCTCGGCTTCGTACAAGAGTATGGTCTATACACAAGCCTGAAAGACTAACACCTTGGTCTTAGTCTGTTTTGCCATACTCGAGCACTAAGCTTTCCAAAAGTGGTAGCTGCCTTACCGATGCAAATATCAACCTCTGCCTAGAGCGAAATATTGTCGGTTATTGTCGTAAGGCTGTCTCCAATAGCGTGTCATCGAGTGGAATTTCTGCCTTAGAGATTGGACCCATCATTAGCTGAAGCTCACAGAGGTAGCAACAAAGGCTGCGTCATCGGCATAAAGTATTGGCATTAAGGCTGTCAATTAAAAGTTTATGCGTTTCTTCTGTGATTTGAGGAGTGATGTGTTCCACAACTTTAAACTTTCTATCGGCTCTTGTATGCAGATGAATACCAAAGCAGCAAAGACACACACGGTACACGGTAGGAGCCAAAACGCAGCCCTATCGCACACCTCGGCAGACACACCACCAGGGACTGAGGAGTCAAGGAAATCGCTGTGATTCCCCGCACCTGCACCACCCTCTTGGAAACTGGCCGTCGGAGGCCGAGGAGTTTACCACATATTTCAGCTTGGACCTTACTCGCGCCTAACGGGGATTCCATCCCGGGCTTGAGTTTGTAGTTTTCCTTCTCGAAGACAAGTGGCTTATCTCCCCTATAGCTATTAGCTGCTTCGTTTGTGAACTTAGTCGCCTTTTACAACACCCTCGTTTTTCTTACCAGGGTTGGTGCTACTCTTACGCAGGATATACTACACTGTAGATGATGCCCAACTACACCAATAAACGATTACTACTGAGTGTGTGTCTGTGTTAAAATATGTCAGATATGAAGTTATCATAATTCATATCAGTATCAAGAACGTTAGAATGGAGTATAATTGCTACCCTCTTACTGTGTTAGAAAATGTGAAAAACTTGCCGAATAATCGACGACAAAAAGGTACTTTACAATATTAAACACAATAAGTTATACTTTACGGTTAAAATATTTAGCTTTGAATACCAGAAAAAAAAATTGAAAAATCAAGATATATGACCGAAACTCATAAGCACACTAAGCAACAATCCATACTGAATCCACACATGTGCAGTAGTAATTATCAATTTCGTTTTTTTTACTTGGTTACCAAAACCAATATGTGCTTGGAAGTACATGTGTATTTATTTTTGGGGCTAAAATCACAAATGTGTTTAGTTAAAACATGATCCAAGGAGAATTTGCGTATGCTGGTTTTTGCATTAGACGTGGAATACAATTTTAAAGGCAAATCTGCAAAAAACGAAAAATCGAAAAAATGCACATAACGGAATTGGCAATCTCAACGACGATATAAAAAAATTGCTATCGACGTTCAAAAGTCGGTTTTGGCCCTATTCACCATAAATTACGTTAGGTATGTATACCCGTTCCGACCCCATGAACCCAAAATCTTCAGAAAACGATGTACTATGTAGCCCAATTTTATTTGGTATTTTGGAGGTAGCTAGTAAAAATAATTTAGTTTAACAATTGTGCGAAAATAGATTCTCATTTGGCCGGTTTTTTTAACCTGGCCTGGTGGCCTAGTGGTAATAACGTTAGCTGCGTAAGCTGAAGACCCGGGTTCGATTCCCGGCTCAGCCACCGTGGGCCTTGTCGTTTTTTCTTTCGTGTATGATATCTATTTCAATATATGTATGTATGTATGTGAACACTTTATTGTACATAAGACAAGTTAGGACATAAAAATACAGTAAAGTTATGATGTACAAAGGCGAACTTATCCCTATAAGGGATCTCTTCCAACCTTTGAGCGAATTGAAAATTTATTATTTATATAAACTTGAAAAAGAACAAATCAAAAATGATTCAATAAAATAATTTTATTTCTTCCCTAGTTGTATAGTTTCATACTTATGATTTTTATTTTAAAGTAATCCGTCTATATTATAGCAACCATGGGTGATTTTTGCGGACTTAAGTAGAAACGTGGAGGTAGACAGAAGTGTGATTAACATTTCTAAGTGTTAATTTCTTGTATCTAGTCTAACTACGAAGCAATACATTGACGTATAAATTGCGTCCATATACAGAGAGGTCATTCATAAAAATACCACTTTAAGTAAGTTATATATATTTTATACAATGTGACAAGCATTGACCACACATCCCAATTCACCCCTCTTCCGACCCTAATCAGCCCCTTCGTAAACCTATTCACCCCCTTTGCGACCCGATTCCCCCCATTCCTGATCCCATTCACCCCTCAGGCCGCGGATATTTATTCATCCCGTAAAAATTCCCCAACACAGTTGCATCGCTTTCTTCATGAAAACCATTATAAAAATGAAAATATGTCTTATGATTTTCTGTTATTTATACATAAACTTTAGAAGTGTATACACATTCAAAAGGATAATGAACGATTAAAATGAGTAAAAATCCAATAAATTTGAACGTCAACTTTGACAGAAATGAAACTGTAAATAAAAATGTGTGGCTTGCACATTTTCACTGTAATTTTAAATATTCACACATTTTTTTTTTAGTAATATATTGTGTATAATACTTTTCACTCAACAGATAACTGTTATTGGCCTAAGCCTATGTAAAAATACCTATGTAAGTTGAATATTTACGGCTGTTGTCCTAAATACAAATAATAATAATAATAAAAAAACATAATATATTATTTTCCTACTTTGATTGCGGAAAATAGAAGGAATATGTCAAGAAATATAATAACATTATATACCCCCGGAACCCTTTTCACCCCAAATTACGGTATTTATCAAATTGTCATTATGTAAAATGTCGGAAACTACGGAACCCTACACTGACGCGCTCTTGGTCGGTTTTTCTTCTAAATGCTATGTAAGAGATAATAAAAAATTACACCTCCCAATTTATAATGTTTTTGTTTGCAAAAAAAATATTTATTGCTCTCCGAGACATTTCTAAAAACCCCTGACTCAATGGGGATACGACGTTTCATAACAGAGTTCCTATGATCACCTTTCTGCTCCATCATCAGATTAGCTCCATGATACCATAATATTGCATTGTCACTTGATTTACATATGTGTGCAAAATTTCAGCTCAATTGGAAACCGGAAAGTGGGTCAAATTTAGCTTCTACGTTTTGACTCAAACTAACATAACTAACAAGGCAAGTTGAATAAGAGCTTGTACCTATAAAGGCTTCTGATACTAGATTTGCAATAAGTTTACTTGTAATAATTTAAGAACAGATGAGACAGACATATCCAATGACACAAGTCTATACCGTTTTTGTGAACTGTCAAATCACCTCATACAATTTACGGCTGTAAGGCAACCAGGTAGGGTTTATTATTGCACTTTAATTACATATTAATGATTTCTAGCCCGTAAGATATATATTTGCTTTAACAATGGATAGATATTTATGCGGGTGAGAGTGTAATTTAGGTTTTTATAAAGAATCAAATATTTTTAAGCGACCCGATCAGATATGTATGCGGATAAGGACCCTCCCACATCTACCGTCTTGCGATCGTAGCGTCGGGCCAACTGTATGGCCGCGCTGACGCGGCGTCTTTTTCCATACAGTTGGCCCGACGCTATACGCTCGCGAGACGCTAGAAAGAGAGACGATGTTTTTGCCGGTCACGGAGCATCACAAATTTTTGCCGGGAACATGTCGTCATATACTTATAGCCCCCTATAGAAAATCAGATATTTTTGCACGGCTGTTCATAGTCATTTATGCTGGTCACCAGCTGGTGTTCCATGAACATTTGGTCTAAGTAGTTGAGTGGAGAAGTGCCATTCAAAACAAGCGCTTTGTAAACAACGATGTATTTAGGTGATTTATAATTATTATTGTTTTCAACTTACGGTTACGTGTTCGCTGTATGCACTAAGTAAATCTTTAATGAAATTGAGTCATTTTTTTATATACACAATTAAATTTGAACCAGAAGCACTATACCTATACCCGCTCGCATTCCCCTTTTTTCTATTCTAAATAAGAATCGATTAATACGTATCTGAATATGTATGAATAAATTAAATTGTAATTGTTTACATACAACCTGTGAAGTTTGGTTGACAAAATTTGACGTAGGTACTGTCATATATATTTTTAAAATGACGTACTGTTAATACCAGCGTAATGAAAATGTATTCCAATGAGTAAAACAAAACATGAAACTTTTTTCAATTTAACCGAACTAGAATGAAATCATTTATACTCATTCGGTTGTGTTCGTTATTTTCTTTAATAATGTGATATATTTTTATTTATTTTTTATGCACAAGCCATGCACCTTTAAATTTTAAATGAGATTGGATCTCCACCTGACATATTTGATTTACCCTATTTATTTTGAGCACAGTT
This sequence comes from Leguminivora glycinivorella, assembly GCF_023078275.1. Taxonomy (NCBI): domain Eukaryota; kingdom Metazoa; phylum Arthropoda; class Insecta; order Lepidoptera; family Tortricidae; genus Leguminivora; species Leguminivora glycinivorella. Next base: position 7,132,006 of record NC_062987.1, on the reverse strand, counting down.
TTACACTGGTATGGTTTTTCGTGTACGTACACCATTTTCTGTCAAAATATTTGTCAAATTTAATTGTCAACGCGGAGCGACCGGCGACACGTCTGCCTCCGATGAGCCGCTCACGGCATCTAAACGAAAGGAGAATTCTGACAGCAATGGCGAATGTATGGAAATTTTACGATAGTTTAAATTTAAGGTAAAATTTCTTTGTTGCCTTTGAGAGGAAAAATATAAAAAACCTCAAAACTTCTAGTCCATTTATCTGGCTTTTAGAATCACTTAATGTTATAACTAAAGTATTGAATTTTTTTAACAAAGTTTACTAAACGGCGACATACGTTTTTCTCATTTTAGGTCAACTTTGCGTGTGTTTATTTATTATACCTTTAATAATTAGAGATTCTGAATAGTCAAAAGTTGTAGACACACTCTTTAAGATAATAACTACATTTATTTTATTTCATTTTATTGAGAAATGTGAGCAGCATTTGTTAAACGCCGAATGCATTTTTCGAGGATTTCGTACGACCCCCTCTTAAGAAAAAAGTCCTAGATACCTGCCTACTTCCATGTCTTACTTACGGCTGCCAAACGTGGATTTATGACAATGACACAAAAAATAGAATCCAAGTATGCCAAAGAGCCATGGAACGCAGTACACTCAACCTAAAACTACAAAATAGGATAAGGAATACTGAAATTAGAAAAAAGACAAACGTGATAGATGCTTTAGCTCATTGTAAAAAGCTCAAATGGAAGTGGGCTGGCCATATAATTCGCATGAACGAGACAAAATGGACAAGGAAACTAACGACTTGGTCGGGACCTATCAGTGAAAGAGGTAGAGGGAGACCGAGACAACGATGGAGCGAAGAGCTTTGCAAAGTTGCAGGCGAAGACTGGACAAAAATAGCGAGGGACCGAGAGACATGGTCAAATTTGGAGGAGGCCTTTACTCGATAAGAGGTCCTTAATTTTAAACATTAAATTAAATTAATAAATATAATATTCAATCAATAATAATAATAATTAAAATAATAAGAAATAATAATAATAATAATTATAGAATAATCTTACAATATAATATCACTAACTATATTATGATGATGACATGATGTAAAATGAAATTATTTAGAAGTTGATGATATAAATAGCAATAGATATAATCATGTTTAACTATTAAAATTATAAAAGAAATAAGTGAATGTTGCATGTAAAATAATTAAGGAAATAAAGAGGCTTTTTTATTTTTATTTATTTATTTATATACCTAGAATGTACCCAAGACTGGAATATAATAGTATAACATTTTATCTGAGTACTAATTGGTTTTAATCCATAAGCAACCCTATCGTCCGACGCTGCGCACGTGCGGCTCGTTTCTTTGTTAGAATTTTGTAGGCGGCATTTCGTGAACATCAAAGTAGTGGGCCTTCTGTACTTGTACTATTATATATTCTGTGGTCGGGGGTTAAAAACTGACTATTAGAAGTAATCAACTTTCAAGATTGTACTGCATTGCTACGAGTAAAGGTAATATAGACCGTACGGCCCAGCCACGACATTGGTCTAAGCGCGACAACGGTGAGCGGCGGCCATACATTGGAGCGAGACACAGCGATGGGCCTTTTCATTCGCACGTATGGCTGCCGCTCACCGCTGTCGCGCTTAGACCAATGTCGAGGCTGGGCCGGTAGAATTACTTGTAATTTAATCGTTATAGGAGGTGTGAAGGTGTGGGACGCCTGCTACTGCATGCGCCTGGCGATCTCATCTCAATGCAGGACTCCACCATGCAGTCCGCAAGACGACGGAAAGACGGTAAGCCCAAGTACCTACTTACGTAGAATAATCCATAGGTGCTAAAGTAGCCTACGTCACACTTCATCCCTTCCACTATCTCCACTTAAGACGATACAGGAGGGGTCAATTCTTCATACAAACACCCCCGACTATTTCCTCCCTGGTTTTTGAAAATAGGGCAATGATTTTTTCAACACAGATTATTATTATTTTTATCGGTGTCGGACCGTTTTGATTTTTTTATTTTTAAAGACGCTAGAGGCAATCAAACATTTCCAAAAACGGCCTTTTTCATTATGGCGCAGAAAAAGGTGTGATACTCAAGATTGGTAACAATTAGCAAAAAAACTAAACGGTCCGACACAGATTATTTCTGTGTTCAGATTCTCAATTTCGTTCCGATTGATTAAGTTTTGAAGGAGGAAACAGTAGAGAGCGGAACCTCGATTTTAAAGATGTTTTCGCAATATCTTTTAACTGAGTTGTTCTTAGTGGACATTTTTTTCGATAAATCTAGTTAATAACACTAGTATATTAAACTAGAATTCCCAAATTGAAAGGGGGGCTCCTCTCCATTTTAGCATTTTCGCTCCTGTAGTCTTAAAAAATAACATTAATCCGTCGCTCCGTTTTGCCGTGAAAGACGGACACACACACTTTCGCATTTATAATATTAGTATGAATAGTATAAATTTCCAACTGGACTGTTCATCAGTTCTGACAAGATGCATTTTATTTTTAAATCATATTTCCTTGCAGATACCGAAGCCCCAGAGCAGCTGATGCCAGCAGAAATGTACGTGCCCAATCAGAAGCAGTGGCTCACGTTACGCGCGAACAGGCTCAAAGGCTCGCTCGCGTTTACGCTATGCTGTGTTGTTTTATCCTAAACTTAAGAACTGTGTCATTTTATCCTAAACTCAATACAATAATTCTCGCCATGTTGTCGTTTTATTATCTGCCAAAATCACTAAATTCTTGACACCCACTTACGCGATATCGGGTAACTTGTTTTAGTTCTGGCCCCATAGCCGAATGGCATTTCTGCGACGTGAAACGAAAACGAAACGCCGCAGAAAGGTAGTCTGGCTCTGTTGCGCCAATACGCAAGAGCGATAGAGATAGATAGCTACGAAAGAGATATTATCGTGAGCGTTTGTGCAAGTTTTATGAGAGTCGAAAAGTACTCAATAGGCTCAATAGGCCTCAACGTACTCAATAGGCCTCAATCAAAAAGGTACAGATGTAGTGCCAAAAGGGTTTCCTTCGTATTATTCCGGAAACGTTTGACGTTAGTTCTACTCATTCGATTTTGAACTGTAATTCTTATTGTAGTGATGAGTTTTAAGTATGATCACAGAATATATAATAGTACAAGTACAGAAGGCCCACTGCTTTGATGTTCACGAAATGCCGCTTTTTTAAATGCCTACAAAATTCTAACAAAGAAACGAGCAGCACGTGCGCAGCGTTGGACGATAGGGTTGCCTATAGATTAAAACGAATTAATATTTGGATAAAATGTTATACTATTATATTCATGTCTTGGGTACTTTTTAGGTATACATACAGTATTTATATATTTTTGTTTAAGTCCCAACATCACAAGCCTTATTGAACTTTTCCGTGCGACTCGATCAATAGTAGATCTATGTAAGATTGTGCTATTTTATTCATGATGTCTATTTAACTAAGCTTTATTAGCCATTCCACACGCGGACATCGCATATGAAACTTAAAAAAACTCGCGACGTAAAGTAACAATTAGAATGTGCGAACGTGCGTTCCATGAGAATGCGCGCCACCCCTGATTAGGCCGCGAACTCGCGGCCGCTAGCATGTACTTGTAGCGCGGCGATGGAATCGCGGAGTGAGCCGCCCCTGGTATGATGGCAAGTGTTTTGCCGCTACCGATTAAAGGGATAACATACACTAACAAATAATTATAATGAAGATGCGAGAAAATTTCGTCCACATAATAACAGGCATAGTTGAAAGCTTCACAAATATGAGCAAATGTAAAAAAATACTTATTTATTTAATCATTTTTTATTTCGTTTTACATATTAGTTTTCACTTGGTATCTTAAGTAAATATTGAAAATTACTTAGTTCATTTATGATTTCACTCTATGTCAATAATAAAAATGATGATTCACAATTCTATAATACATTATGATTAGCGTTGGTCAATTTATTGCATCTAGAGAATTACGTCAAACTTAAACTTTCCTTATTACATAACAAATAATACCTTAAGCTATAGTTTAGAATTGGCCCAAAAAGTAGAAGCAGCTAATTCTTTTAGAACTGTCAAGTGCTTAAACAATGGTTAGCTTCCTTTCTCAGTCTTTACCACGGTTATACACAACCATAAAAAAGTATCATCCGTAAGTTCACTGACTATTTAAAATTCGATTTTGGCTAAATAAAAATCATAGGTGATATTCTCCAAACGATTATAGTGCAAATCTGTTTGCGTATCAGTTCAAAACTCGCCTGTGATTATAAGTAAGGCAACTTGGAAACTGCACACCAACGTTACAATTGCATCGCAGTCCGTCTGTCCGGCCTTAAAACTCAAGTAGGTGACGGCTACACAGATTCATTCAATCATCGAATACTGAACGATTATTGGCTTTTCTAAGTGCAAATTATCATGGTTGCGTATTATACAGATGATGATTTATTCGTGTTACAAAAATCATGCTATGTGTAACTTTCATCCACAAATTTTCAACCCTTTAGGGCAAATTATAATATTTTTTCCTACCTAAAGTTTCACTCTTCATCCGAATCCGACTGCCTACACTTCTCCTTAAGCTTATCATACTCATTCCTCCTAATCAGATCCTCTTTTATTTTCTCCATGTCACTAACTAAGCTGCTAACTTGCACGTTCTCCAATTTATCCTGACTTATCGACTCCGTGTCGCTATCGAGTCCAGAGTCGTCATCCGATTTCGGTTCGCTCTTTTCCTCGTCTTCAGATAGAGAGGGAGCGCTGCTGTCTTCAGATTCCGACTCGGATTTTTTGTCGAGTCGATAGGCTTTCGGTACGCGATCTTCGAGTTTCTTACGCTTGTGGGACGCGGTCTCTTGTGGGCTGTCCGATCTCTTCTTTCGTTTCATGCTCTTCGCTATCACTCTCTTCTGATGATCCAGTTGAGGAAAGAGCTCTGAAAATAAAGATTATCATGTAATATTTTTCTGTAAAATTAGTGTATAGACAGTTAACAATCCAGGGTCTGCCAGATATCTGTGATCTACAGTGAAGTGACATTCCACAAATACTATTGCGCGAAATTTCTTTGTAATTTAAACTATAGTGAAAGAAAAATAATGCATTCTTCAAAATTAAATAATCCGAATCCAAGATAACTCCTGATTTAAAGCCAGACCAGCCAAAAATGTTGAAATAGAAGAGGATATCGAGCTGGGACAACATTTAATGAAGACTTGTGACGTTCTCACACAAAGGGTACCACTTTTCTGGTGACCATTATAAAAAAGTGAAGAAGTGTCGGTACCTTTCGAATGAGAAAACACCAAAAAATTTATATGAAACCTTGCCTTTCAACCATTTTGTCAAAGCCGAGACCTGAGAAGTAATTAATAATGTTTGCAAAAAATAACAATATTTTGGTATTTAAAATTCTTATATCTATCTTATATCTAGACTCATATCGAATTTGGCCCAATAAATGTTTGTCTTCTGTAGTATTTGACATAAAATAACAATGTTTATGGATTTTGGGTATTAAAAGCGTATGATGACTACGAATTTTCGATTAAAAATATGTGTCATTTTTTATTTATTTTGGCCACCGAAAACGCTGTCAGCAATGTAGTGACGTCATCGAATTCGAACCTTAATGCATGTCAAAACAATCACTGACAACTTTATGCCTTCATACTTAAAAGGTCAGAAAAAGTTGTTTTCGAATAAAATGACAAGCCCCTTTAGCACAACTTGCCTTGTCGCGCGCGAGTCCATATATCAAGCGCGACTTCAAGTATGGACGCACGCGACAAGGCAATTTGTGCTAGAGGGGCTGATACACAGATAATCTATAGATTAAGAGGATTGTGTTGTTTTCGGCTGATTACGTAAAAGTATACTTTAAAAATGTCTTTCTACTCCCGTGTTGTTATTCGTCATTTACCGTGTCGTGCATAGATCGTTAAAACCCTACATGGCAGGTGCCCGCCCCCGCCCGGCGCCCACGCATACGATATAGCTCTTAAAGCATTGTTTTAAGGGATATAACGGGCCGCGGGGCGCCGGCCGGGGGCGGGCGGCGGCGCGGGGGAGTGCGAGCGACAGGGTGAGTGCAGAAACATTGCAGAGGACAGAGATGCGATTTATTTGAAATAATTCTATTTAAAATGCAAATACAAAATGCAAAATACCTATTTTGTATTTTGCATTTAAATACCTTTTAGTAAAAAACATTTTGTATTTTATTTGAAATACTTTTTGAGATGTATTTTGCATTTTTAATATGCATTTCAAAATGCAAAATACTTTATGATTAAATTAAGTTTAGCCAACATTACCAGTCAAACAAAATGTGAACAAATGACGCTTGTATTGCCGAATTTGACCGATAGAGGCGCCTGCTAGCCATGCGCGCCTGACTGACTAGTGTCAATTTGACACTGTCAATGTCAAACGAAAACGAATATTATCTATGGAAACTGACGCCGACGATTTAACGGATTTATTGTTTGCTGGACTGCTGGTGCTGAGTGCTAATGACTGATTTTGATTTAATTACCTACCTACTTTTAAGTGTTCAGTTATTATTCCTATTGTAAAAATCCTAAGCTATAGGTTGAAAACAAATAAAGAGCATTTAGGTGATATAGGTATGAAATATAAGAACTAGATGCACAATCAACAAATTGGAGCCATGGCTCTCTTTTCGTTAGTCTAGTTTTTTTACATTATTTTTTCTACTCCCGTGTTGTTATTCGTCATTTACCGTGTCGTGCATAGATTGTTAAAACCCTACATGGCAGATGCCCGCCCCCGGCCGGCGCCCCGCGCACCCACGCATACGATATAGCTCTTACAGCATTGTTAGGTAGCCGTTAAGGGATATAGCGGGCCGCGGGGCGCCGGCCGGGGGCGGGCGGCGGCGCGGGGGAGTGCGAGCGACAGGGTGAGTGCAGAAACATTGCAGAGGACAAGTCAAAATACTTGTAGGAAACAGTGCGAATTTCACGAAAGTTATTCTAGAAAACTATTCAAAAGTATGTGCATGGTCGTAGAAAAAGTATTGTATGCAACGGTGTTTAACTGAGTCAAAAAATACTCGTGGCGTCTTAATAACAATTTTCGGCTTCGCCTCAAATTGTTACCCACGCCACTCGTCTTTTTTGACCTCCTTTAAACGCCTGTTGCATAAAATACTATAAGTGAGTAGGTATAATAGGTATAATAATACCTAAAAATAGTAGGCGATCAATAAATTCTGTTATTAATAAATAAAATAACATAACATAATTTATTGATTGCCTACTGATAAATATGACCAAAATGTCATTCATTACTTTCATTAGGTGCCATGTTATTAGACGTTTTTGTTCGGCATTGTGACTCTATTTCTCATGATTATTAATACCGAAAATAAATAAAAATATCTGAGATTTGGTCAAAAGGTATTTTATTTTCAAAAAGTATTTTGAAAATACCTATTTTGCATTTAGCATTTGAAATACAAAACTCAAAACTATTTGGTATTTTGCATTTGAAATAGTAAATCTGAAAAGTATTTTGCATTTTGTATTTAAATGCTTTTTTAAAACCATTTTGTACATCTCTGGCAGAGGACAAGTCAAAATACTTATAGGAAACAGTGCGAATTTCACGAAAGTTATTCTAGAAAACTGTTCAAAAGTAAGTGCATGGTCGTAGAAAAATTATTGTATGCAACGGTGTTTAACTGAGTCAAAAAATACTCGTGGCGTCTTAATAAGCCAAAAAATAAAATAATGCTTCGCCTCAAATTGTTACCCCCGCCACTCGTCTTTTTTAACCTCCTTTAAACGCCTGTTGCATAAAATACTATTTTTGCTGTAGACAATACTTAATTATATAAGACAGACTTTAAAAAAAGGTCAAGTAGCCTACCGATCGATTGCCTAATTTTATTGACATTTCTGTAAATACATATGTATAAGAGATATCAATAAGCCCGAAACTCAGGGTAAAAGAAGCGTTTGAAATGTGCAACGAAGAATTATATCTAATAAATAATGTCAGTACATTACAATTAGCTTGAAAGAATAAATAAATTGATATTATAAACTGAAATAGAATACCATACACTAAAGAAATAGTGATTAAGAGCACTGGTGGTGTAGCCGGGAATCGAACCCGGGTCTATCCCGGTCCGGGTATCCGGGTCGGGTAGCTATCGCGTCTGACGTGCTAAACCGCTACACCACCCCGACCGCCGAGGTACCCGTCGAAATTTCTCTAGTGTATGTTATCTCTGAAGGCTAGGTGCCTCTAACGGCCCGGCCACTACATTGGTTTAAGCGCGACAGCGTTGAGCGGCGGCCATACATTGGAGCGAGACACAGCGATGGGAGTTTTCATTCGCACGTATGGCTGCCACTCACCGCTGTCGCGCTTAGACCAATGTCGTGGCCGCGCCGTAAGGGCGACCAATTTGTGCTTGCATCTCCTATATGATATTGATATTTTTTAATTAAAGAAAAAATGTAAAATTCCTCACCTCCGGCAGGACACGAACCTGCGACCGATGGTGCGATTAAATTTTTCCATTTTTCCTTAAATTTAAAAATATGTATCACTCGGAAAAGTTTTTGCATGATAAAAACAAATAAACTGATAGTTGAACTTACCATGGGCTTGAGCAAGCGCTTGTTCAGCCGCGTTCATTTCAGCCTCTTGTATGGAGTGACCGCGCGCCGCCGCTAGTCGGGCGCCGCGGAAATACACACCCACTGTGTATACGCGAGTGTTGGTTGGTCCGAGGCACTCGATGACTCTGTAACATAAACGAGATATTGTCAAACACTTATCATCCTCCTTGAGTTATCCCGGCATTCGATATGGCTCATGGGAGCCTGGGGTCCGCTTTGACAACTAATCCCAGGATTTAGCGTAATCACTAGTTTATACGAAAGTGACTGCCATCTGACCTTCCAACCCGAAGGAGAACTAAGCCTTATTGGGATTAGTCCGGTTCCCTCACGATGTTTTCCTTCACCAAAAAGCGACTGGCAAATATCAAATGACATTTCGCACATAAGTTCCGAAAAACTCATTGGTACGAGCCGGGGTTCGAACCCGCGACCTCCGGATTGAAAGTCGCACGCTCTTAGGCCACCAGCGCTTCCCGCGTCTATAGATATTGTCAGACATTGAAAACGTTTATGGAAATTAAAATATTGAAGAAAGACATGAATAAGGAGTCATTGATTTTGTTTCTGAGCTTACAGGGCGATTTCAGATTATATTACGGTCGCTTTTTACGCGTATACGCTAGTTTCGGCAATGATGCCTCAAAACCGCTCGACGCCTATATCAATTCGTACGGCTTGAGTTTACTAACGCGATAACGCACTAAATAGGCCACGCGTGTCTGGGAAAATATAAGATTCTAAAAACGAGCTTATACGCTCGTATAAGACACTATTTTGAAACTACTTGTATTATGTTTTAGGCATTACAGCAGGCCTAGCACATGATGGCCGCGAGAGTATGACGCCGCGAGATAGACTACCTGTCCTTATGTCATTAATACAATTAGACAAAGACGTGACATCTATCTCGCGGCAACATACTCCCGCGGCCATCATGTGCTAGGCCTAATGGCAGAAAATAGGTAAAATGGAACTTTTTTTTATCATAGCAACACACAGTGTGGGATCAGACCTCATTTTTGACCATGGTCTTTTTATTGTAAAAACCGGTAGCCTAGACCAAAACAATGCTACGACTAAAACTCCCGAATGTCAAATATAGTTCGAGAGTTCCTGTATATTAGCATTTCTTTTATTTTTTTACTGAAAGCTTCCCTATATGCTATAATTTTTGCATTAAGCAATTCCATAGGATCTAGAAATTATGGTGTGCTTAATTACTCTATGGGGATTTTATATGGGACGTTTAAACACACCATAATTTCTAGATCCTATGGAATTGCTTTATTCAAAAATTATAGCATATAGGGAAGCTAATCACCTTTCAGTAAAAAAATAAAAGAAATGCAAATATACGGGAACTTTCGAGAAAAAAAATCAAAATAGAAAATGACTAATTTGGTTCTAATACCGATATGAATGATGTTAGGACCGTGCTGATTATTCCATACGATAGTATATTGGTAGTTCTATAAGTTCTCTAAAAAGTGTTTTTTGATAATCGATACCATTCTCAGGATATTTTGAGTTTTAGTCAATTTTCGGGTACATTTGCCCTAAATTTCAAAAAATAATTTCTCGTAAACTAGTCATATTTGACATTCAGGAGTTTTAGTCGTAGCATTGTTTTGGTCTAGGCTACCGGTTTTTACAATAAAAAGACCATGGTCAAAAATGAGGTCTGACCCCACACTGTGCAACACTTACTCGTACTTTTCTCGTACAGAAGTGTCAAAATAGTTGCCACATGCAAAGCGGTTAACATAGACAGTGGCGCCCCTATTATTTTCTACTCTTTTTTTGCCAGGTACAGTCAACCAATTGGAACCCTAGGCCACTGTAGAACTATGTCACAGTGACGTTGTAAATGATTGTAAGAAACCTCTTACTGCTTGTCATTTTGACATGATTGTAGAGTAGCCTAGGGTTCTACTTGGTTGACTGTACGTACGCGCTTACACTTGCGCTTATCTTTATCTTATCTTTAAATAGAATATTGTTTTTTTTTACTCGTCTTTTTTACTATTTATGCGCTATAACTATTGTTTTTGGTTTTTAGTTTCACAGTGCCTTGGTTTTACTGTTATGCTGTGTAACTTATTTGAATAATAAATAAATAAATATTACAAAAGGCCAGGTCAAAAGTACTTGAAACCGGCGAGCGTGTATGAGAAACGTTATGAAAGTGTGTGAAGCAAAAGTGGTTTGTCAGGATCGTAGTAAATGGAAATCCGTGATCTCTTCCTACCCCTCTGGGAAACAGGCGTGATTGTATGTATGTATGTACAAAATGGAATAAGGGTAATAATTACTTGTATAGCGGTATATCTGGTTCGCCGCCCTCCATAGACCGCAGCGTGAGGCAGCACTGCTGCAGTTTGCTCTTGGGATCGTTCCAGTCTTGGTTCAGGATGAACTCCTGCAGACGCGGGAAGAGGCAAGCGTTGCAGAACGCTTGGCAGTAGTCCAGGTTCTGGCGAATATATACGTTATGTTAAATTAAATCGTGTCGCCACACGGGTTAAGAATCTCACCACCCCTTTTCTTACCGTGGGTGTCTTTATTTGACGTTCATATGCGCATTGTAATATGCCTACTTGAAAAATAAATATTTCATTTTCATTTTGTCGTAGAAGTCGACTGTGGGATATGGGTTAAATTGCGGCGTAGGCTGGCAGCCTGTCACTGCTATGTCACAATTTCTTTCAACCCTTTTTCCCAAGAGTTGTCACTCTCTCTGAAACTTGAGTAGTTCATGTGCTCTGCCTACCCCTTTACGGGATACAGGCGTGATTGTGTATGTATGTAAATATACACAGGGGCCGTCTGGGGCCGCGCGCTTGCAGGGAACGCGCAGTGGCACATTTTTTTCTTGGCAGCGGCAATAAGCATAGATACTAAACATTTGTCGCTCAAAGGGCTCGCATATACATAAAGCTGTAGGCCTAGCACATGATGGCCGCGAGAGTATGTCGCCGCGAGATAGATAACACGTCTTCTTCTAACTGTACTAATGACATAAGGACGGGTAGTCTATCTCGCGGCGACATACTCTCGCGGCCATCATGTGCTAGGCCTACAGAGTATACGTAACATATCGATGCTCAAAGAGAACATTTTCGTGGTATTGTTTGCCCATGTCTTGTACCATTATCAGATTCCACATAATAATTTCCGTGAAAAATATTGAATAGAGATAATTAATTTGATAATCCATACTTAATATTATAAATAGGAAAGTGTCTATTTGTTTGTCCATCTTTCACGCCAAAACGAATTGACGTGATTTTTTTAAGTGGATATACATAATATTGTCTTCGGTTACCGCGATAGTTACTCATGATTCCCATAGTTTTATTTCATGGATGTATAGTTGTAGGCTACTAACCCCCCATTTCCCTGGAATGGGGGGTGAAGTTTGTATGGAACATTCCGCAATTTTCGAATTTAACGCGAGCGAAGCCGCGGGCTTAGCTAGTTGTTCATATCAAAACAGAAATCTAAGTTAAAATGTCAAACTTATTCTTGTAAAACATGACTTTTTACTCACTTTATCAATATACAGTGCTCCAAGGAAAGCTTCAAGTAGATCAGCCTTGTGTTTCTTAGTTGTGGGCTTGGCTTTCGGGTTGTTGTAGATGGCGTACTCAGACATGTTGAGGTCGTCGCACACCATGGCTTGCGTGCGGTTGTTTACTAGCGACGAACGCAGCAACTAAAAAAAAAAAATATATTAATTTGCCATAAAGGGAATAATTAACGGTGCAAGTTTTACCTCTGACCTGTGTGGACCTCTATCGCTGTTGTGTATTGGCGTGACAGAGCTAGACTGCATTTCTGTCGACGTCTGGCGTCGACGATTGCCATTCATTCGGCTTATTTAGTCTGGCTATAAAACGTGAAGAGGTGTTACAGACTCACAGACAAGTGGCCCTCGTGGTGGTCGGGGAAGTGTCGGCAGAGGCGGTCGGACACGACGAGCTGCAGCACGGTGTCGGGAGCTGAGGGTTGTGGAGACATGCACACTTGTGTCACAGACTCACAGACAAGTGGCCCTCGTGGTGGTCGGGGAAGTGTCGGTAGAGGCGGTCGGACACGACGAGCTGCAGCACGGTGTCGGGAGCTGAGGGTTGTGGAGACATGCACACTTGTGTCACAGACTCACAGACAAGTGGCCCTCGTGGTGGTCGGGGAAGTGTCGGTAGAGGCGGTCGGACACGACGAGCTGCAGCACGGTGTCGGGAGCTGAGGGTTGTGGAGACATGCACACTTGTGTCACAGACTCACAGACAAGTGGCCCTCGTGGTGGTCGGGGAAGTGTCGGTAGAGGCGGTCGGACACGACGAGCTGCAGCACGGTGTCGGGAGCTGAGGGTTGTGGAGACATGCACACTTGTGTCACAGACTCACAGACAAGTGGCCCTCGTGGTGGTCGGGGAAGTGTCGGTAGAGGCGGTCGGACACGACGAGCTGCAGCACGGTGTCGCCCAGGAACTCGAGCCGCTGGTTGGAGCCGAGCGTGAGGTGTGTGAAGCCGACGGAGCGGTCGGTGAACGAGCGGGCGAGGAGGCGGATGTGATTGAACTGGACACCTGCGTTAAAGACAAACCCCCTTATTCATAAACGTTCACTATAGTTATCCAGCCGATAAAGTTCGTTTGTCCCTTTCTATCACACCAATACGTCGGAAAAGAACAAACGAAATTTATCGGCTTTATAACTTTAGTGAAAGTTTATGAATAAGGGGGAAAGAACATGGTCTTGCATACATGTTTACTGTGTACATGTTTATGATAGTTCATTAATGGAGCTCATTCTTGTTCCAAACTTTTGATAACTATGATATGACTCGTTGAACTGTAAACTAGAGTGAAGGTTGAATATGGCCTGGAGAATACCTTACCTATAGAGTCTTCAAACTCTGTAAGATTTTGAGGAAACTTGAAGTCCTTGATGTACTTTGGGACACCGAGCGGTTCTTGTAGCGGATGAGCGGATTTTTTGTTCCAAACTATTAATAATATTACTCTAACTTATTGTACAACAACTAGAGAGAATCTTGGACTGATGAGTAAATCTTACCTATGGAGTCCTCAAATTCTGTGAGCTTTTGCAGAAACTTGAAGTCCTTGATGTACTTGCGGTCACCGAGGGGCTCTTGTTCCTGTAGCGGGTGAGCGCGTTCTTTGTTCCACACTTCTAATAATTCTGCCTCGTTGTACCACAGTGCTAGGGAGAATACGCGGTCCGCGACCTAACACGTAAAAATTAAAACTTTACTTAAAAATATATACACAGATGTAGTGCGAAAAGATTTTCCTTCGTATTTTTAAATCCAAATCCAAATCCAATCATTTATTCGTCATAAACAACATACACATATAAAACAATACAAGCACATTCAAAAGTTAAAAGAAAAAATAATAATTAAAAAACAAAGAAAAAGAAAACACATTGATAGAATTGTTTACCACGAAATGGTCCCGCCTCAGCGTAATGCTAACCACAGGGTCAGCGCTGATCTTCCGGCGAGACCATTTGTGTGCCACGGACGCATAAACGTGCAACACGGCCTTAACAACACAGCCTGAACGCGTCCATTTGTCGTTGGTGACAATCGGCGCCATCTTGCGCCTGCGCGTTAATTGTCATGATGACATTGATGACAATTTTGTGAAGACCATTTTGCGCGTAGTATTAATAGAACAGTTTTCCCAAATTAAAATCATAGTTTTACTAAAAATAATATATGGAACAGGCATTTTACGGGAACGTACGAACGTATCATGATTTCAGTCAGTCTCAATATAAATACGAAGGAAAAGCTTTTCGCACTACATCTCCCGGGTTCGAATCCCGGTAAGATTCAGACAGTTCCTGAGTCATGGATGTTTTCTATGTATATAAATATTTAGTATTTGTATTTGTATATTATATATATATCGTTGTCTGAGTACCCATAACACAAGCCTTCTTGAGCTTACCGTGGGACTCATATTTATTTATTTATTTATCTGTAGGTAGTATTTTCTTTAAAAATCGTGAATATTTAAAAAAAAATATTTTAACCAATTTGTTTTAAGACGTTTCAATTGACAACATTTCATATTTTTGAGTACTACATTTTATTGTTTTACTTTGAAAGAACTCAATACTAAAAGATACACGTATTTTTTTATTTTTCCAAAAACTGCTATTTTAATGAGAAAATCACTTCTTATTACTACTTCGAGCAGAAAGAGCGTAAGTTACAAACGTCAAGACACAGCTTCGTGACGTCACATGTGTTGTTTCATACACCTAAGAAAACACACCACACACCTAATTTCTAAAAAAAATAGTTTTAACTGTCAGCTCAAACAGTCCGGTATGTCTGACAGTCATGTGTCACTGTCAACCTATAGTGAATGACTACGAACCATAGACCAAGCCATGAAATTTTTAATATCTTTGCTACGAACTGTGATAAGTGTCACTGTCAAACTCAAGTGACATCCCAACTGGAAGATTTTTTTGTTATAGTGGCAGCTCTAAATCAGCTATTTGACGTCACTTCCCCTTTAAAATATTTTTAAGATTTTTTATACTAAAAATACGGAAAAATAATTAAAAAAATTGTTTATGTGATCTACAAGCGTATGTCTCGAAATCGTTTTCGATTTAGGGACATTGAAAATTTTGAAACGTTGTCAATTATGACTTTTAATTTTGTGAATATTGCTCATAAGTTTAAGAGAGATTTCTTTATTTTGTGAGCGAAAACGAGTCAGAAGTACTATAGTCAGTATGATTAACGCTAAATTGTATTTCTGTCTCACCTGTAACGCTCCATCGAGAAAGAGCGCGCCCATGAGCGCCTCAAAGCAGTTGGCCATCGCGTGCCGCATCACCACGTCCCGACACAGGTCCGAGCCATGCGCGTACAGCATAAACTGCTCCAGCTCAATATTCTGAACGAGAACCAATTATAAACTTAATGATACGTAAAGCCGGTCACACTCAGTCAAATTCATAATCTTAAAAAAAATCATAAAGCACGTTAACATCAACTCTGTCAGATCAATCCGAAAATTCATAATCTTAAAAACAAGAGTGTCTGTGGGCAGTAGCGAAACTGTATGCAACCGTGCCCTCGATCTTATTTCATAAGATTGTAATTATTTCAGATTATGAATTTTAAAACTGTGTGACCGGCCTGAGAAAGAGAAGCAAGTAAAAAATAAGAAGTGGATCATAATCCAAAATCTCCAGCCAGCAAATGTCCGTTTTTAAAACCTGCACCTAGACTTCTGTGCCTTTCTAGAGAACGTTTTCCATTAATAATCGAAGAGGATTGTTCTTGCAAATTCCCCATATCGAGGGTTTATTCCGTTTACTGGTGAAACCCAATAAATCGAAATAATTTGTCCTTGACATAAGAACATTGTGGAAATTGCACATAGTCCGACTTTCAAAAACCAGTTTGCTCGACTCATCGGGTTTCACCAGTAAACCCTCGATATAGAACGTGAACATTCTCGAGACGCCAATAGACAGCAGATAATATTGGTTTCCTTGCCTTAGCCAGCTTCGCTAAATGCTGAATCTGTACAATAGACGCTCGATAAGTAGCCAGATCATTCAGCCAAGCCAGGAAACATCCTGATAACGATAGATAAGAACACTCGCTTTCCTCATTGTATTAATATAAGCAAAGAGGATCGAGTATTATAGAGAGTTACTGTCAAAGTAAAATGTGTAATCACAGTGCATAGACTGCCATCTCTAGAAACAAGCTTCAAACTTTTGAACCACAGTTTTGACAATTTGGCCCATATTGTTAGCTTGATATGTGTTAAAATGTCAAATATTAATATTAGCGCCATCTAGCCGAGCGTTCCCCAAAGGTGTAACGCCATCTAGGCCACCGTACCTTCTCTAGGGCTTTGAGGTACGTATTTTTCTTAGACTTTATCCGTCTATACGGAGTTACATATGTCTTTGATATAAGTTAAAATACTTTACCTTAGCTAACTTGGCCAAGTGCTGATTCTGCACAATAGACGCTCGATAAGTAGCCAGACCGCCTTCGGCCAAGCCAGGGAACATCCTGAAGAGATGTATTGACGATAGGAATTCCACGACGGCGTCGCCTAAGAACTCCAGACGCTCGTTGTGTTTTATTTCTGATTCAGTTTCGCTGTGTTTGCCGAATCGGGACATTATGTTGATCAGGGTTACGATACCTGGAAAAGATAATATTTAGAAAAGAATAGAATATATTTAAATAATTCATTCGCAAACACACACAATAAAAGAAAACAAACAAAAGGACACAAAAGCAGAAGGTGCCACGAAATGGTCTAACCTCAGCATATTGCTGGCGACTTCGAGCGCTGATGCTTTTTATATCTTTCTAGTTTACCTAACATCTTTTCTATATTTACCATGGTGCAATAAATATTGATTGATTGATTTATTGATGTGTTTCGGTTCATATACCCCAGTCATCCGGCAGTTTTTCATCACTCTCTGGGTTGGAAGGTCAAATGAGCATTTCTTTTTTTTTTGCCAATAAAAAATTTTTGATTGTTTTAGGGAATTTTAGGTCAGTTATTGTACTCAGAATCACGAGTACTTTCAATCTCACTAGGAGACAAAAAAGTGTCCCAGAATTTCCATCCATTTTTGTTACTTTCCTCTTTTGTTACCCCATACAACATGTACGGAAAATGGTAACAAAATAGGAAAAAATCGTATGGGACAATTTTTTTTACTACTAGGATTGAAAAAGCTTACTAGTAATTCTGAGTAGAAATAGCATTTTTTTTTTCAAAAATATCACACTTCATAAAAGTGGCAAAAAAAAAAGAAATGCTCACATGGCAGTCGCTTTCGTAAAAGTTAGCGTTTTACGCCGAACCCTGGGATTAGTTGCCAAAGGGGACCTTCTTCGCATGATCAGGGTTGATCCTGAAGTTTTCTCTATCCGTTGGTTTGGTGTCCGATGGTTAAGGTACATTATGGAACTCACCCTTCTTCCTAGTATAATGTATTCTCCTATCTCCATACTCCGGCTGCCTTATACCGCAGTTAGTGAGACTATTCCTCGCATGGTCAGGGTTGGTCCCGAAGTTTTCCCTATACGATGGGTGGGTTAGTGCCGTTTGGAGCAATGCTCGTTGTTTGAACACGTAACCCATTTTTTCTTCGAGACTGTCTAGCGATTTGTGGAAGCGGAGGTGACGAACTAATACTGGGATCAGCATGGCGTGCTAAAAATAAAAGAGTAATCAAAAAAAGTAGGACTTAATGGGGCATTTTTATAGCCTGTGTCATACACTGGATGTATAATAGATACCGAAACGAGTTGAACAGCAAATTGCATAAGTGTACATTTGTGTCGCTTAACTTCAAACCTGGGTAAATCCATTCTGCTTTAAAGTTGAATATATAAAAAATATAATATGATCTGAAAGATAATCAACCTTATAGCAAAATGGATTTGCCCAGTTTTGAAGTTAAGATACACATTTAAGAATATTTATTTAAATCTATTTATTTCAAATGGGGAGTATTTTCTGAAAATAGGTCACGACAGTCTTTCGGCAGGGTTAGCACATGATTGCCGCGAGAGTATGTCGCGGGGAGATAGACTACCCGTCCTTATGTCATTTATACAGTTAGAAGATGACGTGTGACCTATCTCGCGGCGACATACTCTCGCGGCAATCATGTGCTAGGCCTACTGGAAAGCTGTAATTTGGCATTAATGTTCATGTTGGTTCTGTCGACCTTGGGTTAGGCAAAATCCTAGTAAGTAAGCAATTTATTTGCATAAAATATTGTACAGTAGGATGGTCAAAAGGTGCAATTTCGTTTAACTATTTTGCCTATAAAAAAAGGGCAAATATTATTTAACTAATCCTTCGATATCTACAACCAGAAACAAATACAGAAGATTTTTCGGTAGGCAATAATGTCTAAAGTCAGTTCAGCCTTACTTGTCCAATATAGTAAACAAACGAAACGTCAAATATGGTCAAAGACAATTACTAGGGATTGGAAGTGTCGATAAAATGATGTATTAACGATAATTTCGCTGTTGACGTCATCAGAGGATTTTAAATTTTACGTCACACAATATCTATGTTAAAACCAAAATTTAATTCTTTTTCGTCACATTTGCAATAATCCTGTGAAAAAGACTTGTCTCACTTTCGCTTTCTTCAGAAACATGATTAAAATCGGATCATGGCTCTCGGAGTCATGGGTGAACATAAGTACATAAAACATAAATACGAAACTGAATACAGAACCTCCTGCTTCTACGTAAAGAAGTCGGTTAAAAATCTGATAAGTTATTGTAGTTAATATCAACGAATTTTTTCCAAGCTATACAAACTCTAACGTGATAACTTATCGTTATGAACGATCGATATTAATCGATCGTTCATAACGATAAGTTATCATCCCAACATTGCGACTCATAGACTTCGTAATGTCAGGAGTTTTTTATGTCATCCGTTCGTAATTACAATTATTGATGAAAATAGTTTTAGAAATGATATTATTCAGTGGTTTTTTGATTGATTGCAATACTTTGTGAGTTTATTTAAGTGTATAATAACATTTTAAGTGATGGTTAATGTGTAATTCCAGAGAAAATTGAGATAATGTTTTCCAGCAGTGTTTGTGTACATGATTGAACAAGTAAGCCTGAACTGAGTATAGTTCAGTAATATGATCGTACCTGTACTATATCACACATGAGACCAGTAGTATGAAATCCCTCTGAAGATATAGCCACAGTGACATCTCTCTTCATTTTGCTCTGTGTTCTCATTTCTTGGAGTTTAGCCTCTTTGGCGGCGAGTTTCTGTCGCTCTTTGAACGACGGCTTGGCCATGTTTGCGATCAAGTGGCGGTACTTGACGTAGTAACGCCAGGCTTTCTGGTACCTGTAATAATGTAAGTGTTTAACAAAGATTATCAATGGAGTTAATGATATAGCGGTAAGAGCGTGCGACTTTCGATCCGGAGGTCGCAGGTTCGAACCCCGGCTCGTACCAATGAGTTTTTCGGAACTTATGTGCGACGTGCCATTTGATATTCGCCAGTCGCTTTTCGGTGAAGGAAAACATCGTGAGGTAACCGGGCTAATCGGGTGCGTATCGATCGATATAACTTTTTTTTATAGATTTTTAGTCGTTATAACGATCATTTGATATAATTATTGAATCATATAACAACAAATAATATACTAACAAATTGTATAATTCTTATTTAATATAATGATATTTTTTTCGAATAACATTTATTATAACATACATTGAGTATAATGCTTATTTCCGATAATAAATAAATTGTATAACACAAATTCTGTCTAAAGCACAGTTAGAATAAAAACAAATTATACAATAAATTAGATCCATCATGCACCAGAAAAATAGGTTAGGTTAGGTTAGAACTGTGACCCTTAAACATATGTACTGCTATCAGAAAAGTAGGTTAGGTTAGAACTGTGATCCCTTCAAAAAAGAATAAAATTAATTCATGAAATGTTTTATACTGTTTGCTAGTTATATGATACTAGTCGTATATCAATAGATAGTTATGCCATATAACGGTTATTATAAATAAGTGTTATACGAAATAATGATTATACAAAATAAAAGTAGATATTATGTGGTTATACCAAATGTTAATTATGTCAAATGAGTGATTATACCCTTTAAATATATACCAAATGTTGTTATATCAAATGTTACTATACCAAAAAAAGTTATACCAATCATTACATACCCGGGCTAATCCCAATAAGGCCTAGTTACCCTTCGGGTTGGAAGGTCAGATGGCAGACGCTTTCGTAAAACTAGTGCCTACGCCAAATTTCGGATTAGGTCTCAAAGCGGCCCCATGAGCCATGGCAAATGCCGGGGTAACGCAAGGGGGATGATAATGAATGGGATTAGACTCATGACATCACTACATTTCAAATCTAATAGATTTTCTGTTTGGGTGAGGGCAGCTACCAGATCCAGTAATGATCGCTAAAATAGACCTTCCCTAGATTTGAAATTAATAAAAATTACCGTATACAGATCTCGAAAAAACATAAGATGTGAGAAAAGATTCATGATCATAGATTTTAAATTCTAGTTCTCACACGGGGTTACCAGCGTAGCTTTAAGGATTTTGCCCACTACACGGTACCATACCATGGCCGTGCTAGGAGCGTATCCGTCAAAAAAATATTCTTTGTATGAAAACGTATGAGACCTTGCCCACTAGGCCGTTCCGTCACCGACCGTGCCCGTCCCGTGTCCTGACGGCGCGTGTCCGCTCCGTCTACAATATTCTCGCCGACAATGGTTGCCGCATCGTGCATGGCCGGTGACGGAACGGCCTAGTGGGTAAGGTCTCATACGTTTTCATACAAAGAATATTTTTTTGTCGGATACGCTCCTAGCACGGTCATGGTTTGGTAGTGGTACGGTCTACTGGGCCTTTTTACTATCATCCATTAAACTTTGATTGTAGCGTCTTTTTTTGACTGAAAAAGTTGGTTGATTATAGTACACTATACTTACTCAGGGTTCCCGGCGTAGCTGAGTTGCGGAGGTCGAATGCCAAAGTGCACGATCTCGGGGAAGAAAGTCTTGGATTTGGTATCCTTAGCACCCACTGGCGGACTGCGATCTAGTTGGTCCACCCTCACGGAACATGGCTTTTTCCCTGGGTATGTTACTATCATTCCTGTGAAAAGAAAACATAATAAAATAGTAATTTTAACAAAATTCAGAGTTTTAACCTTTTGAACGCTTTGCCTCTTGCGTCAAAATGTCGCCTACACACCTCTACTAGTAAATAACGAAAATAAACCTTATATCAACAGGACAATCGCTTTGACAGCGTCCGCCGTAGCAACTTTAGGCTTTGCTGGCGTGATGGGCACAACAGCACACGGCGCCTTTAGCACAGTATAATAGAGTACTATTGTACACTATGGCCACTTCCGCTCCCCGCTGAAAGTGCCGCTCACCACCTCTCGGTTACCTCACAGTTACCGCCTGTCGAAAACGCGAACAGTCGACCTGTCATATTTCACTCATACAAGCATAGCACGCATTCACCTACACGAGCTTAGACTGTGTGCTAGGAACGCGCCTCTTTCATATACACCGTGTTTCACTTAACACTAAAAACCTGAAAACAGTTTGTTCAGAATCGAGAGTAGAATCGATTGAGCTATATCTTGATGGGGGTAATATTTTTATTTAAATTAGTATTATTAATTATTTTTTACGTGCCCATTCTATTGTACTCGTAATACAACATTGTGTATATCGCATTGCTAAGAGGTTGTTTACCTTTTTTCAGTATTTAGGGGTATTAATACTGGCTGGTTACTTGGACGATTTTTTTTCCGCTACTAGTTTGACGTTGTTTGTCAGTTTAATCTTAATGTTTATCATAAGTCATAACAAATTGAACTCGTACCTAATTACAACCTTGTCATTTTGAATATTGAGTTTATTTGCTTACTGCGATTACCTGTCCAATTTGAAGTTTACTGTGACAAAGCTTTAAAGTGTTTTACAGTGACATCTTAGCTGTCTATTGGTAAACCTTATGTCGTTGCAGTAACGTACACAAATAAATAGTGTTATGGTTTATGATGGTAGTTAGCAATTACTTTATTGAGTGTAGAGCTAAAAGTCAAGTAGAGCTGTACAGAAAATTAAAAATACAATAAAAAAAAAGTAACGATCAGATTAAAAGATGAATACTCTAGATGAGTTTAAAAAAATAAAAATCAGTTGGGGTGTCTGAGGTTTTGAGTGATACCGGAAACACCGTGTATATGATCGCCAGTGTCCGGGTGTGTTGTGCCTTTAGTGCGTTTTCACATCATCCGATCCAATATCGGATGTAGGACCGATATCCCATACATTACAGGCACCATCTTGGATTATTTCCATTGAAATCCTTCCGACAACCGATATTGGATCGTGTAATGTGAAAACGGACTTAGGCGTTCTTGGCAGTCAAAGGGTTAGTGTTATTTGTTAGGATATTTTATGTGCGTCGTCAATGTTAGTGGTGGCAACTCTTATTTTTATAACAGGCCCCGTAGCCGAATGGCATTTCTGCGATGCGAAACGCCGCAGAAATGTAGTCTGGCTCTGTCGCGCCAATACGCAAGAGCGAAGGAGATAGATAGCTACGAAAGACATATTATCGTGAGCGTTTCATGAGCGCTTGTGTATTCGGCTACGCATACAGAACCGATGCAAACCATATCCAAAAACTGGAATAATAAACAGTTCACAAACCTTTAATTCTATCCACAAACTTCTGCCAGGTGTAATGGTCCATGCTGTGGAAATTTTCCAACTCGTTGGGTGGAATCAGCAGTCCGCTTTGGTCTAGAAGGTATTTTAGCACCTCGCACATTGACAGGACCTAAAATTATTCAAAAGGTACAAGATTAATCGCTGCAGCCTAGAACAGGTTTTTTAAACAGCATTCCTATGCTCACTAAAAAAAAAGTAAAATCCATAATCCTACGGACCAAATTGACAAGTAAGTGTGAACAAATGTTGCCACAGTTTGGCTAGTGTCGTTCTTATCGATATTACAATTATTATTACATCGTAGATTTAAGGTGCACCCAGACGGGACAATCAAATTGGCAATTTGATCGGCTAACCAACCAACTTTTTCAGTGATTTTGACAGATCAAAAGGTGTGTAGACCCCTGATTAGAGATATTTCTTTTTAATTTCAAAGCAGCAATCACAGTAGATCAAGCAAACGTATCTACTTAGCGTGTCAAATGAACTCAGTGAAATCCACTGAGTTGTCCGTCTATACTCGCAGCTTGCAGCTTTCGGGCGTCAATTTTTGTAAGTTGAAGTCAACCAAAACATAAAAAATGCCTCGTTACGTGATATTCAATTGCAACAACAGAAAAATTATGAACAATCAAGAGCCTGAGACATATTTAAAATTACAGGCAAGAATCAACTTCAGTACAAAATTTGACACGCTCGGCCCCTATACAAATATATGAATTTGTTTCTTCTATCTAAATTAAGTTCTGTGGCAGCAATAATATTATATGAAAATTATATAGATATTTATGATATACTTGCCATAGCATGACGGATACTTTATCCATAGATATGTGATAAAATTGAAAACATGATTTAATACACCGGCTGGGAATTAATAATAAAGACTAGTAAAATTATCGTCGGAGATGGTATTTTATTTTTACACGCAGTCTCGGAAAGCTTTTTATGTTTTAAAACTATTGGCATGGTATCCATCCACTACCTCTAAAATAGAACAAACCAAAATGTGTACCTCTTATTTGAAACTAATATACTTATTCTTGATTTAAATTTGTCTGTTATATGTACTTGTCGATATACACGGTGTTTCCGTTATCACTCAAAACCTCAGACACCCCAACTGATTTTTATTTTTTTAAACTTATCTAGAGTATCCATTTTTTAATCTGATGTTTATTTATTTTTTAAATCGAATGTTTAAATTTCTGTGCAGCTCTACTCGACTTTTAACTCTACACTCAAAAAAATAATTGCTAGTTACCATCAAAAACCTTAAAACTATTTATTTGTGTACGTTACTGCAACGACATAAGGTATACCATATGTCACTGTAAAACACTTTAGAGTTTTGTCACAGCAAACTTCAAATTGGACAGGTAATCTCAGTAAGCAAATTTAAATTAAGTACGAGTTCAATTTGTTATGACTTATGACTTATTAGAGGTAAACATTAAAATTAAACTGACAAACAACGTCAAACTCGTAGCGGAAAAAATAGTCGTCCAAATAACCAGCCAGTATGAATACCCCTAAATACTGAAAAAGGTATACAACCTCTAGCAATGCAATATGCACAATGTTGTATTACGAATTTGTAGAATGGGCACGTAAAAAATAACTAATAATACAAACTAAAAAAAAAAATATTACCCCCATCAAGATATAGCTCAATCGATTCTACTATCGATTCTGAACAAACGGTTTTCAGGTTTTTAGTGTTAAGTGAAACACGGTGTATTGTTATCGACATATACGCTTCACTATTTTTATTTTGCTGTTCCTGGTAACACTTTACTTGTCAGTCATTTGTCAATTTAGTCCGTAGAATTGTGGATTTTAGTTTACGTGTATCCATAATCAGATCAGCTTGTTTGTTAGTACAGAACCAGTTGGAACACTAGACCACTGTAGAACTATGTCTTAGTGACTTTATAAATCAGATTGTAAGAAATCTCTTACTGCTAGTCATTTTGACATGGTTGTAGAGTGACCTAGGGTTCCATTTGGTTGACTGTACCTTAATTTAATATTGCACGGTCTACGCCAATTCTTCCACATCAGACAACAGACACATAGACAAACACGGGAATGATGAAACTAAAAAAATGATTCTATTCTCTTTAAACGACCGGTCTGGCCTAGCGCGTAGTGACCCTGCCTGCTACGCCGCGGTCCCGGGTTCGAATCCCGGCAAGGGCATTTATTTGTGTGATGAGCTCAGATATTTGTGAGTGTGTTTAGTAAAACGTCCCACTTTGTCGGTTACCATTAAGGCGAGATTTACATGTATCGTTCTATGAATAAGCTGACAAAGCGGCTTTATAGCAATCGACAAAGTGGGACGTTTTCCCGTGCACACTCACATTTGTTCCTGAATCATGGATGTTTTCTATGTATGTAAGTATTTGTATATAATATATATTGTTGTCTGAGTACCTGCAACACAAGCCTTTCTTGAGCTTACCTTAGGGACTCAATCAATCTGTGTAAGAATGTCCTATATTATTATTGTTTGACGACCGGTCTCGCTCAGTGGGTAGTGACCCTGCCTGCTAAGCCGCGGTCCTAGGTTCGAATTCAGGTAAGGGCATTCATTTGTTTGAGTCATGGACGTTTTCTATGTATAAGTATGTATTTATTTATATAAGGTACCCATAGTACAAGCTTTGCTTAGTTTGGGGCTAAGTTGATCTGTGTAAGGTGTCCCCAATATTTATTTTTTATTATATTATGTACCTCGCATCCACCCTCAGACAGGAACCGTACGAATCTCGGCAGGAAGTGGAACTGCGAGCAGGAGTTTTCCGTCGCTTTGCCCAGGTCCAGATCCACCAGTTCAAGCAGTTCCATGAACAGGAAGTCCTCTGAAAAACGTATATTAATTACACCGCAATCCATACTAATATTATAAATGGGAAAGTGGTTTGTCCGTCTTTCACGGCAAAACGACCGGACGACGGTATGGCGCAGTCGGTAGTGACTAGGGAATGCAATCCCGATCCCGCGGGATCCCGATCTCGCGAGATCTCGTGTAAATATTCGGGATCAATCCCGACGCATAATTTGACGAGATCCCGTTCGGGATTGACGGGATTGGGCGGCAGTGGCCAGCAATGCTACACACGTCCAATCCAGATAATTATGATGGTTTATACTTTTCCTTACCTCTAAGACAAGTTGATCTGGCTACAGAATACCAAATGATTATATCGAAACTAAGAAAATGCGTCAAACTTTTTAGGAATTCTCCTACCAAGAATGATATGCTTCAGAATTATATTCAGCAAGAGTTTGGCAAAACAATTTAGCTGGTTCTTGACTGCAAGACACGTTGATCTAGCCTATGCAACATGATAAGTACATACAATAGAGTAAAGCAATGTGTAGCTAAGACCTTAGTTGACCTCTTGCTCAGTTCTAATTAAGACTATTTTTTCACGGATGAAGAACACGCTGTCCTTATCGATTTGGTAAATACATTTCAGCCAGTGAAATTGGCTGTTGAGGTATTGTGCCGTCGAGATACTGATTTAGTAAGTGCAGAACATACATTGCGTTTCATGGTTCGAAAGCTAGAAGACCTAAAAACTCCTCTCTCAGAAAAGTCTCTTCAATGAATAATCGTATCTCCGAGCGTCGCACAAAAGCAACTGCAGTGCTGATATATTTAAGAAATTTGATATATTTGTACTCTTTTTTTGTAAATTTGTGCAATAAAGTTTAAATAAATAAATAAATCCGAACAATTATCAAGAGGACTTCGAGCAATGGAAAGGCAACGAGACTTCAATTACCAAGCAAATATCTCATAAGAAAAGAAATAAAAAATATAATCACACGATTATACAGTAAAGAACCAAACCAAGCAGATATTAATACGGCAGTACTAATCGAAGATGACTTGCCTCTTTCAGTGATTGCAGAGGATTTAAATTTACGTGCTGCACAAACTAATACATCGCTGCAAGAGGAATTAGAAGAAACTCTAAGAGCGTCCAAAAGTCCTTTTACACGTATATCCACGAACTTGGACAAATTAGAGTCTACCATAAAAAAAGAAATGGATTTATTTGAGTGTGGAGGAACAATTGCTTCGCCACGCTGTTGCCAACCAGTGTAGAGTCAGAGAGGGCATTCTCAGCAGCTGGGTACTGTATTGCTACGGACATAAGATGTCGTTTAGCAGATGACACAATTAATACCCTTTGTTATTAAGGAGTCATTTTCAAAATCTTGAAATATGCTTATTGTATTGATTACCTAATTTACATATGTTAATTTCCGTAAAACTTGATAATTATTTAGTTAGTAAGATTAAAGAATAAAGATTTTTATTTCCTTTCAAGTAAATAATAATATGTTATTTTAGTTAACCTAATTATTACAAACAAGCAGTTATTGGCTTCTTCAGTCATCCGAATATATTTTTTTTTAAACTAGACGGGATCCCGAAAATTCCGGGATCCCGCGGGATTGATATTTCTAATCCCGCGGGATCCCGAATTTTCAATCCCGAGTCGGGATTGCATTCCCTAGTAGTGACCCTGCCTGCTGCGCCGCGGTCCCGAGTACAAATCCCGGTAAGGGCATTTATTTGTGTGATAAGCACAGATATTTGTTCCTGAGTCATGGATGTTTTCTATGTATATAAGTATTTATATATTATATCGTAAACTAGAACTTTCCTTTGCTAATCCGCGAATAGATAACGATAGATATTTATATATTATATATATCGTTGTTTGAGTACCCACAACACAAGCCTTCTTGAGCTTACCGTGGGCCTCAATCTGTGTAAGAATGTCCTGTAATATTTATTTATTTATTTAAAATGGAGCGACGAAGTGACATGATTTTTTAAGTGGAGATAGTTGAAGGGATGGAGAGTGACATAGGCTACTTTTTGTCTCTTTCTAACCCCCCACTTCCCTCAAATGGGGGGTGGAGGTTTGTGTGGAGCATTCCGCAATTTTCGAATTTAACGCGAGTGAAGCCGCGTGCAAAAGCTAGTACATAACAAAATAATTAGATAGTAGTAAAAAACGTGAAAAACCTATTAGGCTGGTTTTAGTGTAAGGCGAACCGACTATTATGTATAAAGTTGATGTTGTCATCCGCGCGGACGCGTCCGCTTTAAGCTAGGAACATACTACGCGGACGTCCGTCGTAAATCGACCGCGGACGGGGATCTGGACAATGAATATACACTTAACCGTGCAAACTATCGGTCGACGGACGTGGACGTGGCCTTGAGCGCATGGACGTCCGATCGAAATCTGGCTCGCTGGATGTTTTGTTCCGTGCACACTGATCGGTCGCGGTCGCGGTCGATTTACGACGGACGTCCGCGTAGTGTGTTCCGAGCTTTAGGCCTGATTTAGACGGCGTGCGAACTCGCATGCGATTTTAATCACACTGCGGGCTGTTGAGGTTACATACAATTTTGCACAGCCATCAAATACCGCAATTTAATCAAACTCGTATGCGAGTTCTCGTACCGTCTAAATGGGCACTTAGACGGCGTGCGAACTCGCATGCGATTTTAGGTATCTTTGCACAGCCATCAAATACCGCAATGTGACGACTGGTCTGGCTCAGTCGGTAGTGACCCTGCCTGCTGAGCCGCGGTCCTGGGTTCGAATCCCGGTAAGGGCATTTATTTGTGTGATGAGCACAGATATTTGTTCCTGAGTCATGGATGTTTTCTATGTATATAAATATGTATTTATCTATTTAAGTATGTATATCGTCGCTTAGCACCCATAGTACAAGCTTTGCTTAGTTTGGGGCTAAGTTGATCTGTGTAAGGTGTCCCCAATATTTATTTATTATTATTTATTTAATGTAATAAAACTCGTATGCGGGTTCTCGTACCGTCTAAATGGGGCCTTACTCTAAAACGCTCCCTGAACTTGATACATATTAGTCCGGTGCGGATCGCTCCGCGCGGTCGGCTCGCATGACACCAAAACCAGCCAAAAAGGTCCCGATATTCTTTAAATTGTCCCCGTTTTTAAGGATAATAATATAAAGTAAATGGTTATTTACTTTAAGGAGGGTTCTCCTTTTGCGTTGGTGTAGTCGGATAAAAACACAGAACTAAAGTTAGTGCATACCCGTGGCGGCTGGTGAAAATTTCTGCTAGGCAACACTGAGCAAAAAGAAACCTACTTTAACATTAGGCACTTTACTAGTAATCAATTTCAGGCAAGCCGGTGGGAATCGGCTTGTATGGACCAGCCGCTGTTGGCGCATACATATTATATCTCATGTGTTGAACCAAAATAACCTTTGTAAGTGGATTTCTTCACCACCGTATAGTGTCCTTAAAGTCCATAACCGCATAAACTCACCGAAAAAAGCTGCCTAAGGGCCCATTTAGACGGTACGAGAACTCGCATACGAGTTTTATTACATTGCTTATTTGATGGCTATGCAAAATTGTATGTAACCTCAACAGCCCGCAGTGTAACTAAAGTCGCATGCGAGTTCGCACGCCGTCTAAATCAGGCCTTACAGTGAAGTTCTGCGGCGCGGGTTCCTCCACAACCGCATATAATATCGTGTACTCGATATTTATAGGTAACGTGAACATACTAGTGTTCGACACTGAACTAGTATTAGACATGGGCACTTTATGTCAAAATGACAAGGTAATAATAAAGTATTCGTTGTTCAATGTAGGGAGCCGCGATAGCTGGAGACCCGGGTTCGATTCCCGGCTTCGCCACCAGTGGGCTTGATCGCTTTTTCTTTAGTGTACGGTATCTATTTCAGTTTATAATTCGTTGTTCAAATTTAACCTTTATTACTTTGACATTTTAAAGTGGTCACCTTAGCTTCATAAGCGTGTAATACCTATAGAACAAATATATCAATAACGGTCTTCCGTTTGTAACTTTAAATTTTGAGTGGTATCTATTTCAGTTTATAATTCGTTGTTCAAATTTAATCTTTATTACATTGACATAAAGTGGTCACCTTAGCTTCATAAGCGTGTAATACCTATAGAACAAATATATCAATAACGGTCTTCCGTTTGTAACTTTAAATTTTGAGTGGTATCTATTTCAGTTTATAATTCGTTGTTCAAATTTAATCTTTATTACATTGACATAAAGTGGTCACCTTAGCTTCATAAGCGTGTAATACCTATAGAACAAATATATCAATAACGGTCTTCCGTTTGTAACTTTAAATTTTGAGTGGTATCTATTTCAGTTTATAATTCGTTGTTCAAATTTAATCTTTATTACATTGACATAAAGTGGTCACCTTAGCTTCATAAGCGTGTAATACCTATAGAACAAATATATCAATAACGGTCTTCCGTTTGTAACTTTAAATTTTGAGTGGTATCTATTTCAGTTTATAATTCGTTGTTCAAATTTAATCTTTATTACATTGACATAAAGTGGTCACCTTAGCTTCATAAGCGTGTAATACCTATAGAACAAATATATCAATAACGGTCTTCCGTTTGTAACTTTAAATTTTGAGTGGTATCTATTTCAGTTTATAATTCGTTGTTCAAATTTAATCTTTATTACATTGACATAAAGTGGTCACCTTAGCTTCATAAGCGTGTAATACCTATAGAACAAATATATCAATAACGGTCTTCCGTTTGTAACTTTAAATTTTGAGTGGTATCTATTTCAGTTTATAATTCGTTGTTCAAATTTAATCTTTATTACATTGACATAAAGTGGTCACCTTAGCTTCATAAGCGTGTAATACCTATAGAACAAATATATCAATAACGGTCTTCCGTTTGTAACTTTAAATTTTGAGTGGTATCTATTTCAGTTTATAATTCGTTGTTCAAATTTAATCTTTATTACATTGACATAAAGTGGTCACCTTAGCTTCATAAGCGTGTAATACCTATAGAACAAATATATCAATAACGGTCTTCCGTTTGTAACTTTAAATTTTGAGTGGTATCTATTTCAGTTTATAATTCGTTGTTCAAATTTAATCTTTATTACATTGACATAAAGTGGTCACCTTAGCTTCATAAGCGTGTAATACCTATAGAACAAATATATCAATAACGGTCTTCCGTTTGTAACTTTAAATTTTGAGTGGTATCTATTTCAGTTTATAATTCGTTGTTCAAATTTAATCTTTATTACATTGACATAAAGTGGTCACCTTAGCTTCATAAGCGTGTAATACCTATAGAACAAATATATCAATAACGGTCTTCCGTTTGTAACTTTAAATTTTGAGAAATGGGCCACTGAGTGTCATTCTATAATGTCTATAGTTGCATATTTTGCATAAACTCACCAAACAAATCCAGTTCCCTCACAGTAAAGTTCTGCGGCGCGGGTTCCTCGACATACAATATCGTGTACTCGATATTGAACCTAATGACTTTGCAGGTGGGTAACTTGGCTAGCTTGTAGTGTGAGAACATCGAGAACCCGGAGAAGAGGAACTCGTGTTCGTCGTGGCCGATGATGGTGGGCGCTTTGATGAGGAAGTTGGTTGGCGGGGACACGGTTATCCTGTTAGAAACAAGTATTATTAGTAACTAAAGGTACTAGTAGTAGTAGGGTTAAATTGACAACATTTCATATTTTTGAGTACTACTTTTTATTGATTGGTTTGAAAGAACTCAATACTAAAAGATACACGTATTTTTTTATTTTTCCAAGAACTGCTATTTTAATGAGAAAATCCCTTCTTATTACTACTTCGAGCAGAAAGAGAAAAAAAATTATACTAAAAATACGGAAAAAAAATTTAAAAAATTACTTATGTGATCTACAAGCGTACATTGGGACATTGAAAATTTTGAAACGTTGTCAATTGTGGCGTAGGCGAGAGGCTGGCAACCTGTCACTGCAATGTCACAGTTTCGTTTTCTTTCAACCCCTTATTTACCAAGAGTGGCACTGAAGCTGTAGTAGTTTCATGTGTTCTGCCTACCCCTTTGTGGGATACAGGCGTGATTGTATGTATGTATGTATGTATTATTAGTAACTGTTATGTTAGGTAGTTAATTGATTATGTTAATTTTATGTTACATTATTTTCCCCTTCAACTTCATGTAAATATTTCTACGCCGTTGCATGCCGGCAGAATATGCTGTTCTAACACCTATTTTACTAACAAAAACTGTACCATATTCTCAGAAATAAATGATTATGATTATGAACTACCAAGAACGATTTAATACTGGACTGGACAAAGCCCATACAAAAAAGCGTACCTCTGAAATGTATGGGCCTTTTAGGCTTAAAACTAGATGGCGCTGTTTCGCATTTCATATTTTCACCAAATATTTTTGCGTGTTTTTATTTTTTATAAGAACAAATGACATATTTCTTTATTTTAAAATCATGATAT
This sequence comes from Leguminivora glycinivorella, assembly GCF_023078275.1. NCBI lineage: Eukaryota > Metazoa > Arthropoda > Insecta > Lepidoptera > Tortricidae > Leguminivora > Leguminivora glycinivorella. The sequence goes on along the minus strand of NC_062987.1, from coordinate 7,099,609 downwards.
CACGACAATACAGATTTTGAAAAAAAAAAATTGTAGGCATCATCAGTGTAGTTATGATAGTATTTAATAGGTGGCGCCAAAAAATCAAGGTACGATTCTTAGTATGACGTATGTAAATCCTATATAAATAATCCTTGGTAACTACACACAGAATTAAAAAAAAAATGTTGTGTGTAGTGTTTGCAAATGACAACGCATAGGCACTAGTCCCACCGCGAGCTAGTATGCTATGAGCTATCGGCTATAAAAACGAACAAAAGATATTAAGCACACCCGTGCAAATAAAAGAGACACGGCGATATTGATATCTCACCGCTGGGTGAATAACTATAAACATCGGCGTGTCTCTTTTATTTACACGGGAATGATAATCTTTTGTTCGCTTATATAGCCGATAGCTCATAGTTTACTAGCCCGCGGTGGGACCAGTGCCTTAAGGTTACTACAACTATTTACCATCAAATAAGGATGATATTTGAAACAATGTTTTATAATTAGATCTTTCGTACCTTTTGTCGAATCTATCGGCTTTCACCGAAAAAAAAAACATTCGTCGTTTAGCGACGACAAAACGTAAGCGTCTTCATACTAACGAGCGATTTTCGGTCGGATAGAGCCTATTCGGCTTCGATAAGTTTGGGGAAACGCTAAGACACTGGTTCGCGGCTGTTTTGTGTAGACAATAGACTCTCTAAACACCGGTCCTAGGCTAAAGGCCGGCCTGTGGGCCAAAATGCTAACCTGTCAATCGCACCCAACGTCTACTTTACACTTAAGCACACCTCGGACACTGGCGATCAAATATATGAAAGAGGCGCGTTCCTAGCACACATTCTAAGCTCGTGTAGGTGAACGCGTAGCATGCTTGTATGAGTGAAATATGACAGGTCGACTGTTCGCGTTTTTGACAGGCGGTAACTGTGAGGTAACCGAGAGGGGGTGGGCAGCACTTTCAGCGGGGAGCGGGAGTGGCCATACTGTACGATAGTACCCTTTATTATACTGTGACTTAAGGTACTCTCATACGCATATAGCTCGTGCCGTACCTCGTGTTGTCTAATATCAAAGACATATATAACTCCGTATAGACAAAGTCTAAGAAAAAAACGTACCTCAGTACCATACAGAAAAAGGTACGGTGGCCTAGATGGCATTACACCTTCGGGGTACGCTCAGCTAGATGGCGCTAATATTAATATTTGACATTTTAACACATACCAAGCTAAGAATATGGGCCAAATTGTCAAAACTGAGGTTCAAAAGTTTTAAGCCTGTGTCAAGAGATGGCAGTCTATGCACTGTGATTACACATTTTACTTCACAGTAACTCTCTATAATACTCGATCCTCTTTGCTAATATGAACCTTTAGTGCCTAGTACTGACAATGAGACTCCCCTGTAATGGCACAGCTTATCCAGGTTGCTATGGTTGGGTGCAGTGCACACTTGGGGAAGCAAAGCTGGTCTCGCCTACATCTCCGTGTTGTCTAAGAACCTGATTCACGTAACATCTATAGGGTTGAGACTCGCCTACAGCTTGACACAGCTTGTGCAGGTTGCTGTGGTTACACACACTAAGAATCTGATAGTAACATCACTAGGATTGAGACTCGCCTGTAATGGTATAGCTTGTCCAGGTTGCTGTGGTTGGGCGCACACTTGGGGAAGCTACTCTCGCCGGCGTAAACTCCGTGGCGCATGCCGTGGCGGCGCGCGCGCGCGCTGCAGCGGCAGAGCGGCCCGCCGTTCATCTCGCCAGTGTTGTTGAACCTGCAATATAAGCCATAGTTATTGTCCCGGATTTGTAAGTTCACATTTTTGACACATTTGTTTTGAAATATGTTGCGATGTGGCTAAGACGTATCGTTTGCCAAATCTAACGATTAATTTCGACTTGGTTGAATCGATTAGGCCCCATGTACAAGGAGGCGCTTAAACATATATACGATTTCTATCAACTTATTGAAATGTCATTTGAATCGAAATAACAGACTCTGCCACAGCACTAGTTTTAAAATAAAAATGAATGATAAATGACATAATAAGTAGATCTTGCGTGATAAATTAATATCGTAAAATACTCACTAACCAAGATCACCAAAAATGTAACATGTGTTAGATTATGTTTAAAGTAAGCGAACTATTGTTTTCTAAGTACTTAATTTTTTTATTATTACAGGATTTTATTTAAAATTTCATTAGGTTGCGCGAGTTTACGTATTGTGGACGCTGTCATGTGCCAAAAGTAGGTTCTTACAAATCTGGAACAATAGGGCCAGTTGCATCAACCATATTCGACAGACACATCATCGTCACGCAGCAGACGTCTATGGAACTTCCCATACAATGAAAAAGGAACGCTTTAACGGTGACAGACGGTTTGATGCAACCGGCCCTTAATGTTATAAATTGGAACGTGTGTGTGTGTCTGTTTGTCCGTCTTTGACGGCAAAACGCAGCGACGAATTGACGTAATTTTTTAAGTGGAAGGATGGAGAGACAGACTACTTTTTGTCTCCTTAATATAACCCCTCACTTCCCTGACTTCCCTAAAATGGAATGTGGAAGATTTTATGGAGCATTCCACATTTATTCTTGAATTGAATTCACATTGAATATTCAATTCAATGTGATTTTATACTTTAGGTGTTTTTAATCATTTCACCCGTTCATTAGATCTGTCTGCGCACACTGATATTTTAAAAGGTGCCTAGCCGACATGCCAATTGTCTCTGTAGCGTTACGTAGATCTCTCTGTATATCTTTTCTCTGAGTGCGACGTTTCGTTCGCCAAGGAGCGTAAACGATAGGCATCTTGGCTACGTGTTCAGGAATGGATGTTTCGGTCTGAGTGAGCAAAATGGTTACCTTTCAAAATTATTTGTTCAATGGAGGTTTGAAGTAAAACTAAATACAATAGTCGCCAGTGTTTTTTAGACCTTTTTGTTATAATCATTCTTCTGATTTTATACCTAGTATTATTCAGAAATTCTCGATAAGTTTGTATTGTACATTTGGATCACGTCTCCGATTTGGATAAAAATTGGTAAGCTGATAGAGTCCATGATGCTGAGCATGATCCACTAGGTCTCCCAAAATGTTCTAGGTTGATTGTATGAAACAAAATGTATAGAAATCTAGTAACAAAAAATTAATAGTTTAAAAAACACTATAAAACACGCTTTTATAAATGCACGTAAAAGCCAAAAATAAATTATGGATCGTTCAAGTTGTCTCTATTTTTGAGCTGAAGTTTAAAAACTATGTGCTTTTAATTATAATATTTGATTGTAAAAGCGTGGGGCGCTGGAACAGGAAAGACTTTTTGTATAACTTGCTGATAAATCAAATTATGCTATGCTACGGGAAGGAGGTTACACAGATTGACGCGCTAACTGGAGTTGCAGCATGACTAGTAGGTTCTACATTAAACAGTCAAATCAATTAAAAGTCAGTGTTCAAAGTAGGTACCAGTTTGTCGAACTCAGACAAAATATGCGCTAGTAGCGAGGAGAGTCGACAGTCACCGACACTTAGAACGCCGCTTTTTTCCGGTAATCAAAGTACAAAAGGGGAAAGTGTCTACAGTGACAGGATGCAGAGTTCTTGTTCGTGGACGAGATATCTTTGGTTCTTTTTGGTAACCCTTAGGCGGCATATGTAAACGTTATGTTCTTATGCAACTTCATTCGCCAGGAAGTTCGGATTAGTATTTGTTTACAAGAAAGTCTTTCCTGTTCCAGCGCCCCACGCTTTTACAATCAAATATTATAATTAAAAGCACATAGTTTTTAAACTTCAGCTCAAAAATAGAGACAACTTGAACGATCCATAATTTATTTTTGGCTTTTACGTGCATTTATAAAAGCGTGTTTTATAGTGTTTTTTAAACTATTAATTTATTTTATACTTTTTAGTCATTAATAATGAAATACTTTTAACATTTATACATAAATTTGTTTCAAGTAGGCGGATTTTACATGCCATTTGTGGCTTAACGTGTACTTATTGCTAATTGCTACTTAATAATAACCAGCGGCTACCTTCTTATTACGGTATTATCATAAAAATGTTTATACCTAGTAAGTTATCCGTAAAAGATAGACCCCTTTATTTGCTCTTAAGGGTCACAGGAAAACCATTACCCAACTTATTTTAAATACAACGTTGATCTTTCTTTTATGCGGGGGCTTCGCCCCCGAGTCCCCTTTGTTTGCTCTGAAAGGTCACAAGAAAACGCTAACCCAACTTATTTTAAATACTACGTTAATCTTTCTTTTATGCGGGGGCTTCGCCCCCGAGCCCCCTTTGTTTGCTCTTAAAGGTCACAAGAAAACGCTAACCCAACTTATTTTAAATACTACGTTAATCTTTCTTTTATGCGGGGGGCTTCGCCCCCCGAGCCCCCCTTTGTTTGCTCTTAAAGGTCACAAGAAAACGCTAACCCAACTGATCTTTAATACTACGTTGATCTTTCTTTCATGCGGGGGGCTTCGCCCCCCGAGGCCCCCTTTTCTTTACTCTTAAGGATCACAAGAAAACTTTTTATTTGTTTTTTTTTTCGTGGGGAATGCGTTTACGCATACCGCCGGGTCTGAGGTGGTGGGCGAACCGGTCGGTTATGTGGGGCTCGAGGCTGTAAAGAGTCCCCCCTACCCACTAAACCCCACGGTGTCCTCTCACCGCTTTGTGTTCGGGGTCCCGGGAAGCTGTAAAGTACATCCGCGGACCGGTCCTCACTGTGGGAGCGCTTCCTGGACACAAGGGTCGCACTCTCCAACTCGAGAGCCAGCGTATTGGGCGGGGGCGCTCTCATGCATCCCTCGCCCGCTGGCTGTCTTTAGGGTGGCAGGTTCCGCTCGTGAGCGGCACGTCTGCGACCTATGCATCACAAGAAAACCTTAACCCAACTTATTTTAAATACAACGTTGATCGACGTACGTTCGTTGATATGTATGAGTCTCACGGGAGTTTTATAGTTAAAACAACGTTGATCTTTCTTTTATGCGGGGGCTTCACCCCCCGAGCCCCCCTTTGTTTGCTCTGAAAGGTCAAAAGAAAACGCTATCCCACCTTATTTAAAATACTACGTTAATCTTTCTTTTATGCGGGGGGCTTCGCCCCCCGAGCCCCCCTTTGTTTGCTCTTAAAGGTCACAAGAAAACGCTAAACCAATTTATTCTAAATACTACGTTGATCTTTCTTTCATGCGGGGGGCTTCGCCCCCCGAGCCCCCCTTTGTTTGCTCTTAAAGGTCACAAGAAAACGCTAACCCAACTTATTTTAAATACTACGTTGATCTTTCTTTCATGCGGGGGCTTCGCCCCCCGAGCCCCCCTTTGTTTGCTCTTAAAGGTCACAAGAAAACGCTAACCCAACTGATCTTAAATACTACGTTGATCTTTCTTTTATGCGGGGGGCTTCACCCCCCGAGCCCCCCTTTGTTTGCTCTGAAAGGTCAAAAGAAAACGCTATCCCACCTTATTTAAAATACTACGTTAATCTTTCTTTTATGCGGGGGGCTTCGCCCCCCGAGCCCCCCTTTGTTTGCTCTTAAAGGTCACAAGTAAACGCTAAACCAATTTATTCTAAATACTACGTTGATCTTTCTTTCATGCGGGGGGCTTGGCCCCCCGAGCCCCCCTTTGTTTGCTCTTAAAGGTCACAAGAAAACGCTAACCCAACTTATTTTAAATACTACGTTGATCTTTCTTTCATGCGGGGGGCTTCGCCCCCCGAGCCCCCCTTTGTTTGCTCTTAAAGGTCACAAGAAAACGCTAACCCAACTGATCTTAAATACTACGTTGATCTTTCTTTCATGCGGGGGGCTTCGCCCCCCGAGCCCCCTTTGTTTGCTCTTAAAGGTCACAAGAAAACGCTAACTCAACTTATTCTAAATACTACGTTGATCTTTCTTTCATGCGGGGGCTTCGCCCCCGAGCCCCCCTTTGTTTGCTCTTAAAGGTCACAAGAAAACGCTAACCCAACTTATCTTAAATACTACGTTGATCTTTCTTTCATGCGGGGGGCTTCGCCCTCCGAGCAACACTTTGTTTGCTCTTAAAGGTCACAAGAAAACGCTAAACCAATTTATTCTAAATACTACGTTGATCTTTCTTTCATGCGAGGGGCTTCGCCCCCCGAGCCCCCCTTTGTTTGCTCTTAAGGGTCACAAGAAAACGCTAACCCAACTTATTTTAAATACAACGTTGATCTTTCTTTTATGCGGGGGGCTTCGCCCCCCGAGCCCCCCTTTGTTTACTCTGAAAGGTCACAAGAAAACGCTTACCCAACTTATTTTAAATACTACGTTAATCTTTCTTTTATGCGGGGGGCTTCGCCCTCCGAGCCCCCCTTTGTTTGCTCTTAAATGTCATAAGAAAACGCTAAACCAATTTATTCTAAATACTACGTTGATCTTTCTTTCATGCGGGGGGCTTCGCCCCCCGAGCTCCCCTTTGTTTGCTCTTAAAGGTCACAAGAAAACGCTAACCCAACTTATTTTAAATACAACGTTGATCTTTCTTTTATACGGGGGGCTTCGCCCCCCGAGCCCCCCTTTGTTTGCTCTGAAATGTCACAAGAAAACGCTAACCCAACTTATTTTAAATACTACGTTAATCTTTCTTTTATGCGGGGGGGCTTCGCCCCCCGAGGCCCCTTTGTTTGCTCTTAAAGCTCACAAGAAAACGCTAACCCAACTGATCTTAAATACTACGTTGATCTTTCTTTCATGCGGGGGCTTCGCCCCCCGAGCCCCCCTTTGTTTGCTCTTAAAGGTCACAAGAAAACGCTAACCCAACTTATTCTAAATACTACGTTGATCTTTCTTTCATGCGGGGGGCTTCGCCCCCCGAGCCCCCCTTTGTTTGCTCTTAAAGGTCACAAGAAAACGCTAAACCAATTTATTCTAAATACTACGTTGATCTCTCTTTCATGCGGGGGGCTTCGCCCCCCGAGCCCCCCTTTGTGTGCTCTTAAGGTCACAAGAAAACGCTAACTCAACTTATTTTAAATACAACGTTGATCTTTCTTTTATGCGGGGGCTTCGCCCCCCGAGCCCCCCTTTGTTTACTCTGAAAGGTCACAAGAAAACGCTTACCCAACTTATTTTAAATACTACGTTAATCTTTCTTTTATGCGGGGGGTTTCGCCCTCCGAGCCCCCCTTTGTTTGCTCTTAAAGGTCACAAGAAAACACTAACCCAACTTATCTTAAATACAACGTTGATCTTTCTTTTATGCGCGGGGCTTCGCCCCCCGAGCCCCCCTTTGTTTGCTCTTAAAGGTCACAAGAAAACGCTATCCCAACTTATTCTAAATACTACGTTGATCTTTCTTTCATGCGGGGGGCTTCGCCCCCTGAGGCCCCCTTTTCTTTACTCTTAAGGATCACAAGAAAACCTTAACCCAACTTATTTTAAATACAACGTTGATCTTTCTTTTATGCGGAGGGCTTCGCCCCCCGAGCCCCCCTTTGTTTGCTCTTAAAGGTCACAAGAAAACGCTAACCCAACTTATTTTAAATACTGCGTTAATCTTGATTTTATGCGGGGGGCTTCGCCCCCCGAGCCCCCCTTTTGGTTACTCTTAAGGGTAACAAGAAAACCCTAACTCAACTTATTTTAAATACAACGTTTATCTTTCTTTTATGCGGGGGGCTTTGCCCTCCGGGCCCCCTTTGTTTGCTCTTAAAGGTCGCAAGAAAACGCTAACCCAATTTATCTTAAATACTACGTTGATCTTACTTTCATGCAGGGGGATTCGCCCCCCGAGCCCCCCTTTGTTTGCTCTGAAATGTCACAAGAAAACGCTAACCCAACTTATTTGAAATACTACGTTAATCTTTCTTTTATGCGGGGGGCTTCGCCCCCCGAGCCCCCCTTTGTTTGCTCTTAAAGGTCACAAGAAAACGCTAACCCAACTTATCTTAAATACAACGTTGATCTTTCTTTTATGTGGGGGCTTCGCCCCCGGAGCCCCCCTTTGTTTGCTCTGAAATGTCACAAGAAAACGCTAACCCAACTTATTTTAAATACTACGTTAATCTTTCTTTTATGCGGGGGGCTTCGCCGCCGAGCCCCCCTTTGTTTGCTCTTAAAGGTCACAAGAAAACGCTAACCCAACTGATCTTAAATACTACGTTGATCTTTCTTTCATGCGGGGGCTTCGCCCCCCGAACCCCCCTTTGTTTGCTCTTAAAGGTCACAAGAAAACGCTAACCCAACTTATTCTAAATACTTCGTTGATCTTTCTTTCATGCGAGGGGCTTCGCCCCCCGAGGCCCCCTTTTCTTTACTCTTAAGGATCACAAGAAAACTTAACCCAACTTATTTTAAATACAACGTTGATCTTTCTTTTATGCGGGGGGCCTCGCCCCCCGAGCCCCCCTTTGTTTGCTCTGAAAGGTTACAAGAAAACGCTATCCCAACTTATTTTAAATACTACGTTAATCTTTCTTTTATGCGGGGGGCTTCGCCTCCCGAGCCCCCCTTTGTTTGCTCTTAAAGGTCACAAGAAAACGCTAACCTAACTTATCTTAAATACTACGTTGATCTTTCTTTCATGCGGTGGGCTTCGCCCCCCGAGCCCCCCTTTGTTTGCTCTGAAAGGTCACAAGAAAACGCTATCCCAACTTATTTTAAATAGTACGTTAATCTTTCTTTTATGCGGGGGGCTTCGCCCCCCGAGCCCCCCTTTGTTTGCTCTTAAAGGTCACAACAAAACGCTAACCCAACTTATCTTAAATACTACGTTGATCTTTCTTTCATGCGGGGGCTTCGCCCCCGAGCCCCCTTTTCTTTGCTCTTAAGGATCACAAGAAAACCTTAACCCAACTTATTTTAAATACAACGTTTATCTTTCTTTCTTGCGGGGGCTTCGCCCCCGAGCCCCCTTTGTTTGCTCTAAAAGGTCACAAGAAAACGCTAACCCAACTTTTTTTAAATACTACGTTGATCTTTCTTTCATGCTTCCTCCCTCGAGCCCCCCCCCCACCCTTTTTTCTGTTCTTATCTTCCGGCACCATCATCAGGCCTTGAAACCTAATCGTAGTCATAGTTCATTACAAGACTTTTCTAAGAAGCCCAAAAACAGCTATGATACGATGTTCCATCATGTAGTTCCAGTTCATATCTTCCGGCTCCATCATCAGACCTTGAAACCTAATCGTAGTCAAAGTTCATTACAAGACTTTTCTAAGAAGCCCAAAAACAGCTATGATACGATGTTCCATCATGTAGTTCCAGTTCATATCTTCCGGCTCCATCATCAGACCTTGAAACCTAATCGTAGTCAAAGTTAATTACAAGATTTTTCTAAGAAGCCCAAAAACAGCTATGACACGATGTTCCATCATGTAGTTCCAGCTCATATCTTCCGGCTCCATCATCAGACCTTGAAACCTAATTGTAGTCAAAGTTCATTATAAGACTTTCCTAAGAAGCCCAAAAACAGCTATGATACGATGTTCCATCATGTAGTTCCAGTTCATATCTTCCGGCTCCATCATCAGACCTTGAAACCTAATCGTTGTCAAAGTTCATTACAAGACTTTTCTAAGAAACCCAAAAACAGCTATGATACGATGTTCCATCATGTAGTTCCAGTTCATATCTTTCGGCTTCATCATCAGACCTTGAAACCTAATTGTAGTCAAAGTTCATTACAAGACTTTTCTAAGAAACCCAAAAACGGCTATGATACAATATTCCATCATGTAGTTCCAGTTCATATCTTCCGACTCCATCATCAGATCAGCTCAACAGTACCATATTATTGTATTGTCATCGGAACTACATATAGCTGCCAATTTTCATTACGCTACGATCCTTGGAAGATGGTTAAATTAGCCTCCGCAGATTCCATTACATAGTTAGTTACATACACGACGACCTAATAAAAGCGTGTTAAAAAGGAAGGTTTCATACAAACTACATAGGACATTTTGGAAGACCTAGTGGATCTTGCTCGGCATCACGGACTCTATCAGCCTACCAATTTTTATCAAAATCGGAGACGTGATCCAAATGTACAAACTACAAACCTTTCGGGAATTGCACTATTGATGAAAAAATAACACCAACAAATTATAAATATATTCTGTCAAACAAGTCTGTCAGTAAATAAGAACAAAGAAAACTATAGGTATCCTTTTCTCTAGCACCCTAAAGAAAAGGATGCATATAGTTTTCTTTGTTCTTATTTACTGACAGACTTGTTTGACAGAGTATACCTAATCTCTACATACCACATTTCTGGATGCAGCCTCCTTGGATGGCTCTGCTTCCTCTGTAGCTCCACCATGATCCGGTCGGTGTAGCCCTGCAGTCCGTCTTCGTCTAAACTCTCTTCACTCTCTGACGATGACGACGATGAACTCTTTTCATCCACTGAAGAGGTATAAACAAAAATGTATAAAACGCTAATGAGAAAATTAAGAACTGAAACTGTTAGTTTAAAAAAATGGGCAGGCAACACATACGAGTTATCTGCAACACATACGAGTTATCATTAAAGTTTAATGATTAAAGGGTCAAGAATTTTTTACTGCACGCGCGCAATACGAAAGCAATGTGCGTTCTTCCATAAGGATCAGATTGAATAAATTGATGGATTTGATTTAGTTTGATGTTTTATAGTCAGTATTTTGTTTGTATTGGTGTGGTGAAAAACTCGCTACGCTCGCGGTTCAATTTTGGACTCTCTCACTTACTCGGGTATCAATATTGGCACGTGCGGTTAAACAACAACTTTGCCCCCTTGTAAAACAAATAACTATTATCTACGTACATCTATGCTTGCACATTTTTGCCTTTGGCGCCTTCAGTGGAGGCAGCTCATCCACTTCGGGTCTAGCGTTCCTCCCTCTTTCAATCACTTTAGTAAAGAAAGTGTCACATATCTTCTCCAGTTTTGGTGTTTGTTTCACACCACCTTCAGTGGGTATATAGTACAGTTCTGCTGGGGAGCTTCTGTACCACATTTGCGGGGTCTGAAATAAATATAAACAGGCTGGTTTTAGTGTCACGCGGACCAACCGCGCGGAGCGATCCGCACGACATATTTCTATGAAGTAGATGATGGTTGGACGACATCAAAAAGACGGCAGGGCCGACCTGGCACAGAACCGCCGCATATAGAACGAAATGAAAGTCCACGAAAGAGGCATATGTTCAGCAGTGGACACAAATACTCGTATGCTGAGAAATAGAAGAAGAGATGTTGCCGTCCGTGCTTTACTCTAAAACCCTGAACTTAATACATATTAGTCCGGTGCGGATCGCTCCGCGCGGTCGGTTCGCGTGATACTAAAACCAGCCTTACAACAAGGCCAATGAGAAATGAACTTGATAGTCTCGCATACAGAATCCTGTATGCAGTGCAGGCAATTCCAGATGTTTAATATTACCATTATTTTAGCAATCATCTGATTGCCAATCTCCAAATCATGAGATGTTTTTCTTAATAGACTGTGCTATAAACTGCTTGGAACAGTACTTATACTACTTATCAGTCAAGTCTGCCTAAAGATTGAGGGAAAAAATCACTTTAGCTAAAAACATACAAATTAGACAACAAAAGCATGTATAGTTTACCTCTTCCTCTTCCTGTTTTTCTTTAGACCATTTCTCAATTTTTTCAATCAGATCTTCTGAAGTATGACAGTAATTTCTCCTGAAAAATTATAAATTATATTGTCATTATACATATTGCTTTTAAAGCTTCTTTCTTTTATGCGATGGTCTAATTTTCAGAAAAGCAAACCTTATTCATCTATAGTTTTAGATTTGGATTCCCACTGAAATTTGACAAGGTTACAGTAAATAAATGAGACTACTTTTATTGTCTGCAATATTTCAGCAACAGAGAAAGTATAATTAAATTACATTTAAGTAGATCCAGTTTTCCACCATGATAATTCTATGCTAAGTTGTTAATAAAATAAAAACACTCTAAAATGTAAAATATATTGCAAATTAGCTTACCTATATTCTTCAAGAATCTTCTCTCTGTCAGTAAGCGGTTTCTTTGGTAAGGACTCATGGCGGGAGCGTGGGGACAAATCCCTAGCATGGCTCCTGTATCGTGAATCTCTACTTGGCGACCTAAGACTATGCCTATTGGGTGACCGATGACTATGTCTACTTGGAGACCTGTGGCTGTGCCTGCTGGGTGACCTATGACTATATCTGCTTGGGGACCGATGACTGTATCTGCTAGGAGACCGATGACTGTGTCTACTGGGTGAACGGTGGCTGTGCCTGGAAGGTGACCTCCTGCTGTGACTGCTTTCCCGATAGTGAGATGGACTGTGACGTCTTTCATGCTCATACTTCATCCTTTCCCTTTCATATTTTTCTCTATAATATCTTTCTTTTTCCAATTCTCTATCTCTATGACTACTTTCCCTGTATCTATCTCTGTCTCTGCTGCTCTCTCTATGTCTGTCTCTTTCCCTATAATCATCTCTGTGACTATGTCTTGAAGGGCTCCGGCTGTGCCTGCTTCGACTGTAGTTTGAACCACCATGAGTAGGACTTGATTTGCGATGACTTCCTTCTCTATCATGACTTTTACCTCTATGTCTTAGAGGTGAATCATATCTTGATGTTGAAGAACTACTTTTGGAGTCATAATAAACACTGTCACTGACTTTGGATGTTGTGGGAGTGTCATGTTTTACTGACTTTGAGTCATTTGGGTTGACCAATTTATCCTTTAATGTTGGAGGTGGATTGGAAAAGTCTGGAGAGGGGAATGCAGCCCCTGAAGGCGGTGGGAAAGGCGGAGGCACTGCAGGAGGAGGAAACGCCGTCACCGATGGCGGTGGTACGTTTAGTGGAGGTAAGTTAGTGATTGTTAATGGTGGAGGCTTGTCCAATGGAGGTAAAGGGGGTCTGGAATATGGTGGCGGGTGTTGGAAAAGCTGTGGTGGAGGCATAGACATCTGCCCTAAAGGCGGCATTGACGGTGGAGGCACGGAAAGCGGAGTCGCCGACGGTGGTGGCACGGCAAGCGGGGGTCCCGTCGGTGGTGGCACAGACAGCGGAGGCGGCGCTGCGAGAGGTGCTGACGGCGGAGGCACAGACAATAAAGGTGCCGATGGTGGTGGGACAGAATGCGGAGGCGCCGCCGGTGGGGGCACGGGCAGCGGAGGTACCGCCGGCGGAGGCATGTTCAGCCGCGGCGGCGGCACGCTGTAATTCATGGGCGGTATAGGCATTCTTATAAGTTAATACGCATTCTAAAACTCAGATGCGCCACTCTATATTTTGCACTTGTTGAAATTAGATTATTTTACTTGTCCAACATTTTCTGCTTATTTTGATTTTGACATTCTTGCTGCACAGCTGCAGAGTGACAGAGTCGAAGTGTGACAGTAACAGTGACACTGACATTGGGGTCAAAATGTTGCCATGCTAAGAGATAATAAAACTACGCCCAACGCATTAGGACAGCCAGCCGCGCGTTTTTCTAGTACTTATGGAAGGTCAACCAAATCTTGCACTAAAAAAGGCGGCAAATTTGAAAAATGTAGGGCTCAGCAGCCAATCTGTTTAGTAGTCTCATCTCACAGATCTCACTAATCCCTCACATGCGAAGAAGACGTCAATCCTTATTCATGACTTTTAGCGCAACTACGGTCAAGATATGAACTCATTTTATGCAGGAAAATCAGGACAGTGAAAGGCACGTAAATCGCTGAGGCTATACATAACAAGGATGTAGTAATAAATAAGCACACAGTAACAAACAAACATTTTTCTATACATAACAAGGAATACAAGGATGAAGTAATAAATAAGCACACAGTAACAAACAAACATTTAATAACTTAGAAATCATTATCAATAAATTAAATTGTGGCAAATATCTTTAATTTTTGCACTACCAAGACATTCACCATCTTTGTAGAGAACGCCAAATTGACCCTCCGTAAGTGCACGTAACTTGTTGTCTAGTAAAATCGTCAATCCTTCTGAGTTCTTCACAACTCTACAGCTAACCAAGGGTTTAGTATGCTGAAACCTAAAATTACATTTCAGAACATCTGATAATTCTGTAGGCTCTTTATGTATCCAATGTGGTAATCCAGTTATGCATAAATGATTCCAAAGTGCTGGGTGCTTAGTTCCTGGGACCTGAAAATATAACAAGATAATTATTAGTTATAGTTATCCAAATAGCCTGAATCATTAAAAAAAACACACCCAATTTGTGAGCAGAAAAAGGCGCGAAATTTAAATTTTCTATGGATAGTCCTGTTTTTTTTTTAAATTCCTTCCATTTCTGCTACTGACAATCTTATGTCAGCCACATTAAGTATAGGATGTTTTTAGTACTGAATAATTGTACCAAATACAGCCTTATAGAAATAGACACTAAAATCAGGGACATAGTCAGAATTTAATTTAAGGTAGGGCATCAGCAATAGAGTGTAATACTGTGCAATAATGTAGTGCTACATTGTTAAAGGCGATGTTGATTCTTGAGGTAGGGCAATGGGGTTTTAAGGTAGGGCATTGCCCCACAATGCCCCCCTCTATATAGCTACTGCCTTGACTACAATACTTACAACATAGATGTTATTTGTTTTTAAATCCTTTTTAAATATGAAATAGGCATCTTTCCAATTGGCAAGGCAGCATCTCTGTCCGACAGTCCATTTGTGAAGACCGCCATGCTCTCCTACAGTTTGTCCTGTGTCTATGTCTATGAACAGGCCTTCTCTTTTCTGAATGTACTGGAAATTAATTTTAATATTTGAGTAATTTATCATGTACATTTCATTTAACTATTAAAAACATTTTTTTAAATAATTAAATGACAAAAATTAACAAAATATACATAGAAATAACCATTGAGTAGGTATTTTAAAAACAAACAGCTAAGATTTAATTGTAGAAAATAACAGGAAATAAAAGGCTTTTTATTTTATTATAGGTATTTTTATGGATTATGGAGCTTAAGAAACTTGTATAAATGCATATAATAATAATAATAAATAAATAATATAAATAAATATTATAGGACATTCTTACACAGATTGACTGAGGCCCACGGTAAGCTCAAGAAGGCTTGTGTTGTGGGTACTCAGACAACGATATATATAATATATAAATACTTATATACATAGAAAACATCCATGACTCAGGAACAAATATCTGTGCTCATCACACAAATAAATGCCCTTACCGGGATTCGAACCCGGGACCGCGGCGTAGCAGGCAGGGTCACTACCGACTGCGCCAGACCGGTCGTCTATATTCTCTTAAATTGAGCATTGAAATGCAAGGATTTATTTTTAATAGATAGACTTAGCAAGAAATATTTTATATAATTATAAGTATATGATTTTAGTGATAACCTAATTTGTGAACTCACTTCTTCGATGAAATCCTGAAATCTCCTTTTGCCAATGAAGCAAATTCCTGTACTATCTTTCTTATTGGCCACATTCAGTAGTCCCTCTGCTTTGGCTATTTTCCTTACTTCGGTCTTTAGTAAAGGGGCCAATGGGAACATACATTTCCGTAAAGAAAACTGCTTCACTTGTGACAAAAAAAAGGTTTGATCCTTAAATTTGTCTGCTGGTTGTAATAATCTGACACCTAGAAACAAGCATACATTTCTTTGTGAAATGATATTATAGTAGCAATTGGAGGCAAAAATGATATTGTAACTGAGTAAAATATACCTTCATTTTCATTATATTTTTCTAAGAATGGTCCAAAAGATGTATTCGCATAGTGACCAGTGGCAATAGCATCGACACCTAAATTTTTCCTGCAATGTTCAAAAAAGCTATCAAATTTAATATATCTGTTGCATAGAATATCAGGATTAGGGGTCAGTCCCGTCTCATACTCCTTTAGCAACACTGTGAACACTTCATTCCAATACTCCTTAATGAAATACACTCTATGCAACGGAATTTCTAGCTTACGACATACAAAGGTCGCATCTTCAAAATCTCTTTCATCTGAGCAAAATCCAGCTTCGTAATTGTTGTCCCAGTTACGCATAAACACTCCTTGGATTTGAAAACCTGAAAAAATAGAAATAGTGGGGGTTTTATTGAAAATTATTGCAAAGGCGTAACTCAGACTTAACCCAACAATTTGTATTTATTTGCAAAGGCTTACCTGCTCGTTTAAGGAGTAATGCAGCCACTGCACTGTCTACGCCACCAGACATTCCTATTGCTACTTTTCGGAACATATTCTTAATCTTAGCAACTAAATAAACGTATTTTATTTCAAGATTAATAGATTATAACCTCTAAACTATGACTATTTTTGAAATTACATTTTATTATGACATTTGTCAGAGTGGTATAAAACCTTGAGGATATCAAAAGCACCAACATTACAACGATATTTTTTTCTGAATCTTTCTCCTCAAGGATGGTTACCACACTATTCCCTGTCTTATCTGTGGAAGAGCATCTAGTCAGTTTGAGTGTCTGAGAAAACCGCTTATTTTTTTACTTTTATAAAATACTGGCAGCACTTCTGATGAACAAGCTAAAATGATTTGACACTTTCATCTACTTCAAATAGGTTATTGTCAAGCTCAAGCGGTTTGAGAATTTTTAGAATTCGATACATTTTCTTATAATTTACTTATTAAAATGTCGAACATTAATTTACAATGTTTAATGGGCATACAGTGCAATGATTTCGTTATGATAGCCGCTGATCAATCGAATAGTCACAGTATTATGGTCATGAAAGATGGTGAGTTTGCGGTTTTTGTTGTCTTATGTTTACTATAAAACCTTATGCATTAAATAATTATAAATGTGTATTGTTTTTTTAGATGAAGACAAGATTCACAAAATATCTGATAAGTTAGTTATGGGTGTAATCGGTGATTCGGGAGACACCACTCAGTTCGCCGAATATATCGGGAAGAACATCCAACTATATAAGATGCGCAATGGCTACGAGCTCGGCCCCACCGCCGCCGCCAACTTCACTCGCCGAAACTTGGCTGAGTACCTCAGAAGCAGGGTAAGTTATAGCTCTTCTCTATTTAGTGTTTCGGAGCAACAATACCCCACAACTTGGGATTTTTGGATCGCGATTTGGGTGTTGATATAGAAATTTTCATAGTTAGGTAATATTTGAGTGAATTAAACCACATGATACTGTTTCAGACCCCATACTTTGTGAATCTGCTGATGGGAGGTTATGACAAGGAGAATGGTCCAGAACTATATTTCATGGACTACCTGGCATCCAGTGTAAAGGTGCCCTTTGCTGCTCATGGTTATGGTGGCTTCCTCAGTGTCAGCATCATGGACCGCTATCATAAACCAGGTAAATAAGGAAGGTAATATAAGGAAAAGATCGGGAATAAGTAAAATTTTAACACATTCCTACTTTCATTGGCATTGTTACACCTTATACCATATATGATTTTTCCTGTGTTCATGCTATTAATTTGCACTGACACTGACTTAGTCAACAATCAGCCAAACTGGTTGACGCCACATCAATGTCAAGCAGCAAGGGATTGTGTGTTAAACCAATGAAATCATAAGCGGTACCTACAATATGCATTTGAGTTAATTTTCATTTATTCAGTTGTAGAAATGTAGTTATTATAGAAAAATAGTGGCATTAAAACTGATTTCAAACCCTATTTCAGAGATGACTGAAGCAGAAGCTTATGAAGTTCTGAAGAAGTGTGTTGCAGAGGTCCACAAGAGGCTGTTTGTGAGCCTGCCCAACTTCCAGGTGACTGTGGTCAACAGAGATGGCATCAAGACCCTGCCCACTATCAATGCGGCCTCAATGAAGTAATTTTATGTATTGTAAGAATAAAAGTTTTTTTTCCAATTATTTTGTTTTCCTTGTCCTCCTGTACTCTAAGGCCCATTTCTCGAAGCTGCAAGTTACATAGTGAAAGTTGTTAACAAAAATTAACATGATGTCAATTTTGTGATGACAAATAAGCATAAAATTTCAATAAAAATATTGCTTTTGCGTTAATTACATAAACTATAAGCAATAATTTACATTTAGAACATGAAAATTTAAAATTTTTACTCTTAACACTCGCTACCAAGAACCCGACTGTCGGGCACACCGCTCGTAGAAGCGTAGCCGATTACATGGGTTTCCCCGTATGTAGCGAAAATGTCGTAGCGCCGCGTAGAGCCCGGTTTCGAAAGTGTTAATTGTCGTCACAAAACTGACATCAAGTTAATTTTTGTTAACTGTCACTAATTTGGTTCCCAATTTCTGAAAATGCCCTCCGCTTGTAACTTTTAACTTTCAGTTTTAAGAAATGGGCCCCTAGTCTTTTACCACATGTTGTATGGCTACACAACATAATAGAAAGATGTAGCACTACTACATAAAGCTTCAGCAGTTGATTCACATAAATTACTAGACTTATACATAATATACATATAGACCTTGATTACCTAGATTTTTGACTCCTGATATTTTGATGCACTTACATGGATTATGATGATGGATAACTAGATGGTGAAACTAATTGTGAATCATAAATTGAAGTAGAGAAACAGCATAATTGCATTCACATCTCCGCAGCCGTCTTTGGAGGTCAAAGGTTTAGCCATATGATTTGGTTGTGTAAAAATTGCAAAGCAAAGTCACTGTCAAGACAAGAGGAGGCAAATTAAGCCAATGTTAATGTTATTTTTGACTGTGTTCACGGTTTAAATGAGATTGATCCATGCAGGCTTCTTAGTAATTTATTTCTAACATCATAATTGCAAATATGTATAAGACAAGGAATAATATTCCGTCCTCATGTTTTACTCCTCTCTGGGCTGGAGGGGGGCGGGTTATCCTGATTCTCTGATTGCGAGTTGTTGGGGTCATCACCTCCATTGTCTCCTTCGTTGTCCGATTGGTCTGTAATAAATCTCATATTATAGGATTTATATTTATTTATAAACATATAAGCATCGCCTTATACGCCTGTGAAACGTGGACAATGATGAAAGTCGAAAGGAGATAGAGAGATTGGAGAATGGAAGGGATTAGAGGTACAGAAAAAATATCAAATGTTAGAGTTCTAGATAGGATTAAAGAAAAATAAATATATCAAGGACAATAGAAAACAGAAGAGGCATACTAGTTGGACATCTGCTACGACACGACCTGTTTCTCAAAAACATCGTAGAAGGAAAGAGACGAAGAGGAAGACCTAGGAGAAACTATTTGACCCAAATTAAAGAAAAGGTCGTACCAGAAGGTGAAGGAGTTGGCAGAGGACCAGACGAGTTGGAGATTGCTCCGACGACAAGAGCACAGCTCCTTAAGTTAGAAGAGGAGAATGAGAGCAATAAGCATAGGACTTAAGACGTAAGATCGGTGCAATCACGTTTCCATACAAAAGCAGTCCTGATCTTGTTTGGATATTAAAATATTGATCAAACATACTGTACATCAAGCTATGCTATGCTAATATGGCCAACCAAGGAACAAATATGCCAAGTCCCAAGTGCAGTCCCATACAAGAGATTGCAATCAATAGCATAGGAATTAGAAAGCATACCTATAATTGTTTTATGCTAAACCTATTAAGTCACAAAGAAATCTTAGTAAAATTTACGTGTGTGTGTGGATTGAGTGAGCACCTTCCGAAAATAAAAAAAAATATGCTGATCATTTAGTAAAAGTTCTAAAACAATTGTAAAACGAATCTCTGAATTTGTAAAAAGATAAATCAAAAGATACAGCCATTAACATGTGCTCACTCAGTTCTCACAAACTACCAACGAAAACAGTGAATATATTCATTTAACATATAATATTTATATACTAACATTTAGTAAAAAATAGGCCAACCTACCTCTATAAATATTAGATCACCTAGTGACGTATTAAATTTTTTACAAATAGTTTCTTATGCTCACTCAATCCACACACTTTTGAAAAGCCGAATTTTGATGAAAAACATAAGATTTAGACCTCTATTATATGTGTATAGTTTAGTAAAAGTGAAATGGGAATTTGTAAAATACAAAACGAACCACTAACGTGTCAGGTTTTTTTATAATAAATTTTTGTAAGTGCTCACTCAGTCCACACGTTTTGAGAAAGTTAAAAATGTAAATATCTTACGATTTGTAGCACCTAAGACACTCGAAAGTACTTCAACATTTAGTAAAAATTTTTACTAAATATCCACCATCTAATATTTTATATTCGTTGTCTGGTTTTAAAGATATTCAGACATAACTTTTCTCATACAAATGTATCAAGTAGGGTGACTACACTATGTCGGCTCCTGATTTTCCCCACCTTCCCATTGTCATATTGATTGGGGAGTTTCGTTCAATTTTGATAATAGTTCACCGGATTTGTAAGTGGGAGCGAGAAAAGAATAACTATTTCTCGCTCCCACTTACAAATCCGGTACGCTCATCTGTTAGCGCGATTAGATTACCAGGTTCTGGTTTCTTACTAGTGAAGTATTATATTCTTTCTTTCTTACCAATTATCATTCATGTCCTTTTTAATGCATGCATGTCGATATGGTTATTATCCTGACGTCGATAAAAATTACACAATACACATCATCACTACTCCAAGAACATAACCTAAAAACAGTTTGCAGATGGATAATTAATATGGTATTAGTTTAATATTATCAAAATTGAACGAACGAAACTCCCCAATCTCAATATGACAATGGGAAGGTGGGGAAAATCAGGAGCCGACATAGTGTAGTCACCCTACTTGATACATTTGTATGAGAAAAGTTATGTCTGAATATCTTTAAAACCAGACAACGAATATAAAATATTAGATGGTGGATATTTAGTAAAAATTTTTACTAAATGTTGAAGTACTTTCGAGTGTCTTAGGTGCTACAAATCGTAAGATATTTACATTTTTAACTTTCTCAAAACGTGTGGACTGAGTGAGCACTTACAAAAATTTATTATAAAAAAACCTGACACGTTAGTGGTTCGTTTTGTATTTTACAAATTCCCATTTCACTTTTACTAAACTATACACATATAATAGCGGTCTAAATCTTATGTTTTTCATCAAAATTCGGCTTTTCAAAAGTGTGTGGATTGAGTGAGCATAAGAAACTATTTGTAAAAAATTTAATACGTCACTAGGTGATCTAATATTTATAGAGGTAGGTTGGCCTATTTTTTACTAAATGTTAGTATATAAATATTATATGTTAAATGAATATATTCACTGTTTTCGTTGGTAGTTTGTGAGAACTGAGTGAGCACATGTTAATGGCTGTATCTTTTGATTTATCTTTTTACAAATTCAGAGATTCGTTTTACAATTGTTTTAGAACTTTTACTAAATGATCAGCATATTTTTTTTTATTTTCGGAAGGTGCTCACTCAATCCACACACACACAAATTTACTTATTTCGATTTTTGCACTTCAGGGCAATGGTTAACAATTAACATACATCAAATTATATCTAAAAAAAATTTCATTACAATAACCAGGGAAGAAAATAAGATCTACAATGGAGAAGAGAT
This sequence comes from Leguminivora glycinivorella, assembly GCF_023078275.1. NCBI lineage: Eukaryota > Metazoa > Arthropoda > Insecta > Lepidoptera > Tortricidae > Leguminivora > Leguminivora glycinivorella. Next base: position 7,078,101 of record NC_062987.1, on the reverse strand, counting down.
GCAGCTGAACCATTTCCTCTTATGTTGAATATGATTCGTAAATTAATTATAAAGAAATAGAAGTGGGTACCTTTCTTCTCAGCAGGCATATCTTCAGTCCTGTTAGCCACTTGGAAATGATACTCCAGCTCATCAAAGTCGAAGACCTGGTCTGTCGGCAGCAAGCACGCCAGGTACGATGGGAATGTTGGCTTGCATGCTATTACTGGGAATATATAAATACTCTAGGTATATAAACAATTTTTGTATATTTAATTTTAAGCTAACCTGAAACTTTTGTGCTACAGACGCCTACGCCTAGCCAACACAGTAATTCTATGATCAGTTTTGTAACCAGGTATGGTATACAATTGGTATTAAATACAGGAAGGAAATTAAATGTTTGTGCTTTTTGAACTGATTTCCAGTGCAGAGATCCAATATTATTTTCCCCTCACTAGCTCGAAAACACGTGTTTTGTCCTTTAATACCAGCGGGTAAAAACGCATTTTATCCACTAGTGGGTAAAGTAATTTGACCTTGAATAAAGTCAAATTAACTGCTTTAAAATTGATAAAAGTAGGTGAATCTAGTAATAAAGATGATTTACCACCTGTGGAACTACTGGAAGCAGTGATAAACGCATTTTTTGCGTTGTAGTTTCCTCGCTATAGTGAGGGGAAAAGTTTTGTGTTACACACGGGTGCAAATATATTTTACTTCTCGTGTGTTAAAAAACTCGCAAGTTCAGGATTCTATTGTAGAACCACTCGCTTCGCTCGTGGTTCAACTATAGAATCCTTTCACTTGCTCGTTTTTCAATTCCACACTCGGCGTTAAAATACAACTTTGCCCCCTTGTATAACAAATAACTATTTCACATAGATGACATGACAAGAATATATAAACTAAGGTGCATATGTAGCGGTCAGGGGTTTTTCAAAATTTTAATTTTATGGTTGGGTAATGCACCATTAACTTGAGCTCCTCCATGTGTATCCACGGGAAACGCATGCCATTATATGACCAGTGGACACTCTATTTAATAATGCAAAACATGTACAGTTCTTGAAAATTGTCCCCCAGTCGTAATTGACCTTATGCAAAAATTAAAAGTAAATGTTTGACTTACATGGAAACACTGTGTTATCCTCCGTGTTGAACAGGTTGTGTGTCTCACTAGTTTTGGCCAGGAACTTGGTGAGAGCCTTCTCAATGTCCCTCTTTTGACTCGCTGCTTTTTCTCTGATCGCTTCATATTCAGTCACTGGTTGTTTGTGGGTCTGAAATTACAAAGTATGTTGATATTGATACCAAATCAGATTCTTATAATTTTTATACCTTAACACTTTTGCTACCAGACAAAAAATGGCGCACTTCATTAGAAACTGGTTGACATTTATAACTGCGTGCTTGTTGGGTTCTCCAGCATCTGAGTAAAGTTCACCCCATCAGACGGGTTAGTTGGTTGCGATAGTGTTAATCTTTATTAGGGGCCTTTTTATTAACAAATATGCCGCCCCATTTGGTATGCCTTGTTGATAGTAAATACAACCATAAAACAAGATTCTTAATATTAGTTCTTATATAATTTTCTCTCCGTCTGTGTTTGATAAGGATTCTAACATTAGTGCAGGGCGGAAACGGCTAATTAGTATGAGAGTACAGTCCCTGCTGGCAGAAAGCATGAAACTTGGCATGTATATAGCTTATAGGTTTATAAGAAAATATGGAAGTAGAAACACGCCGAGGTGTCAATGTATTCCCCTCTTTCCCCCCACTTTTGTTTCCCTGATTTCAGTTTTTTAATATTTCCATGAAAACCGTTAAAGCTACCATCACGATGTCTAGGAGAAATATTTTCTTCATAAATTCTCTACAATATTGTCTTTGGAAGTATAAAGCTAGTACTTATAATTTTCAAACTATGCTGATTTTCCCCTAACGATATTTCTCTTTGGTGACCTGAATGATAAGTAAGACTAGCGACTTTGCTCTTTTACCTGTGGTGATGTTGCTTCACAAAATTGTTCCTTGGGTCGAACTGATCCGATTTAGCTCAATAGTCATGAAATAGCACGTCACTAGTCACTACCCCCCACAAAGACAAGGGGAAAGATACGTAAAAATGTATGTCAAAGTTAATATTCTATGACAATTTTTTGACAGAAACAGACGAAGGTTAAACTTAACCTGTGCCTCTCACACTATCTTTGTGTTTCTTGAGCGACCGAGTTTCCATTTAAAATTTTAATATTGAAATTGGTGCTATTTGTAGAGACTTTGATTCTTTGGCTTGCAATGTGTGCTCCATATTTCTATTTTTAACAGTATATTTTTCACTTAGTAGAAACAATGTGATTTGAATCTTACAGGTGTCCTGATGTAAGCATGTGGATCAGGCAGAGGTGGCAGATGAAATGGTATGTGTGGTGCCGGCTTGGCCTTGGACCCAGCAGACAGCATGGCGGGTGTCCTCGGTGCAGGCGCTTGTTGTGGGGGCTGGATCACATGTCGGTTAGGTCTGGCTGCATATTGCTCTAAGCCTTGTAGGCTAATACCTAAAACGGAACAGTATTTTACTTATGTTTTTATTATTAAATCTATTTTTTATAAATGATTGCTCAGTTTCTTAATGAGAAAGTTTGAATGTATTAATTTTTATTTACCCATGTTGATGAGAGCCATGAAAACATCTCCAAGAACTGGTTCAACGCGTCCCGACAACTCACAATATCCTTTAGCAGAGTTTCCCACCTCAGTGAAAACTGAAACATTGGACATTGTACAGATATTTTTTTTTCTGTGTAGTTTATTCTATTGGGATACCTGCAGATATATATACAATTCACTTACAACATTGTAACATCTCTGTAAGCGTCTCTAGTGACATTTTATCAGCAGCATCGAAGCCTGATTCTAGAAGTACTGTGGAAACTGCTATGTTAAGTATTCTCCTCCGTGCGTCTGAATTGCTTTCCACTTTTTCAGTGGGTTCCGTCATTATTACAATGTGTGAAACTAGCTCTGGGTTTTATTTCTGTGTTGAACAAATAATTCAAACAGCTAATAGTTAAATTAATCAAGTTTAAACAGAAACAAGTGAACGTAAACAGTCCAGTCCAACCAAAATTTATGGCTAATTTAATTTGACGTTTCGGTCTGGGTTGCCAGTGTAGATTTTTTAGTCTTGTTGATAGAATTGTTTAAGACATTATTAAACGCGCTGAAATATTTATAATTCGTTTCGTGTTGACATTTGACATGGGTTTCTGAATGACGTAAATCAAGTGACGTAAGCGATCTCACTTGTTCTGTAATTTTGCGTGAATTATGTGGAATTAATTAATAAATAGCAAAAACTAAATGGTTGCTATGTACACGGAGAGAAAGTGATTTGATTACGACAACCAAATAAATTTTCTGATGTAAGGACACACTAATTTAATTGTTATTAAGATTTCATGATTCGGATTGTCCATTAATTTAGGTTTCATTAACTTAATTTGTCTTTCTAATGCTTGTCGTGATTGTTCATTGCAGCGCGCCATTTGATTCGTCAAGTGACACCAGTGATCAAATTTGCTCCTCTCGTCAAAATGGTGAAAGTGTACGGGCTTCTAGTTCTGTATAAAGGAGTAAACAGTGCGACAATTTTAAAAGATGCCTACGACTTATCAAGTTTTAGCTACTTCCAAAAAGTTCAGTACAAGAATTCATGACATTTGTTAGTAAAACAATGGTAGAGAGGACACAGCCAGCTGCCAGACAGTCAGTAAAGGAAGGCGAGTATATGCTGCAAGTGTATGTGAGAGCAGACAACCTGGCAGGCATACTCATTTCGGATCATGAGTACCCCAGCAGAGTTGCACACACATTGATTACCAAAATATTGGACGAGTTCACAGCAAGGGTCCCTGCTAACACTTGGCCAACAGCTAACAACACCACAGTAGACTTCCCAGTGTTGCCACAATATTTGGTCAAGTACCAGAATCCCAGAGAAGCTGATGCTCTCACAAAAATCCAGGAGGACTTAGATGAGACTAAAATTATCTTACATGACACAATAAAAGCAGTGTTAGAGAGGGGTGAAAAATTAGATGACCTTGTTGCAAAATCTGACAGCTTGTCTTACCACAGTAAAGCTTTCTACAAGACTGCCCGAAAGACCAATAGTTGCTGTAACTTCTGAAGAACTCTGTGTCATCTAAATGGCTATAATATAGTTGTTTTAGAGTGAAGTATTGATGTTATACCATACATAAACTTTATTACATGTAATAAATGTGTATTGTGTGTGATGTTAAAAGCTTTTGCTTTTAACTGGGAAACTCATTAATATTCTGCAATTTACTTTATTATTATTTTTGGGGTATATTAGATGCACTCTCACTCTGTATAATGTTTTATGGTGTAATTTGACCATGTTGAATGCCATAGGTTATCAATGTTAGTAGAATGATTATTTCAATGTACTTGAGTTTGTAAGGTCAGATGTATTTTGTTTAAATCATATTGCTAGGTTAGCTGCGAGACTAAGCGGATGTCAAAGTTTTGCTCAAGCACAAGTTTTGCTAGGACTTGATTAATTTGTCCATTGTAGATTTTTATATTTATATATGCTTTTCTCTTTGAACATCACAAACATTTTCTTTATACAGTTGTAACATCTAGAATTTTAATAAGGCCTATTAAATGGTTAAAACAAATGTGGATTAGACTGTACTACTTAATGTGTCTAGTTTAATATTTAATTTATATGAATGTTACTGTACTGAATCATATTGTATGAATAAAACTGGGTTTTCACAGTTAGTGATGTCGGACTATGTTATCTTAGATTTCTTATAGTTCCACCTTATCATGTTATATGATTGTGTAACAGAAAAGTATTTGTAACAAACAGCTAAAATAGATCTTTATGTTGGCCATAATCAAAATTGTGTAAATTCTTGGAATTATAACACAAATATGTGCCGTTATCTGGGTAAAGGGGCCTTATTGTCGGTGGCGCTTACGTCCCGCGGCGTCGTATTTGTATACGAACACCGTTCATAACACCGTAAGCGCCGTCGACAATTTATTTATTTAAGCTTTATTATTCTACAGAAAGATTTTCTTTTCTTTTAATTTAGTTTTTATTATAGATTGTATTCTGTAGACCCCTTCTGGGTAAAAGCCTCCTCCAGCCGTTTCCATTTTATTTTATCTTTTGCCATGCTTTGCCATTCCTTGCCTGCAGTAGCCACAATGTCATCCTGCCACCTGGATAGTGGATGTCCTCTCTTTCTTGATCCCTGTGATCCCGTGATCCCTTGATCCGTCGACAATAAGGTCCCTTTAAAACCCAGATATGTGATGAGTGTGTTTAGTAAAATGTCCGACTTTGTCAGTGACCATTAGGCGAGATTTACTTGTATCTTTATATGAACAAACTGACAAAGCGGCTTTATAGCAATCGACAAGGTGGGATGTTTTCCCGTGCACACTCACATTTATAATATGATGATTGTTTTTTTGTCCATATTTGTCAGGATATTAATGAATATCTAAATACTTGTGTCATTTATTTTTAATCCTTCAATGTTTGATTTACATTCCTTTTTATTAATTATTACTTTTAAATGTTTTGATTTTTAGCCACCAAAATGATTATAAGTCCAGCGGTTAGCTATAAAATCATCACGTACTTAACTAAAATAAAATGTATACAATGGTAGTTAAATAAAAATAGTAAAAATGTTCTATTAGACTATATTCGTATTCTTGAAATTATTTGAGATAATTGTAATTCATAGGTGTCACTAAAAATAGGATTCGATGTCTAAACAGTAAGATCTATATTTGGAATTTTGGACAGATTACACATTTCCTATGTAAACCAATGAGAATAATAGCGAAAAGTGGTTTGAAGAATTATTTACTTCTTTATTTGTTTTTTTAGGCAAACATTTAAACATAAGTCAGTGAACATTGTACCACAAGATATTATTGGCTATCAATTATCATTGCTTCAGTTGCTTTAAATTAGTTTACATATGTGAATCTGTTTAGTAAAACGTCCCACTTTGTCTGTCACCATTAAATCGAGATTTACTTGTATCTTTATATGAATAAACTGACAAAGCGGCTTTATAGCAATCAACAAAGTGGGACGTTTTGCCATGCACACTCACATATTTCTACTGTACAGAATGGCAAAAAAGAGTAGAAATGGTTTTTTTTTTATGAATCGTTCTTGATTACACTTAAATGTCACATGCAAAACGGTTTACGTAGACGGTGGTGCCCTTATTATTACCTAGGTACTCCTTTTTTGTCATCTAAAAAATCATCTCACTATATACAATATTTTTTTTGATTTCTGAAGCTGCAATGTAGATTGTGGAAGTTTTGAAGAATTATTATTTGTAGAAAAAATAATAATTGTTATGGTTATATTTACTATCCTCATTGCCAATAAAAGCAAGGCCACACATGCGCGTTTTGAGAGCGTAGGCGGAGCGGTAGCGGAGCGCAATGATAGCGGTGCGCCGGACGATAGCTGGCGTTGCGCCCAGCGGACGCCGGCGGGAACTAACGAGCGCGGATTGCGAGCGCATTCCGCTACGCTATCAAAACGCTTTATGTGTGGCGGAGGCTTAATTGGGAAGTTAACTGCCTTACACATATTAAAACTTTAATATAAAATAAAAAAAATACAAGAAATAACAACATTGGCTGCTTTGTAACTAGGTCTGCTAGGCTGCTAGAAATGCAGAATATATTTATGTATACTTACAGGAAAACTTGACACCATTTTTGTATTATAATATGATATTGGCTAAGTTCTGAAGACCTTGAACAAATGCGTGGAGGAACAGTATTTTCATATTTGTAACTTGTATTTGTAAAACGGTATTAATGTAAGGAATTTTGATGCTTTGGATTTATGAGGGATTGAGACAAATAGTAACCTGGAATGTTTTGAAGGTCTTTGCATTTTTGTTGTGAATTCATTGCTCTAGATGAGAAATAGATGTCGATTTGACTTTCGTGGGTCACGTCCTAAATGAAGCAATAATTATTACACTTGATTGGTAATGAATAAGATGTGCCACTGTATGACTGTACCTATACCTACTAAATAACGCGAGAGGGGAAAGAAATAACGCGAGCATTGCTTTCGACTGGAAACCGCAGAATGCAAGCCGTGGCCCCGGGCGCCCTGTTCACTCATGGAAGCGGTCCGTCGAAAATGAGCTACGAGCGGCTGGTTTGAGCTGGAGCGAGGCCACGAGGGTCGCTGAAGATAGGAAGGCGTGGCGCGAGCTTGTGAAGGCCCTTTGCACCTCTGGGGTGCCTTAGGACTACAACAACAACTGTATACTAAATGGAAAACATTTATTTTTCTTAGACAAAATTTCAGTTGCTGAAAATGCAAACATCATTTTAGGAAAATGTATAAGTACCTATATTTATAACTCGAATAGCAAATATACCGCTGTTCGTATGTATTATTCTAGACGTTGTTCAATAAATAATCGATATTTACTGTTATGAGTGTCTTAATTATTCACTTTGTGGTCCAAATGCTTTTTTAGCTCTAATATTGTAGTTCAGTCTGTACTTATGGACTAAGAGCCCATGAGCCCAGAGCCGCCAGACATTCCTCATTTTCTCAAGGATGAAACTTTGGGACAATGTAATTAGAGTATGTTCCTAAATAGCCTTGAGAATTTAAGGAAAGTTAGTGTTTCAAAAAAACTGGCCGACCGGCCGAACCAGGTAATAATCCTTGAGAAAATGAGGAAGGTCTGGCGGCTCTGAACTCAGAGGGTGCGCACACGGGCAACTTTTCGAAGCAACTTTTTTGTCGCGACCGTCGGTTACTATGAAAGTGCGCACACGAAGCGACGCAACTTTTCATACAAATACGAAAGTCGCCGAGCAACTTTGTCGCCCGTGGGCGCGCACCCTTAGTCCATTAGCAGTACAGTCAGATCAAAAATAGTAGAAGTTAAAAAGTGGCAACATCGTAGTCGTAGTGTCGTCCCGTTTTCTCATACCAAAGAGGATCGCGAGCGGAGTTATATACAGAGTGGAAAAATCGAATGCCACATGGATGGAGTGTCAAACTTTCCTTTGTTTTAAAAACAATAAATTCTGCATTTAAGGATTTATGAAAAATCGCTTGCCTCAGTCGGGACTCGAACCAGTCAAATGTGACAAAAAATATATGTCTTTGCTCAGACGTAATCGATTTGAAAGGGATTACATTACAATGTTGTCACTTTTTAATTTCTACTCTTTTGTTTTTGTCAGACTAGGTTGAATTTAGAATGCATTCCACGCCGAGATGCTTATGGTTCGTGTTAGCTGGCTTGCCTATGGGTTAACATTAGATGTTCAATCCGTAGATGAGAATAAAAACACAGCTTGAAATAAAAATACATATATTAATTACATCAATATTAAATTACAGCCAACATAACTATGTAGATTACAATAATAAAAATATACCTATATAATTTTCATTGAAACAAATAAATTAAATAATAAAAACAAGGTATTTTTTTCTTATTAGTACAACTAATTCTAAAAAAAATCATTGACTATGCAACTCTGAGAACGGGTAACAAATTCTCTACAAGCAAGGGAGATTTCTCACTTATAGTAGTTAATTATTATGGAATTTACTTATTTATTCTAATTAATGAATAATGAGAAGACAATAACGTTATCAGAGTCTGCATATGTAAACTGGGGTAAATTTTGATTTTAAAATTTCTTTACTTTCCCATTAGTTCCGTGAAACTGTTTAATTTCGTCCAAATTGGACATAATTGTAAAGTACTCCACAGTTCAATGGAAACAGTGAACTGTGGAGGACTTTCTGTGAAGTATCAGATGTCTGTTCTCAGTTGGCACCTTACGCGCTATATTCTAGCTCCGTGGTTGAGTAAAACTACTCGCTTAGGCTCAATCCATTCGTACACTATAGAAGAATGGCATACTTTCTAATAGTCGTTTTGGTAACAAGGACATGGCGGTTAAACGACTTCGAATCTTATGCGTACCAGCGGAAGGTTTCTTTTAAGAACCTACTTTCTCTGTCATAACATACTAAGTACTCATCACATACTACTCCATAGCGTTATCATTTTATTTCTGCCTTTCTAATTTAAGTAAATTAGACAGACTCAAGATTTTTCTTGTATATTCACCGCCATGCCTAAGACATTGAGGAAATGTACGCCAAAAGAAATGTTCAGTGGGGAAATCGCAGCCTCTGTTAACATTCTTGTAACCTAAGTAGAGGAGATTGGTATCGTATTACTGAACAATTATGTTTGCAGCTAATTTTTTGGCATGAAGCAATGAAAAAAAGAAAATAGACATAGAACTAATGCTTTGGAATAGACCGGCGGAGGATGATGTTATGTAACAATTATCATCTTATTTTGAATTATATTCTTCTCCGCCGGTGGAATAATAAATTTTGCGAGGAATAACAAAGGCGTATTTACAAAAAATAACATCAACTTAAACGACAAGGATAGTAGTCTGGCCCATAAAAGTTACACCATAAAATTGTGTAACTTTTCCGTATGCTGTTTTTTGTGATATAACTTTTAGTGGCCAGACTCATAGCGAAGGAAGTAAGTACCTACAGAAGTTGCAAACGTATAAATGCCCTTTGACGAACTTCCACGCGGGAGTTATAACGTTAAATATACTTTTTTTTACTTTATGTACTGCGCTACTTAAAAATTATGTCTCTAATGATACAGAGATTTCACTATTACAGTCGCACATATATCTCTTTCCACACAGCGACTGATACACTAACGCTCTAAAATTACATTTAAAATATGTTACAATGTTCCCATTTGTTATTTTCATTTTTATGTTTTTTACTGGATAAAAAATTGCGCGAAACGAAATTGTAACATTTTTGAATTTCGATTCAATTGACGGCGTGAGACACTCGCCTCGCTCAGTCTTCGTAAAGAAATGGGAAAACCGAAGATAATCGTACAGAGAGCCGAAATGCAGTATATAAATCAATTCCTTCCAAGGCAGAGTACTCCACATATATACTTAATAGAAATATCTACTCAATACATTATATGTTAAAAACTACTCCTGATATAATTGTATACATAAGTGAAGATACATTCACGCTGTAGCAATACTTCGCACACCGAGGGAACAATAATTCCAACTATTCAGGACATAGTTACTTACGAAAAACAATCTATGTATAATAGACCTTAGTTACGACACAACATGACGTTGAGATTTATAATGATACCCGAGTCTGTACCCGCTGAAAATAATCTCCAGTGTGCGATGTATGCCTCACAAAATGTGGTTAGGTACTACAAGCTTCATTTATCTGCAAATGTTCATACATTAAAATTGATCATAATTTTATTTCACATAATAAAAGATAATTATAATTGATTGAAACTATATCACACATATATTTTATTTGTAAAATGGTAATGATTTGAACGTGAAGGAACGTAAACAGAAAACTGGGAGATCCTCGGCCGATGGCGGACCAGGGGCCCGTTTCTCGAAAGGTACAAGCCTTGTATTACAAGTGCGCGAACTGTCAAATCGTATGGGTTTCCATGGAAACACACTTGTAATACAAGACTTGTACCTTTCGAGAAATGGGCCCCAGGCCTTGCACTGATTTAAAATAATATGCTTAACTAAAAATAATAATTTAATATAGACTCTACATTGACAACAATGTAACAATAAGGTAATTAAAAGTAATTATAAATGCCTTTTACATCCAGCCTAATCGAAACTTATCGTTAGCCGTAATCCAATCAACTACGAGAAAATAGATTAAATTTTACACTCAGCTCCTACGGGTATTATAATAAATAGGACGCAGCGCACTCTAAGCAAATAAAAGAAAATACGTCGCTATCACTACACAATTAAACCGTCGCTTACAACCTACTTACACATTATAAAAGGCATCACTCGATTTCCTGAACGAAACGAAATGAACATAAGTAGCGTTACGCCAAATCACATCACATAGCAACTGAGGGGAACGGCGTAATGATAGAAAAGGCGATACTACTACATATTTGCACCGGGAACGTTTTGTACTAGTATTAGGGTCTACTCGGTCCTAAATTAGCTTTGGTGTTTGGCGGTCACTTGTTGGGGACCTGTATCTTCTTGGAGCGGAAGTCGTAGATCTTGCGGCAGAACAGCACCAGATCCGGGGAGACTGTGGGCGGCAGCTTGGAGTCGTTGGTGGCCACCGCCGGCGTGATGTCCGCCGCCGGCATCGGCGGCACGATAGATGGCGCCACCGTCACGCCCTCCTCGATGGCTTTTAGCCGCTTCCTGTACCTGGAAATGACAAATGAACGACGTCAGTTAACTAGGTCAGTTATCTATACTAATATTATAAATGGGAAGGCGTGTGTGTCTGTTTGTTTGTCCGTCTTTCACGGCAAAACGGAGCGACGAATTGACGTGATTTTTAGTGGAGATAGTTGAAGGGATGGAGAGTGACATACGCTACTTTTTGTCTCTTTCTAACGCGAGCGAAGCCGTGGGCAAAAGCTAGTTACCTATACAAAAGATAATGTAAGGTTAGATTATCTAGATACCAAAGGTACTTTTCTTCGCATAGGGACAAACCAAGGCAGCGATGGCGTAATGACTGACGGCGTCTGTCGGTTCGCTAAAGACCTGTACAGGATCGATAACAGTAAAAGGCAAAAAGAAAAATCAAGCGGACCACAACAGTACGGGACAAAGCTAGAAGAATAATGATAACCTAAAAAAATAGCCACAGAACTCCTTAAATATGAGCACGTTACATTTGTCCTCGATTCAGGCGAGACGCTAGTTCCGGCTACCGTCCGGCTGCCGTCCTGTAATAATACGGACACTCAACACCACAGTAACTCACCGACAGTACTCGTTGAACGTGAGCACGTAGCACTTGTCCTCAATACAAGCGACGGAGTTGGCATCGCGGTGTCGGGACGCGAAGACTTCGTCCGGCGCGTCGTCCGGCTGCCGGCCGCCGTGCGTGTGCTCCGGCCGGTAGTACCATACGAGGGACACCATCATTTCACCTGTAATATAAGGAAACAGCACTTTAAGAATCGAGCAGAAGACATTTTTTTTCTCCTTTTTAATAAGCGAAGACTTTAATACAAAATACTTTTTATCTTCTATGAAAGAAAATGGGGCAAAATGCAGGTGGTTTTACTAACAGTAAAGTTATCCATCTAATGAATGACATTCGTTGTTGCTGATGGCAAATGAAAGTTGATGACAATTGAAAATCAACACGAGAAAAGCGTCGAATGTGATCAGAAATCAGAATAGTCAACCTGTTCTAGCCGGTGGCTGCTACTCATCGAAGATTGGGATGGTTACACGATGTGCACGATTGTTACACCGACGTCAGAGGAATGAAGTTGTAGCGGGGTGCAGCAAGTACGTACTCACCGTCGTCCGGGTTCTCCCACAGACGTGCCACGCGCGCCACGAAGGGGTGAGCGCGGGCTGAAGAGGCACGCAGCAGTACGTAAGTCGCCGCGCACCACGCGGTCAGCTCGCGTGCGGTGTAGCCGGCTATGTACTCGCGGGGTGTAGCCAGCTGTACTCACCGTCATCCACCACGCGGTCAGCTCGCGTGCGGTGTAGCCGGCTGTGTCGCGGGGTGTAGCCAGCTGTACTCACCGTCATCAGGGTTCTCCCACAGGCGTGCCACGCGCGCCACGAAAGGCTGAGCTCGAGCTGAAGAGGCGCGCAGCAGTACGCAGTCGCCGCGCGCCACGCGGTCGCCGCTCGCGTGCGTCATGCGCGACCAGCAGCGCGCCGTGCGGTCTAGGCGGCTGTCGTTCTGTAAAAACCAAAGGGATTTGTGGTGATCCATCTCATTAGTCTAGACAAGTATTCATTAGGAACTAAACTGAACTGGATCCGCATTTGCGATTGTTTGAAAAGAGTTTAAAGTTTTACAATAGTTTTTGATCAAAACACCGTTGAGGTATCTGCTCACCGTTCATTAAATATTAAATCGGAGTTAAATAAAAGCGGCGCAATAGTACGGCGAATGCGCTAGAGATCGCACGCATAGGTATCCTAACACTAGCTTTTTTCCGCGGCTTCGAACGCGTACTAATTTTGGTTTCCCATTTCCACACAAACTTTGGACCCCCATTTCACCCCCCTAGGAGGTTTGGAATCTCTAGGACCCGCGGTTTCGGCTGTGCGTTGATAAGTCAGTCAGGTAGTCGGTCAGTTTCTTCTTTTATATATTTAGATAGGTAATACAATACTCACGTTGAGGTAGACTTTAGAGATGTGGTCCTCGCCGTCCCACGTCCAGCCGTTGCTCCAGCGCGGCGGCGCGCGGGGCGCGGGCGCGGGCGCGGGCGGCGGCGCGGCGGCGCGGCGGCGGCGCGCGCCCCCAGCGAGCGCCGGCGTCGCGGCCTCCGCGCGCGCGTCGCGCCCGCGCCCGCGCCCGCGCTCGGCGTCGGCGACGCGCACGCGTCCTCCACCAGCAGGGCCGCTTCGTCGGTCTTGATCACGCCCTTCTTTGCGAACAATTTCACCTGAAAACGGTGAACATATTAAGTATTATAATCATACTAAACTATAGGTACGAGAAGAAGACATAAATAAGAAACGACAGTACGAGTACCTAGACCGTGCGTGAAATGTAGAAGGCGAACTAGATTCGAGCTTGTAGCCGTTAGTTTTAGATTAAGGCGGAGAAGCGGAACCCCTGACACGCACGGTCAGTCGGTCACCGTGGTATTAGTCGACAGGGATAGTTACTGGGCACAACACTCTCAATAGACACCTCTATGCGGCACCGCGATATAATACATTTGGTAGAGACATACTAAGAGCAGAAGAACTCAAGGATAGGACTAAAAGATGTCCTTTTGTTCTGGCTGAGCGTCCCTACACTACATCTACATGGTATTAGTCGAATGATCAAATCTTATGAGAAGAAGAACGGGAAACAAAGGCTTACCTTTTCTCCCACGGCCTTGTCGACCAGCTTGCACCGCTTCACGGGCTTCGGAACCTCCTTGGGCTCTTCCTTGTCGCCTTCCTTCTCGGCCTCCTTATCGTCTTTAGCGGCGTCCGCCTTCTTCTTCGCCACTTTCTTCACTTCGGGAACTTTATTACTAACACTGACACTATCGTCCTTGACATCACTCTTGTCTTTAATGATCTCACTTTTGTCTTTCACGGCCTCTGTTACAGTAACTTCGCCAGAGACCACGGTACTATTCTTTTCAGTTTCACACTTTGTTGGCACTTTAGCTTCCTCCTCGTAATCCTGTTTCTCGGTGGGTTTTAATACTGATTTTATATTGTGCGTTATTGTAGAATCGATTTTCTCTATTTTACACCCCTTCTTGCTCGACTTTTTCTCTATTGCGGGCGATCCCGTGGACCTGACGCCATTGACGGTACCATTCGTATCCACAATATTATTATTAATGTTTAATGTCTTTTTTGTTTGCGCGATATTTTCGCTCGGCGAAAAGAATAGTTCAGCGGGATTGATCTCCTTATCGGAGCCGTATCCTTTCGCGTCCAACCTATCAATACTATTTTTCCTTAACAAATTATCAAGCAGCACGGCACTTTTAGTTTTGGGTTTCACGGCGACAGTATCTTCCGGGAGCGCCGCCACGTTCTTAAGTCGCGGGTCGTCGCCGACGGTGGATTGTTCCACGACGGCTTTCTTCGCCTCCGGTTCCTCCGCGGACTTCTCCGACTTTCTTTTCAGAGATTTCCTCTCCGCCGCGGGCGTTTTGGGCGACCGCCTCGGCTTCTGCGTCTTCCTCTTGGGCTCCTTCGTGACCGTCTCGACGCGCGTCTCGGTCTGCTCGCTCGAGACCTTTCTGCGCTTCTGAAGCTTCACATGTTCGCCGATGCCGTTCGTCCGGCAAGGATCTTCCAGCTCCGCGTCTTTCATCTCTATCTCCAGCTTCGGCCGGGAGTATCTCCGCTTGACCGCTTCGGGCGCGTCGGGGGCCGCGGCCGCCTCGATCATGGCTATATTGTGCTCCCGGAGAGCGAGGGTTTCCGCCTTCCGAGGCGGGGAATACGTCGGGCCCTCGTTTTCCTTCTTGACATCGACCAGAGGCGTCGTTCGTTCATCGGAGGAGGAGAGATCGATGGGAACGCAGAGAGGAGGGGAGATGGCGAGCACGTCGTCGTCGGCGTCGCTGTTGGAGGCGGGCGGCGGCTGGAGCAGCAGGCCGGTGTCGTCGCCGGCGAGCGAGCGGCGCGCCATGGCCTTGCCGAGGCGCGCGCGGCGCGGCGCGGCGGGGGCGGCTGCGGCGCGCACGCGCCCGCCGAGCCGCGCGCCGGCGACGGCGGCCCCGGCTCGGGCCCGGGCAGCTCCCGAGGGAGGCGGAGCGCGTCGCGCACGTCGAACTCCCGCTTGGGCGAGGCGCCGCCTATGGCCGGCACGGGACACGGGTGTGGAGCGTCGGCCGCCGCCGGCGGCTCCGGTTCTAGAGGCGGATCCTGAGAGAGATAATTACGTTAAATTAATACACGTGATTATAAATGAGAAGCCCGAACCGCTTGTAAAGAAAAATCGTCAGCGAAGCTTCTAAAGGTGGCGGGGACTCACCTTTCCGCTGCCGTGGGTGTCGGACACGGCGTCCAGCGCGCACGCCCGCACCTTCGCTCGGAAGGCGCCCCCGGGCGGCGCGAGGGCAGGTGGGACGTCTGCCGGGCCGCCACCGGTTGGGGCTTTACCAGTAGCGGGCCCAATAAGGACGTTTTTTGGACACGCGTTGATTGGGCACGGGCATCCGCGGTATTCTGCAATACAATGTCATATTAATTAGGTACATATTTGTGACTACACATTCTATTCCAAGAATTTACCTACGTGAGCTAATTTAAATCAGCAGAGCTTACAACTTAAATACGGAACCCTAAAAGTGGGGGAGAAAAGTTATACAATTCTGAAATGTGCGTAAAAGCTTCTCTCCTCTCGCAATTACAATATCTTATGCAATATTAACAAACATTCTTAAAATTTAAGGCGACAAAAAGAAGATCCCCAAATGAACGATCGATGTCTTGTAAAAATAATAGGTAGTATCTACCTAAGCCATTTGCGTTTCCATTCGTTGAGGCCGAGTGAATGAAACGACACAAATAATAAAACAGCTATAATATAATCAAATTACACGTCACTTGCATGAGTTCAAACATGTCCGGACTTAGATAAGGGATGCACATGACTCATTGTCTACATTGATCAAGTGCTAGTGACTAACTCATCTATTGAATTGCAATCTGATAGTGCGATAATCGATGAGTATGGTGAAATTATGGTAATTAGTGTAATTCTTAGGACATTATTATCTCTCTGTGTAATAATTTATGCAAAATAGGATATCTTTGGATATTTGGCATCATACTGAAATTCCTGCAATTAGTGTATTTTATCATGATAGTTCAATAACTATACATACCTACGGATCCCAAAATACCTACAACATTGCGTAATTTGGAAAGTGAAAAACTAATTTATTTACATATATCGTGTCTAATGCGATGGCGCGTCAATTTGTCAACTATAAATTTGAATGCCATGATAATACGAACGAAGGCACGCGTTTTCGTAAATGACACTACTACTACTACTACTACTACTACACAATAAAGAGTACAACTACAATCAGTACAATGAGTAAAGAGTAGTATGGCCACTCACTACTTCCCGCTGAAAGTGCCGCCCACCCGTTCTCGGATACCTCACATGTAAATTTTACCACCTGTCAAGAACGCGACCAGTCGATCTTTCATGCATATCTCACCCATACAAGCAAGGTGCGCGTTCGCCTACACGAGCTTAGACTGTGTGCGTAGGAACGCGCTTTTTATATATTTGATCGCCACTGTCTGAGGTGTGCTATCTATATGGTGCATCCATATAGATAGTGGTGTTTACTGACCGACATATGGTATCCTTTGCGGCGAGTGCTGGTAGCACGGCGGCTGGCCGTAGTACTGTGGCGGGGGATACGAGTCGCTTCCGACTCCCACCATCTGGAACAGAAAGAAACATTTATTTACTTACGGTACGGAGATGGTAAAACTAATTGTAATTTTTTTAATGAGACAGGTTAAGAAACCCAAAATATCAAACATATAAAACTGCCTCAGTCGCAATTCAGCGAAACATGTCTTGCGGCGCGCAACGGACGTCTCCGCCACGCCGCATGAATGTAATTCAAAAAACGTCTCCTCAGTACATTTTGTATAGGAAGGACGTAAGACGCGCCGCCAGGCATCGCGGCTCGCGCCACGCCGCCTGGAGCGTTTTTTTTAAATATTTTTTTTAATAAACGTTCAGGCGGCGTGGCGGAGACGTCCGTTGCGCGCCGCGAGACACGTGACGCCTAAGTGGGGACGCTGCCTAAGTTCCTAGTAGAACAGGGAATGTCGGATTTCTACTTTTCTCAGACCGAAAATCTTATCTACCACTTATTCTATGAAGCTCACCGGTGCGTCTGGTTGTGGTGGCGGCAGATGATATCGCCCCGGTGGCCGGTAGTATTGGTAGCAGAGATCAGCTGATGGGTAGTACGGCCCATACTGCTGAAGTACCTGTAACGAAAAAGATTTACCTCAGATATTTTTTTTGTAAATCATAATTTGCCTCACATTTTATCGACATATATATACAATAGATACATCTCTACTTATAAGTACATGCATGACTTTGCCTAGTGTAGGTATGTAAGTATTACCTAATTACAAAATGTATTCTGTTCCCTGTACTAATTTACCTACTTATTTAATCATAAATTATTATAACGTACCTATTTTATCAACACACCACAAGTTTTGCGTTTAATGTAACTACAACATTTCCTCTTATATTCCGTTTAGCAATTCAAATAAACAACTAACAGTGTTCAATTTAATTAGATAGATATCGGCAATTAATTGTATACGATAACATAAGCATTATTACGTCGACACTGTTGAAAGCAGTCATAATTCCTACATACAGTATCTTGACTTGTACAAACTTGAAAAATCAAGAGACATTTTCATATGAGCCCTCAGTCGTTTATTGCAGATTGAAGACACTGTATTCAATGCGATGAAGAAAACGGATTACATCGGCTAACGTTTTAAAACAGTCAAACAGTCGACTACATCAAAGTAAGGGATGAAAAGAGGTGGCGCCAAAACGCATCCTTGTTTGACGCTACAACACAACTAAGACATAGGCAGACAAAGTAAAAATAGAATACGCGCTCGGTACCATCTATCTTACAAAGACCAAAGTATTAAGATCGTTCGCCTTTTTGCTGACACAAGTGACACAGCACTACATGCCATCGAGCATCGTTAAAATTCGTTTTGTCAATTCTTAAAAAGAAGCTGATTTTACTAAACGGAAAGTAGCCTAATTATTGCACGTACAGATGAAGTGCGAAAAGCTTTTCCTGCGTATGTTTACGGAAACGTACGCACGTGTCATGCTATTTCATTTCAGCCAGTGTCAGTACAAAAAGTACTGTCTGTCTGAACTAGCACGATAAATACGAACGTTTCCGGAAAGAAGGAAAACCTTTTCGCACTACACATCTGTAGGTACTCGTGATACTGGTAATGTTTGTGTTGTTGGCGATTACAGTGCGTCTGCAGTCACCATTCCGCGTCGACAATTTAATCCCTACATTTTAATCCCCGACGTGCCCATGGGGCCTATTTGTGCGGGTTTCGTTTCGACTCCATCGGGAGCTCTGGGCATTTGTCCCGCTAATTACCTTTGTGTGTAATGTTCATTTTCGAAATTAATAGCGCTTTGTTAACAGGTGCATGGGTTTGTCTCATTTTGTGAGGTTGTGTTAAATTGCCGTAAGTTGCAATAATAAAGGAGGGCGTCAATTTATACCCATTTTCACTTTGGATGAGTTCGGTGACGTTTTGAGTTTGACAGTTTTAGGCAGCGTCCCCACTTAAGCGTCGCGTGTCTCGCGGCGCGCAACGGACGTCTCCGCCACGCCGCCTGAATGTAATTCAAAAAACGTCTCCTCTACATTCAGGCGGCGTGGCGGAGTCGTCCGTTGCGCGCCGCAAGACATGCGTCTTATGAGTGTGGATGGTCCCTTAGGGATGTCCCATTTATCGATAAAACTATCGATTTTCTAAGAAAAGATAAACATTAGTTGGCAATTTGTATAGCCTAAACGGTGCAATTTTTAAGTACCTACAGCCTGAGAGGAAAATAGTAGGTAGAAAACAAAAAGTGGCAAACGTTTTCTTACGTATAAACTAACTTTGACACATTTCTTTAGTTATCCATTGCTTTACAGTTAAGCTAATAGAAGAGAAATTAGTCAGAAATTGTTACAGATTCATTTTCATTTTAGTCACGTGGCCTGCACCTGTAACTATGTTTGAATACTTTGAATTCTTTTTCTTTTATTGACCTGTGAAGCGACAGGCAAAGTCATGTCACTCATGTCAAAGGGCGAAGTTGTGAACTTATTATTTTACTTAACTATCTTTTTATTAAATCCCTAAAAGTAATAAACATTTCAATACTGGTTTCAAATAATCTCAATAACAATAATCATAAAAAGCTAGTATAGGTACTTATAAAGTTGTTGTTTATGTGTTATAGCTTTATCAATAATGGTTTTAACGATTTCGATAAACGCTTATGGTATTTTGAGGCCAGAATAACATGTGACCCGTTATTGAGCGTATCATATCGCTTACATTTTTTTTACCGAGTATTTCAATAAATTCAGATAAAATTTTATTTTTGTATCACACTAGTAATTTTGTATGACAATGTTCACATCATAATTACTTTGACTCACAGTACTTACACAGCGATGTATAAGTTATGTTAACATTCATCAATCTCTTGCCCTGTTCCCATTATTTGGGGTCGGCGCAGCAGATTTTCCTCCTCCATTCCTCTCTGATAGAGAGAGCGGTCATCTCCATACCAAAGACATATATAACTTCCTATAGACCCCATCCCATCCCATCCCATCATCAGAACTGGGTTCTGAGAAAAATGGGACCAATCTGCATGCATATACTATCAATAAAAAAAAAATTTCAAAATCGGTCCAGTAACGACGGAGATATCGAGGAACAAACATAAAAAAAAAAACCAGACGAATTGAGAACCCCTTCCTTTGAGATTTGAGGCGGCGGTTAAAAAACGTACCTCAGTACCATACAGAAAAAGGTACGGTGGCCTAGATGGCATTACACCTTTGGGGTACCCTCAGCTAGATGGCGCTAATATTAATATTTGACATTTTAACACATATCAATCTAAGGGACCGGCCACACTTAAGAGACGCATGTCCTGAGGTGCGGAACGGACGTCCGCGCCACGCCGCCTGAATGTAATTCAAAAAACGTCACATAACGTCGTTATTCCAATACAAAATGTACTGAAGAGACGTTTTTTGAATTACATTCAGGTGATTCAGGCGGCGTGGCGGAGACGTCCGTTGCGCGCCCCGAGACACGCGACGCTTAAGTGGGAACGCTGCCTAAGAATATGGGCCAAATTGTCAAAACTGAGGTTCAAAGGTTTTAAGCCTGTGTCAAGAGATGGCAGTCTATGCACTGTGATTACACATTTTACTTCGACAGTAACTCTCTATAATACTCGATCCTCTTTGTCCATACTAACACCTTTCACTCTCATATCATTGTTCACACATTCCATCCATCTTTTCTTAGGCCTTCTACTACCATTGTATCCATCCACCTTCATATTTACCACTCGTTTTATAACATTGCTTTCATCACTCCGCATTACATTAACTTATTGTTAACTAATAATTCAGTTAATTAGTCTATCACTTTATAGACTTCCAAATACAGTGGAAACTGGATAAGTGGAATCGGAAGGGACCGGCTGTTTAGTTTCGCTTATCCAGGTTTTCCATTAATCCAGTTTTCTACTTAACCAGGTTCAAATAAAACGTTTTCTCACTTACAGAGGCTCTCGCTTATAGAGGTTGTCGGTGCTAGTAATGTCGCTTATAGAGGTCAAATGAATATTTATATTTTATTTAATATGCATGTAGATATAAATAAACAAAAAATAGGTTTGTGATCCTGACTTCAAAAAGCAATACTGTAAATAACCTACAATACTGTTATACAAAACAATATTTTTCCTTTGTTTTGAAGTAACTTATACACAAAATCACTCCTAATATTTATTTATGGAAGAGAAACCAGTAGGTATGGTTAAATAAATCAATATACCGATTGTACTTTAATGAAAAAATCAGATTTTTTTTAATTTATCCCGAAGAGATAAATACTTGATTGTGTGCTTAGGCATTGCTTATCCAACAGCACGGTACCGCACCGCAGATAAAACTAAACTGAACGATGTGTAATCTCATACAAAATATATAGTTTAAACACAAACCATAATGTTAACGAAATAAACTACCCTCCTTGTGGTGGTTTATTAAAAATACAAATTTTATAACGCCAAGCTTTTCCACTCATAGAGGTTTCAGAGACGACTGCTTCCAGTTGCAGAGGTAAAAATAAGAAATTTACGAAAAAATGGATTCCGCTTATAGAGGTCCCAAAATTCCTCTTATAGAGGTAATTCGGTCCTGAGGGACTGGGACCGAGAATTTGGGTCCACTTTAAGAGGTTTTCCACTTACCCAGGTTCCACTTATCCAGTTTCCACTGTACTGGTTTTAGTTTCAGTGTTCAGACACATCAATGATTGTTTTATTAGAAGCTTTGTATTTTGATACTAATTATACTAGAATAGAATGAATGGAATATTGAATCAAATTCGAACAAATACAATTTACAGATTCATTGACGCGTAATATTTAATTTCACACTACCCGCACAATTTTCGTCCACATTACGTATTGTTATTGCACATTGCACACGGTGACGTCAATGAAAAGCTTGACTGAACTGAACAAGCACTGTATAATGATGTGCTCACACATCACGGAGCTTATGTAGGCGGCGTGTGACGTCACTAGTTATGACGTGTGATAAACTTATGACCGCTAGTACATTTCAAGGACGCTGCTGCATTCTGAAACGCTTCAGTGTCGCTTTAATATTGTCATTTTGCCAATGCTATAATATAGTTTAAGAAGGGTTTATATATATAAATCTCCACCGAGGTTTTCCTAAGGAATTTCTAGAATATGGAGTTTTCCAAAAAAGTTCCTTGTGACAAAGTACAACAGTTGCAAGTACGAGCGAACATGAAAACTGCGTAAAAAAACTATACTGATTTGTTTATTTTGGTTGTCTTTGGGTAATGTAAAACAAAAGAGAATACTTCTGCCTATGTTGGAATGATATATAGACCTATATCAGCAAAGTAGAAATGGAACTACGAGTAAAGCATAGAAGGATCTGGCAGCAGTCACTTTTTATCTAAGTTTTAATAAAATGAAGTTATTTCACAGTGTTTTTCTCAAGTTCTTACTAATAAAACCACTGGCACAAGCGACACTTCAAGTCATTTAACTTATCAGGGATTATCCTCAGAGCGCGTCTACAAGGAATAGATAACGGCACCGCTTTGATCAGTGCGGCTTGTAAGAGCGAGTGTTAAGCTTTGTAATGGTGATGTTTTTTAACCGTAATTATTAAACAAAGAGGACCTTAATGCGGCTAAATTGCTTAAAAGGTTCCAGTATTTCTAGGCAACTTAACACATTCTAATTATAGGTTAAAAGGCAACTTAACACATTCTATTTATAGGTACAATGGCGTTTACGTTAGCTGATATCATCCATTTTGCCACGGCCACCCATGGGTCAGATCTCGAATGCGCGCTGTGTCAGGTCAGTACCACAAAGGTCCAGCCGGCCGAAAGTATTTATCCTGAGTCCCATGGGCCATGGCTGTAGCCAACATACTGTAGTATTCTAGAGTCTAGAGATGTGTATCTAGACTCTAGATCACATACCACCCAACTTATCGATGGGTGCGGGGTGGTTAGCAATCCAGCCGACTGGTAGTATCCTGAGAACTTATGGCCACAGAACTCTAAAGATCACTTATCGGTGGGTGCGGACCGTGGGGCGTGGTCCGCAAGGTAATTTGTCCGTGACGCGGTGACAGTACCGCGTTAGCGCGTGCTCTATGTCACCACCAGCTTCTTTGATCAGCAATCCAGCCCGCTGGTACTAACCTGAGTAGCCATGGACACAGTACTCTAGAGATCACCATCACCTTATCGGTGGGTGCGGTAATGTGGCGGGGTTGGTACCATGTCAGCTCGCGCTGCTCTGTCACCACAACCAGCTTCTTTGATCAGCAATCCAGCCCGCTGGTACTAACCTGAGTAGCCATGGACACAGTACTCTAGAGATCACCATCACCTTATCGGTGGGTGCGGTAATGTGGCGGGGTTGGTACCGTGTCAGCTCGCGCTGCTCTGTCACCACAACCAGCTTCTTTGATCAGCAATCCAGCCGGCTAGTACTACCCTGAGTATAAGCCATGGCTATGGTATATTGGGTATGGCTACAGTACTAGCACTAGAAAACACTTACCGGTGGGTGCGGGGCGTGGTAATGTGGCGGGGGTGGTACCGCGGCAGCGCGCGTTCTGTGTCACCACCAGTTTCTTTGATCAGCGGTCCAGCCGGCTGGTAGTATCCTGAGGACAAACAGACAAACCCTTTAATTTCATGAACAACGTAAGAGAATTTACAGGTCTGTTTTATGAACTTTTGTGCATACACATTGGATTCGATTCGCTCGCACGTCGTTTCGAAGTTTGAGAAAACGTTATACGCGCATCACGCTCATATTTTGAAACGACGACGTGCGAATCGGTCGAAGTGTGCAAAGCCCCTTTCTAGCAAATATCACGAAAAGGGACAAGAATTTTCAACGGCTTGTTAGATTTCACAGATCTTTATGGAAAGTACCGTGAATCTTTATGAGTATTGTATTGAGAATCTCTCCTTTCCTGTTTTAAGTGGGTTTTAGCAACATGATATTAAGTAGATATTTATTATAAGCCGGGATAAAATAATAATATGCGAATGGAAAGGTGTGATCTGATGGTAGAAGCAAGTAGATGTTTTTGTGGTACTTAATAAATAAAGAAGACGAATAAGACGATCACGTCATTTATCTCAAATCATATGCATAGTAATAACATTAAAAACATCTGTATCCATACTAATATTATAAATGGGAAAGTGTGCGTGTCTGTTTGTTTGTCCGTTTTTCACGGCAAAACGGAGCGACGAATTATCGTGATTTTTTAAGTGGAGATAGTTGAAGGGATGGAGAGTGACATAGGCTACATTTTGTCTCTTTCTAACGCGAGCGGAGCCGCGGGCAAAAGCTAGTATTAAATATAGAAGACAAATAAGACAAGCACGTCATTCATCTCAAATCATATGGCGAATAACATTAAAATAAAAACATGTGTATAATAATATAGTTTAAACTCTTTAAAACAGACCGACAACACTTAATGACTTCGGCACTGATAAACCGCTCTCGTCCTATTTATTGGGTAATCGAGTAAAGGTCAAGTATACCTATAAAGGCAGCGTCAGTCGACCGGATACGATTAAATCGCCGTACATCCGTATCAGCAAATCATTTTTATGCCCGAGGAACATTCGATACTAAACCAAAAATATTGGATCAAACATACCTATTTTATACAGTGTGACAGCTTTTGCTGCCATCCGCTTTGAATAGTTACATATAGGTATTTCTACCAACTTTAATCTTACTAAGGTATTCCAATGCACCAATGCGTCGATTCTGGTGGAACTTAAAATTCACTGCCGCTTGTCTGATACATATTTGCCTTCAGCGAATCCTTTATTACTTTGGACACGTGGCCAGACGGGAGCCGGAAAACCTTGAGAAACGCATTATGGTTGGCATGGTGGATGGAGGAGGGGGGAGTGGCCATCCACCAACCCGCTGGGTGGACAGCGTTACGAAGGCCTGCCGGGGATTGACACAGGCGCCTATTATTAGGACTGCAGAAGACTGTGATCAATGGAGAGCTTTGGTGCGCAAAATAACGACCTCATGTGGTCGCGACCCTCAGCCATGAGGAACCGAGGAAGAAGAAGAAGTTATAAAGATTTGTGGTGCTCACTCCCTGTCCTCACTGCAAAACCGACTTCTCTTTATGTGCTTTTCTATTGCTCGAATATGCAGAGCAATATATAGAAACTGATAATAAATTTACGTATTTCGCGGCATACTAATTTTCCGACAATACGATCAGCTCAGACGAAATCGGGAGTCTCAGAAAAGGTTATTCTTGTAGTTCAAACTTTAGTTGTAGCTTTGGTTTAACGATGCAAGTAGTCTACATTATGTGCAAGTAACACATTTAAACTTATATAAACTTAGCTATTTTCGTTTTGACTGCGTGCTTTAAAAACTTCGAGCATCTTTGCAATTTCAAATAAAGAACTTCTTCTGTTCTAAACTTTACTTCAGTCGGTTACGATACGTTTTTATATAAACCTAGTTTTAAAGTTTATTTTATGTAACTTTTTATTCGCACATCAAAATTAATTTTAACTTATTTCATAGTGCGATAATATCGTGCGGCAGTGATATCTAAATATAAATTAAATCAAGGATTCTTTTAAATATTAAATTCCAGTGTATCGTGTAGTTCACAAGAGAGATCATTTTCCTCATAAATTAAGTAACGTTACCTACCGATCCTGTCCTATTGTATCATTAATAAATCTTTCTATGAATAATATTAGGTATACGTATACCAGTATCAGAAGAAAAATGTGGAAATCGTAGGTATTATAAAACCAGTCTGATGTTTACCTACCCGCAAGAAGTTTTGTTTAAAGTCGTGTTTCAAAACCTCACAAGTCCACAAACATTTGTTTCAGTAGTGACGTCACGCTTTCAACTTTCAATTGTTGCGCGGATGCGGTGGCGATACAGCGCTGAGTTATATACCTATATAGTCCGCACTATATAATAGTTTGATACATAACCCTAATACCTACGCCCGAGAAAACTTTTATACGTACGTCTCAAGCCGTGTTTGAAAACCTCAAACTTTTGTTGAAGTAGTG
This sequence comes from Leguminivora glycinivorella, assembly GCF_023078275.1. Classification (NCBI taxonomy): domain Eukaryota; kingdom Metazoa; phylum Arthropoda; class Insecta; order Lepidoptera; family Tortricidae; genus Leguminivora; species Leguminivora glycinivorella. The sequence goes on along the minus strand of NC_062987.1, from coordinate 7,051,992 downwards.
ACGTCACGCTTTCAACTGTTGCGCGGATGCGATACGCCACTGTCGGCACTGAGTTCAGATATTGTCCGCACTATGTAGATAAAAGTTTCATATAATATAACCTTAATACCTACCGACCCGACAAAAGTTTTATTTGTCTCAAGTAGTGTTTGAAAACCTCAAACATTTGATGTAGTGACGTCTTGCTTTCAACTGTTTAGCGGATGTGGTGTGGCGTTACTGCGTTTTCACAATTTCCGATCCGATATCGGATGTCGGAAAAATTTCAAAGGCAAAAATCAAAGATGGCGGCTTAAATGTTTGGGATATCGGTCCTACATCCGATATCGGATCGGATAATGTGAAAACGCACTTACGCTGCTGAGTTCAGTCCTAGTTGCACTAGATAAAAGTCTCATACAATAACCCTAATAAATGTCACTCGAGAAACGTTTTCGCGCGCTGGTAATTTAATTATCGTACATAGGATGTATATGTATACAACCCGATCATTTTACGTGGTTCCTTTTTTTTCATAGTATGTTACTTCAAAAATAATGATTATTTTTTGTCCATTATTTCGATAGACATTATTAAAATAAAGGTGTTTTTTTTTTTTTTCATTTTTGACGTTTCGATTCCCAGACGAAGCAAGTAAGTTTTAGAATATCTTTGAATGCAGTATTATTATAGTATTTTATGCAACAGGCGTTTAAAGGAGGTCAAAAAAGACGAGTGGCGTGGGTAACAATTTGAGGCGAAGCCGAAAATTGTTATTAAGACGCCACGAGTATTTTTTGACTCAGTTAAACACCGTTGCATACAATACTTTTTCTACGACCATGCACTTACTTTTGAATAGTTTTCTAGAATAACTTTCGTGAAATCCGCACTGTTTCCTACAAGTATTTTGACTTGTCCTCTGCAATGTTTCTGCACTCACCCTGTCGCTCGCACTCCCCCGCGCCGCCGCCCGCCCCCGGCCGGCGCCCCGCGGCCCGCTATATCCCTTAACGGCTACCTAACAATGCTGTAAGAGCTATATCGTATGCGTGGGTGCGCGGGGCGCCGGCCGGGGGCGGGCATCTTTTATGTAGGGTTTTAACGATCTATGCACGACACGGTAAATGACGAATAACAACACGGGAGTAGAAAAACTTATAAAAATAACATTACGTCTTCTTTCAGGAAATCATCCTAAATATTCTGTATCTATGGGCCCGTGTTCAGTCCGCACTAGATAAAAGTTTGCGGTCAAAACCACTTCCGCTCGAAACGAGCTGTTTTCGGTTGTTTGATGACCCGGTTTTTTAAGAGCGAGTTCGTAACTCATAACAGTCATAAACCTATCAACTATGACGGGTTTTATAAAGAGCAGTAATTGTAAATAAGAGGGTTCTTCTATGAAAAAAAAACACCAGATTTTTTTCCCCCGTATATATTTGTCCCAACAAATAGACAATAAAAGTCTTCCCAATTTCCATTGTTCTTTTTCCTCTTCTAAGTCTTCTAAGCAGGGGCGGCTCACACCGCGATTCAATCGCCGCGCTACAAGTACGGCCCATTCACTGGTGACGACTTTCGCGTAGCGCAATAGAATTCAATGTCGGCTGCACGCTTTGTTAATGTAGGTAAGAATTTAGAATGGCGGCATTTTGTGAATATCAAAGGAATGAGCCTTCTGGTACTTGTACTATTACGAGTATTCTGTGTTCTGAGTAAAACTTTTTGATTACTGAAAGTAGGTGTCGATATTGTTTAAGGCATAAACGCCGTTTCTTTTTTCTAACGTTAGTAAGTACCTAAGCTCTATTTATTCATCACTGCTTCAAATGACAGGTAGAGTCGAGTAGAGTATGTTCGAAAAGAGAAAAGTCGGGGAATGTAGGTAGCTATTGGACCCTATACATTTCATAACTCTTCTATTACCGAACAGACTCTATAACAGTTTTAATTTCAACTGTATATATCCATACTATTATAAATGGGAAAGTGTGTGTGTCTGTTTGTTTGTCCGTCTTTCACGCCAAAACAGAGCAACAATTTGAAGTGATTTTTTAAAGTGGAGATAGTTGAAAGGCTGGAGAGTGACATAGGCTACTTTTTGTCTCTTTCTAACTCCTCACTTCCCTAAAATGGGGGATGGAAGTTTGTATGGAGTATTCCGCAATTTTAGAATTTAATGCGAGCGAACTCACGGGCAAAAGCTAGTTCTATAAAATATATATTTGAACTATATCTATTTACTATACATATTTCTTACACCATTAGATTAGAATACTAGTACTTCGCTTATTATGCATCAGATAGTACGAAGGCAATCAGTAACCACTCATGCATAATGTTAGTTATTATTATTCAAATGCTTGTAATGTAACAATACAATAAAGATTATTGTATTGTCATAAATGTCCGATTAAAATACACATGCAATTGATAGTAAGTTAATATATGTACATGTTGTGTACACGGTATGCCATGTTTTATAGTTTAATTGACAATACCAAACATTTATTTTACACAGCTTTAAGAATGACACGCTCTATACTACAAATAAGTTGTTTAAAACTTACATATGCACACATTTCTTCGTTATTTGATATTCTGATCCGTGAAATAAAAGATATTCCCAACAATAGTTATAATAATAATAAATAAATAAATATTGGGGACACCTTACACAGATCAACTTAGCCCCAAACTAAGCAAAGCTTGTACTATGGGTGCTAAGCGACGATATACATACTTAAATAGATAAATACATACTTATATACATAGAAAACATCCATGACTCAGGAACAAATATCTGTGCTCATCACACAAATAAATGCCCTTACCGGGATTCGAACCCAGGACCGCGGCTCAGCAGGCAGGGTCACTACCGACTGAGTCAGAACGGTCGTAGTTAGGTACTTATAGTTTGGGTTGAAATCATTAGTGTGTCAGAATTGTCACATAGCAAAGCTTTCATGATAGTCTGCGCGTGTTGGCGATCTAAGCCTGCAAAATACCTAAAGTAGGTACATAACCTAACCTAGTGGACTGATTTTCACGAAACATGGCTAATAACACATCCGTTCGGGAGATACGATGACAGACAGACAGACTAACTCAGCTTTCAAACAACTGCACTTCGTAGGCACGTTACAAACCAAAAAACTAAATCTAAATCCGTTCATCCGTTTGGGAGATACGATGCCATAGACAGACACACAGACAGACAGACACGTCAAACTTATAACACGTTACAGTATTACACAGTACTGAGAAAGTAGAGGCGGCTTGGACTCCCACTCGCATCCTGTTTGTTATCTAACTCGTTAGGATTTTTCCCCGGGCTTTGAATCCACTAACCCTAATTGATTGTTAAAATGGTTTATTTGTTTCTAAAGTTCAGTTTCTATCAAAGAGGATCGAGTATTATAGAGAGTTACTGTCGGAGTAAAATGTGTAATCACAGTGCATAGACTGCCATCTATTGGCACAATATGTTAAAATGCGACATGTGTTAAAATGTCAAATATTAATATTAGCGCCATCTAGCTGAGCGTACCCCAAAGGTGTAATTAGAATGTTTCATTAGAATGTTTCATTGTTTAGGTATATATTTTATCATGTGATATATTGATCGCTGTAAATTAATAAGATTAAGTAAAATAATACCTACGAGTCTAGAAGGAAGGAATGCAACCAGGCAGGCAAGTATGGTCGCACGATAAATGATAAAACATCTGGCCGTCCCTATCGCACTTATTATAGTGCGATAGGGACGGCCTGGTGTTTTATCGTCTGGACTGTAACAAAACAAATAAATAAATAAACAAATATTGGGGACACCTTACACAGATCAACATAGCCCGAAACTAAGCAAAGCTTGTATTTAACTATGGATGCTAAGCGACGATATACGTACTTAAATAGATAAATACATATTAATATACATAGAAAACATCCATGACTCAAGAACAAATATCTGTGTTCATCACACTAATAAATGCCCTTTCCGGGATTCGAACCCAGGAACCCAGAACAAAACATTCTATTCTATACTGATCACGATTTTTCAGGACAATCGGGTTCTAACACAACGAAAGGTCCTTTTTATAATGGTAAGCCACATATAGTCACAGGAATAAGTGACTAAACGCGTTTAAATGTTACTGCACTGTAACTAGAATAATCACAAGATTTATAACAATATCAAAGACAACAATTTACATTCCACTCACACATCCGCGCCATAAATAACAAATTCGCAATCATTGCACTATTTATCATTTGCATATTAATAAGAGATATCCATTGACTTATATATTACTTCGTAAAAACGTGGCACACGGGCACCATACATGGGCATGGGCACGAATGCGAGCCAAGCGTACCTACAATCTATGCGACCAATCGCAAACGTGATGTGGACCTATCAACCAATCGTGTTGTCATAGCGTTCCACCAAAGAGCATCAAACGACAATGTTCAGTCGAAATCACATGAATTGCCCTATCCCTATTTTTGAAATCTTTGTCGATATCGATATCGATTGCCGACAATATAAGGTCGTATATCGTGAAATACCATCTTAATCTCGGTTTAAATTGTTAAAAGGGCATCGGTAATTGGTCGCCGGTCCCACGTTTCAACTGACAATTATTTTATCCGTTTTCCTTCCTTGAATTTAACTTTATATATAATAAATCCACTTACTCGCTTCATAACTCTCCAGCTCCTGTACAGATTTTGTGAGATGTTTAACGATAAAGTGATATATTATTGCTACAGGTGGATATATTGTCATTGGTTGTGAAAGCTCAAGTCGAATTCTCAAGCGATTCAAGCGAACTAAAGTATACCTAGTGGTGACTTTGAGATCCGCAATAACTTTATGTGATATTCAGCAGTAGCTAGATTAATAAATACGCAGTATGTCATGGACCGTATCTTTTACATACCGTATTACATCTATTATCTTCTACATCATTTAAATCAATCACGATAAAAGACTTACACTTATTTATTCGTTAAGTATTAAAATGATCTTCGCGTCTGGATGCGATAACAATCCACGCTATAAAATACGAAATATGTAAAAGAGATAGCTTATATCGTGATGAGTGTGATAGACAGAGATAGCTTATAATTGCAGGTGCATTCTCAATGATATCGACTCTCAAGATGTTTCTGCAATCGTCATCTAAATAATGAACAGTGTGTAATTTTATTAAGGTTGTTTTACATGAAGCATTTAAGATACGATACGAGCTTGGTAAAGAAAGCAGGTGAAATAAGGGCCGTTAAAAGCGTTCGTTGTTTGAATTTTAAGGGTACTTCATTAATTAAACACTCACGAAATTATCGTGAATGTTGCCGTAATAATTTATGAAGTTACGCTTGAACCACTTGTTCACACGAATGTCGCATAACTTTGGTCAATTATTGTCGTGTCCGTTGGGTTTTCGTAACATATAGGTATGAGTATCATAAATCCAGCTCTTTGCTTGCTTTTGGATCATTTTAAACTGTGTCATAAATAGTCATAATCAGTAATAATTTGTAAGGCTAGGAAACTACTTGCTGATTTAATTTGCAATTTTGCGAATGACTTTCCACGCAAAACAAATGTAGACCGGACTTCGAATCTAATATTCAATGAAACAGTTGAATATTTAGCTTTTTAACACAGACAGGTAAACAAGAATCCATAAAAATGTCCGTTGGGTTTTCGTAACATATAGGTATGAGTATCATAAATCCAGCTCTTTGCTTGCTTTTGGATCATTTTAAACTGTGTCATAAATAGTCATAATCAGTAATAATTTGTAAGGCTAGGAAACTACTTGCTGATTTAATTTGCAATTTTGCGAATGACTTTCCACGCAAAACAAATGTAGACCGGACTTCGAATCTAATATTCAATGAAACAGTTGAATATTTAGCTTTTTAACACAGACAGGTAAACAAGAATCCATAAAAATAAAAACTTTTTTATCATTGACGTAGACCGTAGAAACTTCTTCGAGTCACTGTGATATGTTTTGAATAAACGCTTTTGTATTCATGTGATACATACAAATATGTCGACAAAAGTTATTAGTACTTATTAAAAACACCTCACACATTATTTCAACGTTGAGATAATGATGAGAAATGTGACATGAAGGAGAATTTCTCCATCTGTTCTTTATTTCGATCATGTTCCTTCGATTTTATTGGCCAGGTGTCTGTCTGGTTCTACAGACACTATAAGTATCTCTGTTAGTGGTAAAATAAATAAAAAAAAATCACAATTTGCGTTGCAAACCGTGGCCTAAAGAAGCGGGCGGTTCGCCTTGAGTTGCAGCTGCCTATAGAGGGGGGTTTCAGAACCGCTTTTTGCATTTATTTATTTATTTACCGGTTCCATTGTAACCGTAGACAGCACAAGTGGGTTATTCTGAAGGCATATAGCGAACTATAATAGGAATATCGCTATATGGGTGTTTATAGCTCTTGTATATTCGAGAGAAAAGAGTCAAAATGAAATGACGAATGATTTAAGATATTCGTTTTGCGACCGCTAAACAGAATAGCTGCTCTAAAAACTATACTGTTACTTACTTCGTTTCTTGTAAGTAATAACACTTTTAATTCAAATGAAGGTCCGTAAAAGTCATGTAATCATGTGTTCAGAATGAATCCCGGTTTTAAAAAGTAAGTTGAAAATCAGCGATTAAAATGCAGTTATTTACATGCTGTGAGATTCAATGAAGTCGGTCATTATCATTACTTTCCTACTTTTTGCCTTCGCCACGGCTAGAACTTATGGTGAGGAAGAACTGGCATATATATATTATACAGTTTATCCAGAGATATTTTGCACGTATCTCAAGGAATCTCTTTGATACAGCCGTGGTTTGAACGCTCAATCTTCATTTTGGAAGCCGCTCGCGTTTCCGATTAGCTAAGCTGTCTCGCATTTAAACCAACCAGACAGTCAAATACAGAATGAACCAAGTAGGTACATACCTATTAAAAGTTTTATTCGTTCAAGTGACGAACTCGTAACCCGTACCGGTGTCCGTTGTTCTCTCCCTGGGATCTTTTAATCTCGCGGAGCTAGCGCGTTGACCTCGTCATATGTATTTAATTTTCGGTAACACTTTGCTTTATTGTTGGACGAGTGTGCAAAATTTGTATCGTTAAAAATTTTTATTCAGACCGTTTCAAGAATGGCGTTGATGACATGATTTAAATTGTGTTATAATAACGATGCGGCGGTTTGCTTTAATCTGCCAAATGAATAAGTATTGCTTTTTAATTAAGGCAGGAAAATGATAATGGACATAGTGTTAACATGTTAACGGGTGATTGATTTTCTGTTATTTCATTATTAAATTTTCAACACATTTCGTACCGCTTAAATTGGAACTATCGGAAGCAACATGTAACCATGTAAACGTGGACCATTGTGTCATTTGTGTTGTGTCTATCTTAGCAACTTTTCTCGACCCTTGTCGCTTTTAATTGTTTGACAATTTCGTATGACATTTCATACACGACGTTAAAATGACAAGGTACAGAAATAATCACTTATGCCGGTGACTGAACCATATATGTATAGAGTCCTGACTTTTCTATCACGCACGGTCATTCTACATCCATTTCCTCTCCTTATCCAGTTCTTGAATTTAGTGGAATCTTTATCAGCGATTCTTTAGGTAGAAAACGATTCTATGAATACCCTGACCAACACATTATATACAGTAATGGTGATTTTACTGCGTTTCAGTCATAAACCTGTGTAGTACGTTTGCGTTTTGGCGGGCACGATGTAAACAGCGGGAGCCCAGGGTCATTGTATGGGATCGTTCGTTACCTGGAAAGAGAGCCTTAGAATACTTGAAATAAAGGCCATTTATCACTGCCAAACACAAAGTGGTCTCGGGTTCTTTTTCAGGAGAAACACATGTACGAAGTTGTTTTTATTTTAATTAAAATGTAAACTAATGATACTTACTTACTACTTAAAAGGTGTAGGCGATTTTAAATTTGTTTTTATTAACTTCCTTTTTCCTTTTTAATTATTAATGTTAATTTAACTTACGTTGTATTGTTATTAATATCTCATTAACGTCCGACGGTTTCACAGTTCTAAAAAACGTATTTATATACATACCTATCATAAGAAAATTATTCACATTTGCCCCGGCAGTATGTTGATTATGAGTTTGACATTTATATTTTTTCAAGTAATAAAGTAAATTGGTTGAAAACCCTTTAAACTTGTAGTTGGCCGTATTTGGAGGTAAGACAAGAACGTTCATTATCACCACTAATTATTTCACATTAGGCTCAAGAAGGATACCTACTGGATAAATACAAAAATACACAATGACTGTTAGAAAATGACTTAAACGAATACCATTAACATTAATAGAATTTGCTCATCGCTCATTTGAAACCTAGTTTATTCAAATTGATTCAAACAAATAAACAAAATGTAGATAGAGTGTAATGTAGGTAGGACCTAATGTTTGTTCAACACGTAACTTATCGGATCTCGATTCTTCTCGGTTATTTTTATCTTAGAGGCTACAAGTTCCCACTATCCCGGTCTATCCATGGGAAGTTACTAGTCCAAGGCCATATTAATATTCTGCAAGCGTTACAAAAAGCAAACAAACGTAATAAACCACATAATTGTTCAGCAAACATCAGCCTTGCAATCCAAAATGTCTATACTATCACCAACTTAGCACTAAGTTACTATCTTTTTGAACTGAGTAGGAAATCGTTCTGCTATTCCATATGCTTCTGATCATTTATCGCAAGATGGCCAATATAGTGGGACCTTCAGATAGTAAAAACTACACTCAATCAAAAAGCGCGTTTCATATTGGTTTATCACAGGCGTTCGATTCTACTGCGCTTGGCAAGCAAGACCAGGCTACCCTGTCCACAAAAAGCAAAACGGCAGATTATTGCAAAATTGGCAGTGAACATAAGACCTCTAGAATTACTCGATAAGTAGAGGTAACCGTTCAATTAGCGACACCGAGATCGCAATTAAGCCTGCCGCAAAAAGAGCTCCATCTAGCGGGGGTAATTTTACCGATCCGTTTTAAGAATATTAATAAAACGCTAATGAAAGTCCGATGTCGTCAACGAGTTTTTTATTTATTTAAAGTATCGTCTGTATTCAGACTGCGCCAACGAGACATTACTGCCGATTTCAGTAAGTATGTATGTATATGTACTGTCAAAAATCCGGTTGGCACGAGCAGGTATGTTGACGTTGATATTTGCAGCAAAATCTAGCCGGTAATATTTGACACTCTACAATACAGCTTTATTCTAAGCTTTAAGTGTCAAAATCTATAATATTGACAAAATTACGATTTCGAATTGCCTTTTATTGCCTTATACATCTGCAATGCAATGTAACACATCTGCAGACACTGCTGTGAAGCAGTATTACGCAAAATCACTGGCGCCTCCGCGCCAGCAGTAACACTAGGTGCAATACGGCAGCAGTAATGCCTGTCTGAAACCGAACATAACCTTAACACCTCGGCAAAAACAGGAGCGCCTGATGGGCTATCGGAACCGAACAACTTGTCTAAGCTATTTAAGTGATTCGTGGCAGGAATATTGATTTATGGTATTTCAATAAGTTCCTAATGTGGCTTTGTGAAAGCCGATCTCTATTTTTATTTGCTCCGGGGCTAGAGGAATTGCTTAGCATTATATATTAGCTGATTTGTTCGGCGATCTTGTAAAATTGTACAGAAAAATATTTTAGTAAAGGTAGGAAAAATCATATAAAAAGCATCCTGACGTCTCTGAGAATAAGGTTTTTGATCCATTAGTTTTAAACAAGATAATATTATAAAATCCCTCTCCCGTAATTACAATAAAAAAGCTGTACAGGTTTATTTCCAGTTTCCGCTAAATCATTAATATTTCCCAGTATATGTTGTACAGGTAGACGATACGTGTAGGAACATTCCTGTAAACTACGACTTCCTACTTACTCGTTTGTCACAAGCGTCTTGGTATTCAAATAATCCAATTAACTATTCATTTATGTTCTTCCGGATCTCAATTCAAGGTTATCATAACCAGCGAGAAATAAATTATAAATATTATAATCTAATATAACTATAATAAGGATGACTTACAGAATATTAGGTCTCATATTTTAAACAATCTTTATTTAAATTAGTTTGTTACAAAACAGGCATTAATTAATTAAAATGACGTTTTACTTTGAAGGCAAACTCAATGTTTATTGATGCCCGTCCTCGATCTTCAATCGAAATGCCTATCAGGTTTGACAGTTGAATATCTCCCTGTTTCGAAACTAAATAACGCCAATCAAATCACAAAGTCCTAAATATAAACTTCAGGCCGATAACATTTGAGCTTTAAACAAGTTATCTTAAAGTTGGATTTACCTTAAATTCCTTTTGGTAGTTAGGACATAATTTTATTTTCGGTAGCTGTTCGACCACCGCGGTTTCTCCCGCCTTAGGCGTACTTTTTATTGCAAAGCATTTATGGGCACGGTAGATCAGACCATTGATATAGCATAAATTATTATCGTTCGTAATAAATCTAATAAAGTAAATGAATTAATTGATTGCGAGTGTGCGACACCAGGCGATTTATAATGTTATTTACTGTGACATTTATATATCATAAAAGTCTGATTTTACTACAGTAACATCTTGTATTTGTAATTAACAATAAATATACCAAGGACAGCAAAGTTTTAATAAAGCTTTTCGTATTTACTGTGCGAATAATGTATAGTTTTAATATTTTTTTCTTTTGGCGGAAGCGAAAAGCGTGGGCAACTTCGTTTTCTAAATAAAAAATGTATATTTAATATTTTTGATGCAATTAAAGGTAGCATACTGAAAAAAAAAATGTTTAGTTTTTACAAAATAACCTTCTCCCAAAAATGTTGGGTGGTATTTTGCGGTGTGCGGGAAAAAATGTATCCAAATGAAGATGTCATGGAGTTTATTGACTTGAAGCACAAAGCACCCACAATTTAACGGTGTTTTTACTTACGTAGCGCAAACTAGTGTTGAAAGATGATTTTGCAAAATCTGTATACAGGTTTTATAGCTAAAGATTGCTAAAGAAAAACGACGAAGATTGTCAGTACTTTAACTCTAAATGGAGAAAAATAAAAGGCTATGAAAAAAGGTGTCAGATTTTTAAAATCACTATCGATACGCATATCTTCACGTCAATTAGATACGCTAACCGACTCGTACGCGAACGTGGCTCAGTTTCGGGAATTGTCCAACTTGACCATTTAACCAAATTACATCTTTCCAAAAAACATAGTCTAACTAAACAAAGTAAGTTTCAGATTAAGATAACATTATAAAACTGAAAAAGAGATTGTGTAAGTTACTTTCCCCGCCACAATCGTAGTAGGCGGCTTTTGTTGGTAGTAATTTTTTTTTTTGTAACGGTGTCCGAGTGTTCCCACGGACTCCGGAGCGAGACCGTAAACCTTTCTGCCTAATAACTATTACACTGCATGTTAAATTTGTAAAGTCGGTACTCTCGCTAGTATCTCGTATGCGCCAGGTTTGTTTTGTTTTCGTAGGGTTTTTTTATGCGAGACCTTGAAAAAGAGCATTTGTAATTACGCCATGTTATTTCATTTATCCATACTAATATTATAAATGGGAAAGTGTGTGTGTCTGTTTGTTTGTCCGTCTTTCACGGCAAAATGGAGCGATCTACTGACGTGATCTTTTAAGCGGAGATAGTTGAAGGGATGGAAAGTGACATAGGCTACTTTTTGTCTAGTCCTATACCCCCACTCCCCTATAATGGGAGGTGGAAGTTTGTATGGATCGTTCCGCAATTTTAGAATTTAACGCGAGCAAAGCCGTGGACGAAAGCTAGTTACTCATAAATGGGATTATACGTATACCGTATGGAATTGTGTAACCTACTCAAAAATCTGTAAGGATAATGGAATAAACCTAAAATTCAAAAATAAGTTACTGTAAAATTAGAAACGGGTATTTTGAAACTGAATCATATTTTACCTTCACCTTTCTTTTGTCCTGTTTATATCTCTTACTTTTAAATATGTGTCTGTTTACGTAGCTCGTAGCACCTAACCTAATTGTAGAAAATACGGAAGTTAAAAAAATAAACTTCAAATAACCTAAGTTTTAATCTGAACACGCAAAGAGTATACAGCCATACGAAGCCGCGTACTAAATAAACGAAGCTAATCTAATAGAAACGAAAGGCCATAAAATAATTTTCAAGAGTAAACATCATTGAATGGCGCAAAGTATAGATTCGGTATTTTTCATTCGGGGCAAGCGGCGGTCGGTGACCCGCGGGGCAACGGCCCAGGCATAATCATTCTAGCGCGAATATTTCACTAACTAAACAGAGAAATCTTACAGAAAAGTTTACTTCCAATCAATAGTTAAGTATAAGAATTTATACAGATTTCTAGATGTTTCATTTTTAGGGTTCCGTAGTCAACTAGGAACCCTTATAGTTTCGCCATGTCTGTCTGTCCGTCCGTCCGTCCGTCCGTCCGCGGATAATCTCAGTAACCGTAAGCACTAGAAAACTGAAATTTGGTACCAATATGTATATCAATCACGCCAACAAAGTGCAAAAATAAAAAATGGAAAAAAATGTTTTATTAGGGTACCCCCCCTACATGTAAAGTGGGGGCTGATATTTTTTTTCATTCCAACCCCAACGTGTGATATATTGTTGGATAGGTATTTAAAAATGAATAAGGGTTTACTAAGATCGTGTTTTGATAATATTAATATTTTCGGAAATAATCGCTCCTAAAGGAAAAAAAAGTGCGTCCCCCCCCCTCTAACTTTTGAACCACATGTTTAAAAAATATGAAAAAAATCACAAAAGTAGAACTTTATAAAGACTTTCTAGGAAAATTGTTTTGAACTTGGTAGCTTCAGTAGTTTTTGAGAAAAATACGAAAAACTACGGAACCCTACACTGAGCGTGGCCCGACACGCTCTTGGCCGCTTTTTTAAATTTACAAGAACAAATTAAACTACGACTGATGTTTATATGTTTTGGTATGAATGTCGAATGTGAACTGAACCTACTCGTATTCCAAAATGGAATACGAATTTTGGCGACTTCGTGGACTTTTGTGTGTTTCATCTGCCCGTTATATTGATTTTCATCTTAAACATCTCTAAATTTTTATGAGACAATGAAGTAGCAAAAACATCAAACATAATGTTTCAAAGAACCGGTTTCAACTCTTTTGCGAGGACAATCAACAATATTAGATCAACAAAGCCTTTCCTAGAAGGTCAATGTTGTTGTGGAGAATGTCCAGCGCACGATACATTACCTACATATTAATTGATGAATGCGATAAGTAGTTTATTATCGTATATTCTGATTGGTGTATTATGATATTAATTAAGTTAGATTCTTGGAAACTTGTTGAATTTTCACTCTTAAAACGACTCGAAATTTAAAATAATAAAAAAAAACAAAATTCGTTTATTTATCAAACATGGTTTCCTAAGGTGTCGAATCCTCCTTTAAGTATGTTTGACACTTGTGTTAGGAGGAATTGGACAAATCGAGTTGATACGGTAATTTCCGATGTAAGGAGATTAGTAAATATAGGTACCTAATACAAATATAATATTTTAAAAATATGTATATAAGACCCATTTATCAACTAATATATAAATCGAACAGTAGGTAGGGGAGACCTAGGAGGGTTGACACAAATTTTACGTATCCACGCATAAATTTGTGTGATGAACACAGATATTTGTTCCTGAGTCATGGATGTTTTCTATGTATATAAGTATGTATTTATCTATTCAAGTACCCATAGTACAAGCTTTGCTTAGTTTGGGGCTAAGTTGATCGGTGTAAGTGCGTTTTCACATTATCCGATCCGATATCGGAAGTCGGAAGGATTTCAAAGGAAAAAATCAAAGATGGCGGCGTAAATATATGGGATATCGGTCCGACATCCGATATCGGATCGGATAATGTGAAAACGCACTAAGGTGTCCCCCAATATTTATGAATTAATTAATTTATTATTTATTTAAAAAAAAATCAGACAGTCACCTACGACAACTTGTTTCCTTATAAAAACTCCACAAGACACTAAGGATAAGGATAAAAAGCTGCAGCCTACAGCAGATTACAAAGCCGTGCAGGTTAAGAAAACAAAGTCCTAAGGCAATTAGGTCACAGCCTGTTTACTCGGGAACAGCGGAAAATGTGCTTTATTTCTTCTACGTTCACGCGGCAGTGGTAATCAAGGCAAAGGGCAGAGGGCATTGTTCCAGTTAGGTAGTAGAGCTTTTGCTTCAGACGAACTGATATCATTTTAACATCCTTATGCTTGTGCTTATTAAATATGTATTACATAGGTATCCTTCATCGCTTCGTCCTTATTGCAGTGCTTATGCTTAGAATATATCACTAAAGACACTTCTGTTTTACAAAAAGTTTTAAGTGAGCAAGAGACAGCGACAATAGTAATTTGTTTTACAAGGGGGCAAAGTTGTTGTTTAACCGTACGTGCCAATATTTATGATTCAAAATCATCATTTATAAGCAAATTCTACCAGCCAGCTTAAGATATCAAGTTAAAATTTGTATGAAATTACCTCTATTTTGCACTCTTGTGGATAAAATGAAATTTTGCTATCTGTTTTCGAATAGCAAAGTAAGCCTTTACCAGTTGGTGTGGTGAAAAAATGTTTGATGTTAGCTACTTGCTGCCGCTGTGGCTGTTCAACGCGATTATCACGACAGTGTCAAAAGATACCGTTTAGTTTATCTATAAGTAGTTAAGTATAGAGATGGGTCGTGGGTAAATACCCAATCTACCCACCCAGGTATTTACCCGGTAAATACCTATCTACCCGGTATTTACCCGTATCTACCCAAATTGACGGGTAGATTCATTTCATGTTGGACATGCTGATTTGTGTTAAAATGGAGATAAATATTAAGTTAGTGGTTGTAATTTTTATACACAATTTAAAACAAAACTGTTCAGTCAAATATACAATTAAGTTTACAGAAGTTTTAATGTATATTTTTTTTAAATAATTAAAAAAATATGTTTTATGTGTGCTTTTTAGATTGTATTAATTAATCGTATTTATACGATAAAGATAAACTTCCTAGTACTGGTTGGAGGGGGTTATGGTGGGGTTAGGGGGTGTAAAATGTATTTTTTTCATATTTCATGGAAAATATCATTAATATCGAAAAGTATTGTATGTACGAACTAAAGTAGACAAAATTTCCTACAAAAAAGTTTATATGCATTTTTGTCATAAAACATACTATGTATGAGTTATGAGCTTGAAAAAGAGATTTTTAAAATATTTTTATTCACATATTTTTATTTAGTTTTAATTTATCAAACTTATAATTTATACTAAAAGCATTTGAAATTATTTCCGTATGTCAGAGAATGATATTACACGATTTTTATAGTTGGAGTGATACACTAAAATCACATTTTATCTCATAGGAACCTATTCGTTCCCAATTTGATTAAACATTATGTGTACAATTACAAAGACTAAATTAATCTATTTTAGCCCAAACACCATTTAAAAACGTCAAATTTGGAAGAAAAATGAAAATACCCGCGTATTTACCCGCGGGTAGGTAAATATCGGGTATTTACCCGGTAAATACCCACCGTCGGGTATTTACCTGGGTAGTTACCCATCTCTAGTTAAGTACTAGCATTATTCCTAATACATTATTGAAGCACTTATACGTTTCTGCACTGAGAGAAATTTGCATTGTGAATTTAACAAGTTCGACTTGTTGCGGTTTATCCGTTTGAATCAGCCAAATATGTATATAGTATGTTTAAAGCAATATGTGTCAGGTTGTTTTTATAAAATCGACTTGTTGATTCAAATATATTGCCGATTCAAATGACAAGTAGCTTGTTGTTTGAACCAAAGAGCACGTAGGCGCTATTTTAACCAAAAAACTTGTTGAACGAACATGAAAACTGGTTGTATTTTCTCTCAGTGTGGCGACTGTATTGCCGCGGCAAATGTTTAAATTCCGAAAAGCAATTATTTTGAACCCAGAATGAGCAGTAATGAAGCCCGAATCTTACTTAAACTTATCAAAATGCCAGCACAGTACGACTACAGGTAAACAGATCAGCAAGATCACACTACTAGTTCCCAAGGCTACACTGAAAGGGCAGAGTTCAACGGAAGCCTATTCTCAAGCGGGGTCAGTGCCCCGAGATTAGTTAGACACGGCGATTCGCGTTCGTGTCGTTTTTATCTCGGCTTTTTGTCAGCAAGCGTGCGTTACCCCCTGTTCAGGTGTACTTGGGTCTTGTATAGTCGACGAGAGCCGTTCACAAGTTTACACCTTTGAGCAAGGAATATATGTAATTATAGCCGAACAAATAAGTTTGTCAATAAAGAATGGAAGAAAGAATGTTGAAATATAATATTATATTTATATTTTGAAATATTAAAAGTATTGAGCAGTTATTTATATTCAATGTCTGTACAAGGAAAATTATAATAGAAATAGTTCTCTATAACAAGACGTTTTAAACGCATTATTCAGTTTTCCTCATGCGATTAGATCATTCATGCTAGCAGCATAAACTACGAATGACTAAATCGACACTCTTTCACTACAGAACTAAACGGGACGACATAAATTATCGAAAACCACTAAAATCTGACTTTAGGGACTCGCCACCTAAAGAGATATAATAGTAATATTGACTTGAGGTGATGTGAAATTGAGTTTTGCGCTAATGAATTAAGGTTGCATTAGCAAATACAACACCATGTGAGATAAGCCCGTAAAAGTATCGACTAGCATTAGCATTCTAGAACAGCGTAAGCGCCATGGACTTATGGACAATTATATGTCTTTATTACATTGAAGAATTGCACGGCTCCTTATAAATGCAAGAACAACATGGTTACACGTGGAGCGCTAGCCATTCACGCGTTCGCGCGCGCCAGAGGCGGCATTAATTTGGACTGGAGCGTCGAAATTATGACAAGGTGATTAAGAGGGTTTATAAATTATTTCGGTTCCAAACTGGATGTGTCTAGGATTCTGCGAGTTTGCTCATTAATGTTGTCTGTATTTGAGTTGGTTGTTTGAAATTCTGTGGTTTAAAAGTTTCGAATTAAGTAGGAATTTGCCGCTCATTCTGTAGGTACGTTTCGTTCATTTGTTAATATCTAAATATTATGTCAACATGAAATATAAAAAATCTTTACCTTTTTTTTCAAAAAGTGTGGTTTATTGTCTCTTATGATTCATATGATTTACTGAAAAGGCCTAATAAAGGTACTTAAAAGCGCTTTCGCACTACGTCCGATCTGAATCCGATCCGAACCCATGAAAATAAGATCCGTAGGTACCTACTACATATTTGTATGGTAATTTACCCATTAGGAGGGCGATTTTTGAATCTCGCAAACGGGATTTTGTCACTAAAATACCGGTTGAAAACGGTGACTTGCTTATTAGTTTCAGTGACAATTTTCTGAATTCGAACGCGTGAGACTCAAAAATCGACCCGCAGATCCGAAGAATGGCGGAAAGAAATCGAATAACGATATATCGGATATAATGCGTAGGTAAATGACCATATAAACTCTAAAAGCTAAAACACCGTTAAACATCCTAAATCCCTAATCTAGCACTGCTTAAAATACACTAAAAGCGAACACGGAAAAAGTAAAACTAAACATAAATGCTGAAATACGAGCCGAATATAAACACGCCACACAAATTCATTGTTTCGGCACAAGAGCTTCCGGAAAAAACGTAAAAAAGGGAGGAAAAGGGGAAAAACAAGGTGGCGCAGTCCCGAAGCACAGGCTAGTAGGGATTGCAAACCGGATTGATTTTCAATTCGGCCGGATCCGGGCGAATTTTTAACTGTAATTCGGTCGGACACGGTCGGATCCTATTCAGTTTTCTATAACAATACCTATCATAGATAACTAAATTACATGATTTTATAGCTTTTTTACAAGATATGAAATCAGCAGTTCTCGAAAAGTTTGTACAAAAATTAAGGGAAAAGTTAAATTTGTTTTTATTAATTCCTATTTTGTTACCAAGATTTTGTTGATGAATTGAGATTTTATTAAGTTTTATTTCGTCATTAAGGTTCTCTAGTATCTATATTTTCTTAATTATAACAATTATCCTGTATATATCTTACGAAAGTCGAATTATATTACTAAATGTTGGTAACAAAATAGGATCAATTAAAATTTGATGACGTGGCATTGTACAAAGTTGACGGGAATTGCTGAAATATACCTTAATCAAAACAAACTGGACAATAAAAAGCGTAACATTACAACGTCAATCTCACTGTCAAAACAAAATTTAAAATCTAAGTCATTTGTTATTATTGCATCTACTAGTTTTCATTAGTTTTATTTGTTTTGTCTAACCTTCCATCTTTCGCTGTGAAGGATGTAAAACGCATAACGTGCTTTGGGTGTTTTTGTTATTTACCCGGATCCAGGCCCGATTTATTTTTAAACGAATCCGTTAGCTCTCAAAAAGGTGCCGGATTCGGCCCTTTTATTACCGGATTGCTAACACAACAGCCCTACATTCAAGCAAAGCCTTGGTTTTTGCAAAGTTTGTTTAGTGCCGGTGGTCGCTAAGTGAGGTTGCAGCCACAAAGCGGGTGAATTATGAAATCGGTTTATGATAACCATGCAGGAATCGAGACAATACAGATGACATTTATTAGACAGTGTTATTGCTAAAGAAGATGGATATTTCTTTAAATAGTTTAGAAATTAAATCAAAAAATCCTTTGCAATTCCATACATAGACGGTACAGTCACTATCAGTTATGTATATCACCGCAATTGACCAAAGGTGTTCAAATATATCTAAACATGCATCAGCGTCTTCATAACAAAGCTCAAATATTTGTGCACACATTGGCCGCCTGTCCTGCGACTAACGTGACCACAGCCCACTGGCATAACCATTGGAGTGCCGGCCGGCCGACTCCCGGCCGATTACGTTAATCAAATTTCTTTGAATAATTAAAATAAATCCAAATTCCAATGACTCAAAAATCAGTGGCACCCGAGGACATAAAGAAGATGATAGAAAGACCACCAACCAAGAAGTACCAAAGCCGAATTAATTGCCACTAAATAGATGATTACGTGAATAAACAGCTAACTAGACACTAAATATAGACACAAAGACATTTCGCGCTCACATTAACACGATTAGAATAGACAAATCACCGTCCTATTTATACCGCACTATTCGTAGTTCAGCCATAGGTGCGGGTTTAAATAGCCGATGCATAAATAAAACACAAATCCGATCTCACCCTCCGACCTTGGGCGCTCGCCCCTCGGTGGGGTATTCGGATTTTACAGTTTGTTGCATTGATAATTGTTGGAGCAAGCGGGACGCCTGATAGCTACAGTACAAGCAATTTAATGCACTGTGAGCGCATTTTTTTATTAGTAAGTAAAGACTTTATTGTACAACAAAATAATACAACACATATAAAATAAAAAGTTTCAGCACAAAGGCGAACATCCCTTTAAGCGATCTCTTCTAGTTAACCTTTGAAAATTTGAGGCAGCTTTTTATTTATTGATTGATTGATCAGATAAAAAAAATAAGTAAAACTCTTAAACGGACGAGAATCATAGCAACCTGAAACACAAAGACACTGTCAAAGCTATATGAACAGCAAGGCACATAGGTACCATTATTTTTATGGTAACAAAGGTGTGGTGTGTTTACAATATATGTATTTGGCGCTTTGCCTGTTATAATACCTATGAAGGCTATGGATATTCGATATACTGCGCGAATCGTGTGCGAGTTATAGCTCCACGAAAGTGAAAAAGTTCCAAAAGCAACGAAGATTAAGTCTCAAATTATGTATAGAATTCTCACTTATTTATGGCAAGGTAAGGTCGTACGTTCGAACGGGAGAACAATTATACTCATTCTCGCTAAGGTTTCTAGTTTATCCCCGTATTTATTAGCAAGTTAGTATAGTACTTTTTATAAATTACTAGCTTTTGGCCGCGGCTTCGCTCGCCTTAGAAAGAGACAAAAAGTAGCCTATGTCACTCTCCATCCCTTCAACTATCTCCACTTTAAAAATCACGACAATTCATCGCATCGTTTTGCCGTGAAAGACGGACAAACAAACAGACATATATACTTTCCTATTTATAATAATAGTACCTATGGATAAATGTGACGACCCGCAGCGTCGTATTTGTACACGAACATCGCTTATAACGCCGTAAGCGCCATCGACAATAAGGTCCCTTTAACCAGATAATGTCACAAATATCCAAACTTTAATAACATTCTAAAATCTGAATACCGCTGTTGTATGCATAGGGGTATGGGGTGGTAATTGAAGGATATTGCAGTAGCGTCAGAGGATACCTGTTTTATTATGTGTGATTAAAAACGCTAGTTCCGCTTTGAGCAGAATTCCAGTTATCAGGTAGTTGAAATAATAATTGGTTTTTACTAGAACCTGTGCTTATGATTTGTTTTAATCTATTACCAATGTATAATGTGAAATATAATATGGGTATTTTGTTTCTAGCGCGTATAAGTAGTGACGTTTTACTGAGAGGTTTGTCAGATTTGGGAGCTTTTCAAAGACATTGAAAATAAGGAATTAAATCCTTAAAAAACCGTCCTTTTTGCAATAGAAACACAAAGGACCTTTTGGAAAACCACAATTTTAAAGCGATTACATAATATGTCTCTCGTTTCGTCATAAAGAAGAAACAGCGGAACCAAAACTAAAAAGATTAGACAGATTAATGGCACCAATTCGTAACGGCCATGCCGAAAACATACAAATAATACAAAACATATCAAAACGTCGTTTTAAAACCGCGTTAGATATGACGAGATAAGGTTATTCAAATCAGAACGCTTGTTGTTATGTGAGTCATCGCATATTAAAGTAGGTAGATCAATTGAGATAAGGAATGCGGATTGGGCACAAATGAATAGGTAAAATGTACCTTAAAAAGCATTAAAAATTATGCATATGTAAAAAAAGAATTCTCACATATACGCCATATGGGAGCGGATATGTCAACGCTGTCAAGCGGAGTTATTTCTTTTAAAAACGCTTAAAAAATGGAACCGTTTGGTCAACAGTTGTAAAAAGAGTATTCACAGAGGTAATGGGCAAACATTACGTGCAAACACAGGACAATAATTATTTAAAATCAGAACTGTTATTTAATGAGTCATCGTATATAGAAGTAGGTAAAGAGATAAAGATAAACAAAAAGCGGATTGGGCACGGATGAGATGAATAGGCGACGTGAAGAGGAGAATTAGGCCAGCGAATGTGATCAGAAATGTAAAGGCTAGCGCACCGTAAACTCGAAAAAAAATTCTATATATTATAGGACTGTAATAACCGACCCCAAACGACTGGGAGAAGGGTAGGCGAATGATGAATAACGACAGACCGGTAAAATATACATATTTGTGTTTATACATGTAGTGTCATTAAAAATCTCATACAAACTAATTATTTTTTCAGTGATTTACAGCACTTGCAGCCGGATTGTATAGTTCGTGAATAGTTAGTGTATATTACCGATACAGCGGTAATGTATGTAACCGGTCGTATAATCTTGTTTGAAGCGGCAATATGTTGGTTACAGTTCCTACCTAAACCGGCCTCAAATGCCATGATAAATATTTCAGAGCTGTGTCTACGCGCGCGAAGATTTTAGCGGTTTGAGCGAAGGAGATGCTTGAATGTTATTCGCGGATGGCTTTGAAGCTTTGAGATAGAATGTATTCTAAGCTCTTTTACGGAGATCGAAGTATTTAAGTACAGGCAAAAATTTCAACCGAAACATTTGGTGAATAGGTAACTTAAACCCCCCTCGCCCCCCTCTATATGTGAAGGATAAATCAAAAGCTCTTGAGGAAGGTGAGGAAGAAGGAATCTTCAGGAAGGTTTACAGTCTCGGGAACGGGACGCCAGTATAGGCTAGTTTCCTGTAAAAATAAAATATTGTATGCAGTGCACGAAATAAAGCACCAAGTAAATTAAAAGAAAAATATGGACAGAATATATTGATTTAGACTAACACGATTTGCACTCATAATTTTAGAACAAAACGGGACTTAATCGCGTAAACACTTACATTTATATTAGGCCCGACGTTTCGTTTCGACGTAAATGTAAGTGTTTACGCGATTAAGTCCCGTTTTGTTCTAAAATTATATGGACAGAAGTTATGTTTAAACATCATTACTTAATAAGTCAAAAAGAAAGATATAAAGTAAATGAATTGACCGTGACGTGACTCCTCAGTATTTCGTAGTAATTCCATATTAGTAAATCGTTTTGACAGTTCTTAAAAAGAAGCTGATTTGACTAGTAGGATACTAGCCTATTGTATATTTGATATAGTAGCAGATAAGGTATCGATATTGAAGAAGTAAAAATTAGATTAGCATTTCCTATAAGTACGGTAATATCAATAACTCAGATGTAGCAATAGCTATACTAGTTATATCTAGTAGGTACCTACGTGTGCAAGAAAATTAATATGTAAAGTAGTTTTCCCGAGTCACTAGCGGAAAATCCATTTAGCCAAGCGTCGATCACCAACTAATTCATCGCACTTCAACGTGATAATAGCTTGTTAGTGCCTTCAGATATATAATTATAAACGGAACCATACTTTGCAATATGTGAACAATAAATATGTATTTGTACACACTATGAAGATATGCTACCTACTCGCGAGTACACATAACTATACCTACTTATTCAGGGTACGTAGCCGAATGGCGCAGACGCTCACGAAACGAAACGCTCGTAGATATCTATCTCTATCGCTCTTGCGTATTGGCGCGACAGAGCCAGACTACCGCGGCGTTTCGTTTCGTTTCGCGTCGGAGAAATGCCATTCGGCTACGGGGCCAGATCAGAGACACTTGTCTTAGAGGGCCTACCGCAGAACACGAAAATTGAGTTTTCATTATCTGCATCTAATATCAGGCTTGTAGAGAGGCAAAAGAAATTTAGGTCAGTAAGTAAAAGAATTAATTTATAATACACCACGGAATACAACAAGTTGCACAACTGCAGAAACGTGCATTTGATTCAGAGCGAATGTGAGATTTTAGAGAGATTTCGTTTAAATTCGTTGTAAACATTCCCGGAGACTGAGATATTTCGAGCTATGATAACGTTTAATTCTAGGAATGGCTTAGGACTGGCAGAGTGCCGTTATATTAGGAAATAACGTATATATTAGAATATTTAGAACAGATCAGCGATCGGGATCACATGTATTATGTATGTAGTTGTAGTGTATAATTCGGTTATCACAAAGCGCGTATCTCCGTAGCTTGGAAGAGACTTCGATTTGTATTCTACTGACGATGCGTGTGACGTGTGTTACCATGTACTTATGGGTAAGTTGGGTAACATACGTCGGTGTAGTTTAGGAGGAAACTTGGGCTTATTTGCAACTTGTTTGTTTACTTAGAAAAAAATATTGCGCGGAGTCCCTCGCCGGGCGGAAGAAGTGAAGTTTCGTAATGTGTTGTTTTTCATAATTCGAGTTGGCAACACTGAGCCTGTCAGTTGGGAGTCGCATTGGAAGTTTCACTTCAAAATATTATGCCAACTTTTTTCTTTGCTAAATTAATAAATATACTACTTATACTTTTATTTATACCGATTGTTCAAACACGTATGTAACGTATTTTGACTATCCTGTAAATTGCAGATATGCAAATTAGTCAAAAGTCTTTATTAAGAACATGAGTGGCTGCCTTATTTGCCCTCACTTAAAATTTATTTATTCTTTCTGTACAATTAAGGGTGGGTTGCATCAAACCGTCTGTCACCGTTAGTGTTTGTTAAATTTTATTGTATGGGAAGTTCCATAGACGTCTGCTGCGTGACGATGATGTGTCTGTCAAATGTGGTTGATGCAACTGGCCCTAAGTGCATTATTCTTAATAAACACAAACGTTAACAATTATAACAAAAATGTAATAAAGAACTCGTCAATGGTCGCTAATTATTTCTTAAACTATTCATGCCTTAGTAAGCTTTAAAACCTATCTATTAGGTAATCGCAATTACCAAGAACGAGCGTGCATTCGATAAAATATATTTATAAATAAATAATGAGACGAAAGAGCCGTCGCAAAGTCCCGACTTGTCGCGACGGCGGCCCGCCCATCGCCCTACTAACAGACTGGTCTCTAGTCTGCCTCTGGACACGCACTAATAAATTGCTATGTCGCTCCACAAAAAACTGTGCCAATATGATGTAGAGGGAGGTAGCGACGTTAGTTTCTGTTTCTTATATTTGCGATACGGTGAAGTTAGGATTTTTTAGTTACTAAGATTACGGATTGCAATCCTGCCGGATCCGGTAGCTCCTAAAAAGTGCCAAATCCGGCCTGATTACGGATTCGTCGGACTGGATTGCAATCCCTATGTCAAATTGAGAATTGTTGTTGTTTTTGTTGACACTTAATTAAAACTGCTCAACGAATGACAAAAAGATTCTTGACTTGAAAAGGACACTTGTATGTACAAGTACATATTTACGAGCACCTACTTAGGTATTCCTTAATTATTCCAAAGTGCAACATTATTTCGCATTTTCTGCTTTTGTTACGTATCCATACAAATGGAATTTAAATTTTACGATCACACGGGCAATGCGTGTTCGGAACAATACCCGTCATGAATACATTTGGAAATAATTAATTATACTACTCGTATCCGACATTCAGACTGACCCAACACGACATTCAGTTTCTGAATATAGGTACTATCGGCTGCAAAATTGCATGGAGAAATTATTAATGAATTCATTGATAAATTCGCCATGCACTTTGTTGCTGATAGTACATTACCTACAAATATTTAAATTGCAAAATACCTACAGCTAGCAACACACCTATGAATATCAAAGTGCCAAAAATATATGTACAGGAATTTATTGTTTGCACACTAAGGTCGTGTATACATACTTTTGCCACTTTGGCTGTACCTAATCTGTATTCATATTTCATAGGTGTGTTGCTAACTGTACAAACATTTAAATTGCAATATATGTGCTATCAGCTGCAAAAGTGCAAGGAGAAATTATGAATGAATTCATTGATAAATTCGCCATGAACTTTTACAGCTGATAGTACCTTATATGGGCCATCCTATAACGTTGTACCTGCGATACGAGACAGTGATGATTCCCTCTTTTCCACACTTATATCGTATTATATATTGCCCTTCCTTAAATTGTAAGTATGCAAAAAACAGATGCGTTCAACAGGCGGTCGACTTTTTTCAGATAACCTTTGAGATCCGGAATAACTAATATTCATTTACAAACGAAATTTAAGCTAAAAAATCGTTTAGGAAACCTTTAAATAATTTGTATTTTATGCAGATTTCGACTCCATTGTTTGATAATCAAAACGTTAAATTGCTGATGCCAAGGCCACAGCGGCTTTAAAATACACCTGTACTAAACAAACATATGGAAATATGAATGCCAAATTAAATCCTCTAGCGACCTTGAGGGGAAAATTAAAGATTATTCATTCCTTATTGCGCGTAAGTGAAATTATTATCTTATCAAGAATGATATAACCTGATATTTAAATTACCTACTGATTTGTATCAACAAAGATGTTTTCATTTTACCATCATGTCTTAAGTAAATTAACATCATTTTGTATTAAACGCATTTCAGTCAGTTTTGCAAATTTCAATCATCTATCTTCCCTAAAGTAAGAGACGAGGAAGTACTTATAAATTAATTTACACTGCAATCTCAATAACATATCATACACTAAAGAAAAAGCTACCAAGGCGGGAATCGAACTCGGGATTTAAGTCACGGCTAACATCATTACCATAAGACCACCCGCGACTGCCCGGTCTTTCACACGTTGATATAAACGGCCAAATTTCAGTCCCCCCTCAGCTGCGGGCAACTTCTTTTCAAAACATTACATCCATGGATACAATTTATGCAAAAGCAAAGAATATTAGGTATTTGGAAATTAATTTCAATAAATTATATTATTGCTTAATAATACGTACGTATAATGCTTACCTATGCGGATAAAGTATCCGTCTCATTTTGGCAAATATATCAGTGTGAGTGTGACAGATGTCTTATCCACGTGGATAAGTGATACAATTGGAAGCATAATACGCCGGCAGGACTATACATTTTACAGACTAACATGGCAACAGAAAATATGAAACTTCCATAAAATAAAAAGTATCAAACGATTTAAGACTACGGTGAGAGCGTACGCCAGCACCGCGCCCCGCTCACGCCACGCTCTCAAAACGCTTATGTGTGGCGGAGGCTTTAATGACCGACCCTTAATATAGTTGACTTTTCTAATCAAATATATTACCGAATAACCTCAGTTTTGTAGTTGTAGCTTTTATTATGTAAATATATATTTAATGTATATATTATATATTTATGTCATTTGCTATTTGTATAGTCATGTATATTTATATCACGTCTTTAGAAAAAAAAACTTATAAATACAAGAACAAAAAAAAAAACAAAACAAAAAATTAAAACTTAATTTCTGGCCGGGATTCGAAACCCTGACACCTGCAATCTGTCTGCGAACATTAGACCGACCTCGTACGACTGAGCTAAGCGCAGCCGATGTGCGCGGGGCGAAATTAACGACCATATTTAACGTTTACTAACGCGAAAGAAAAACTCATTAAAACTCCATAATTCGCCGTTTTCCGGGACCTAAGGCTACGCTAGATCGATTTTCTAACCCCGAGAACCCCTACATAACAAATTTCAGCGAAGCTAATCTTCGGGTGGCCGTCCACCCGTGTGACAAATCTCAGCGCGCTAGGACCATTTTGAAATTTTTCAAAAAAAAAGTCAGCCATATTGATTTTTTTAATGAAACTTTTTTCTACTTAAAACCCTGTATGACATTTGGTCGAGCAGCCCCGGCTATCTCTTACCGTTTAAAAGTTGCCATACAAAACAAAAGTGGCCAGTTTTCTCACATTTGTAGTATTTTTCAATTTCTTTTATTTCATTCCAATCAAGGCCTCTTGGAGATTCTACAACAAAAATTTGAGCACTCTACGACAAACTTGAAAAATCTTCAAAAAAAAGTCGGCCATTTTGAAAAAAAAAATGGCGGCGTCAAAAACTGCCCAGGGTCCTCTATGACATTTTGGTCGAGCACCCCCCGGCTATCTCCTGCCGTTTGGCCAGACCGTTCAACATTTTTTTACCCGGAACCGGTAGACCGACGGTCGGATTTTTCCGGGGTCGCAAGATCAACCTCTATACTACCACAGCCACACCAAATACTGCCACCTGCAAAATCTCCTGGCTATTTTTGGAAAAATGTCAGTCGGGTTGCAGCTTTATATTATATAGATCAGTCGGGTTGTAGCTTTATATTATATAGAAAAATAGAATAGAATATAGAATTGGTAAATAAATGAATATACAAGAATTGCTCATTTAAAAGTATATGATATTCTTAAAGAAAATATATAAGTTATATTTAACCAAATTAACATGCAAGTGATTAATTATAATTTATTATTACCTAGAATTTCAGTTTCCTGCGCCGTTTGTACTGTATGCCTACCATCTCCAATTCTCCTCAATTGCTCAAAGGTTAACTGGAAGAGATCCCTTAAAGGGATAAGTTCGCCTTTGTACTTATAATAAGCTCTTTTTCCTGTGTGTTGTATTATTTTCTGGTACAATAAAGTGTTTTACTACTACTACTACTACTACTACTACCTCATATGCTGAGTGTTTTCCATGGAATTTATTCCATCAGCTATTAAAACAAGAATATCAGTTTAACAAACGTTCGGACCCATTATCGTGTAGCCCGTTAGGTTAAAGGAAAGGAACATTAGCGAACGTTACACCTACTCGACAAAATATAGCACTTTTTTTACCAGGTTAAAGGTCAAATTAAAAATTATAACCACAAATTACCAAATTACTAAAAAAGCACCCTAGGAATGTGACCCAAAACGAAATGTTAAATTTATATGTTATCAATGTATTTATAAACGAAAACAAAATCGACTTTAATATTTTTTTAACTTAGGGCCCAAAATATAGCCAGCGCCGCAGGACTATATCAGTTTAACAAACGTTCGGACCCATTATCGTGTAGCCCGTTAGGTTACAGATAAAATCAAATCTGTTTGCGTAGGATACAGTACAAATATTAAAATAGTAATTTGCTTTCACTGGGAAAAACTTTTTTCCAGAGAAATCGAGTAGCACACGGTGATCAGAAAATTGAAGAATCAGAAAATCGTTAATGATTTTCGTGCTGACAAGCATAAAAATATAAAAAAAAATACATTAAGATTACGATTACTGATTCATTAATTAATTAACTGTGTTTAGAACACGTAATTAGGCGTAATAGCGGTAGCATTTAATAACATCATGGGAAATGTTAGAACATAATTAGAGTTCCGCAAACGCCTTTCACCATGTGATGGCAATATTGGCAACATTTAAATGTCAATCTTGGGCTCGGAGTGATTGGAAATCTGTGTTTGTTTATGTTGTATAATGGTGCTCCCACAATGGCTGTTACAAATGTTATATAACAATGTGTGACAGGGACAGCGCTGCTCAGCGCTGGGCTGTTAGTCAGTTTGGGAGCATCATAATGCGTAGGCAGGAAAGGATCTAGGCTAGTTTTTACAGGCTCTCTCTCTCTCTCTCTCTCTTGAAGGGTTTGTGTATGCTGGATTATTTTAAAATAAATTTATTTGTTCCCTAACTTTGTGAATTAGCTAGTTGATATTTTACTTCCCTTAAAACCGCAATGTTGTCCTTTACGTATAAATCAAGCCGCAAACCGGATGTAGAAGTATCAATTTATTGTCCAAACCGGCAACATACCCGTGTTCCATTGTGTACAAATATGGCGGTGAAAGTATGTATTTCAGACGATTATTACTATAATGATGGTGAAAGATCCTTGGGCTTTCGATGGCGGTTGACGCGGGGGCGTCGTTCCACTTGTAAATTGGTGTTAGCGGGCCGGCGGGAGGCGAACTGTCAAAATGGAACACCCATCCGAGCCCAGTTTCATTCGTGTTGTTTGTCTAATGTGAAATGTGGAGTTAGTAATTAGAAAAAATTCACATTTATGACATTTAAGGAATTTGGGTATTTTTTAACCTCTCGGGCAGTACAATGTTTGAGACATCATGCCGCGCTTAACTGTTTCTTCATTATTTATTTTGGTATGCTAAAAGATCGCAAAGACGGTTTTCATGTTTTCTAGTGTTCATGTACAAATTTCAGCAAACGAGTTGAACTTTAAAATATTGTCGGCGTTTCGTGGCGTTGAATAAAGAACAGTATATGATAAAATACCCACATTCGGCCATTAAATATTTATAGCAACTTAAAGCGAATTTCACAGAATTTTACTTCTCAACAGATTACGAGTATGCTATAAAGTCTATAAACATATTATTTTCATGTACCGCATACGATTTGGAGCCTCTCATTTGTGTTGGCACGCCACGTTCACGAAATCTGGTCACGCACGAGAAAAATAAGTCTGCTCTAGAAATTGTAGGTACTCGCCTAAGGCGATCCACAAGATATGAACTAAGATGCGTAACTAAAGGGTGTGAATATTAAATATGATAGGTACCTAACTCAAAAGTCCTTTCAATGTTACGCATTACATAAACACAAACCACAAAATAAATATAAACTAAATTGATGTACCATGAATACCTTGATTTTCAAAAGTATATATTGTTACCTAAACCTATTCTGTTTAGGTCTGTTCGTTTGCGAGTTGTTCGCGCTAACCGTCTAGCTTTGAAATTTTTGAATAGAGGCCAATTCAAAATTACACTTTCCTACACAGGACGATATCCGGAAACGCTCATTCAGTCATCGTGCGTCTCGTTTCTCGTCCGCGCCATTCCCAGCTAAGCAAGCACGAATCCGAATGACATCCTTCAGATGAAGTTTCCTTAGGGGTCGCCACTTTCCCGAGTGAAGGTTGAGGGAGGTGATGGCTGATATACGCGTCATATTCGTGTGAAGACTGGTCTGTTTAAGTTAACAGGGGCTATTAAAATTAATTAGTAATATTAATCCTGATTTGTATTACAATAGGACACATTGTTTGTTTTGTGGGTTTTCGTTTTTTTTTTAAATGATTTAGACTCTTGGACACCCTATACACCTCTAAGGATTATTATATTAAGTACATATTACCATACATGTTATCTTAAGTTGTGACATCGAGAGTGATTTGCACCTTTAAAGTAATTTTTAGACTTTTTTTGTTTTCAGTTGTAATACTTGTAATTCGACGACGACGATTTGACCTTATACATTTCTAATTGATTGTAGTAGTGTTATATATTAGTTAAAATTAGTACATATTATCAATTGTAATTTCAATTAAATTTTAAATGTTTATTTTGTATATGACGTGTAAAAGTGCCCCTATGGCCTGTTTGCTGAATAAATGTTTTGTATTTTGTTTGAATTAACCTGAGACTCCTGAGAGAAGCCTTAATTCGGGAGAAGGGCGTGGGCAGGAATATTATTGCTACATGTAGTTAGTATAGTTTAGTGCAATAACAAGATGTTCCTACGCCTACGCTCGCCGGCTCGTATGACCTTTCCGTGGCACGTTCCACCCCCATTTGGGCGGTGGTAGCTAAAGTTAGCGGTATTAAATAAAGTAGGTTTGTTGCTTTGTGCGATTTGGTTCAGGATGAACGTAGGTAGGTATTATTTGTTCCTAATTGAAAGTGTGAAATATTTCCGAATGTCAAATTACAGTGTATAGAGTCTATCCATACTAGTGTCACACCTCGGACACTGGCGATCAAATGTACGAAAGAGGCGCGTTCCTAGCACACAGTCTAAGCTCGTGTAGGTGAACGCGTACTATATGCTTGTATGAGTGAGATATGACAGGTCGACTGTTCGCGTTTTTGATATGCGCTAACTGTGAGGTAACCGAGAGGGGTTGGGCGGCACTTTCAGCGGGGAGCGGGAGTGACCATACTGTACGATAGTACTCTTTATTATACTGTGCTAGTGTCATGATGCATGCAACTGCGTCGAAATATCGGGAGCTCGACAAAAATCAAAAAGGTAATGACGGTCTATATCCCGGTCAATATAAGTCTAATGAAAATAACCGTGAATCATTCAAAACTCTTATTGTGCTAGTGTGCTACATCTGCAGAAACATCTTACTAAATTAAAAACATTTCTTATAAAACCTGAATGAAATAAATAAATCGACAACCTCTTCGCGAACTCGAAAATCAAAAGCGATACATCAAAAACAAGAAGACTATAAAACCATAATGAATTCCGCGCTCGCGCCGAAGTGCCAAATCCCTGACGGCTCGCGCATTTTAAACAACGCCCGGTTATTGATAGTTCGCGCCGTGTCGTGTTTTATTCGACGTTTGGTCAAACGTAAGACGGATAGAATGGATAATTGAAATAGCTGTAAAATTGTGTTATCTAGGTAGAGGGATCAATCAAGTAATTCGAGCACATAAGGCGTACGTTTCTGTACTTCTACGAAATGCGCATCGGGCACATAGTGGTACTATTTTTGTGTGTTCCATGGACGCAGCAGGTTTCAGAAGGATGTGCAGAAATGGAATAGAGAAAAAAAATCGAATGGAAAATTATTTGAACTTACATACATACAACATACATACAATCACGCCTGTTTCCCAAATAGGGGTAGGCACATGAAACTGCTAAAGTTACAGTGCTACTCTTGGCAAATAAGGGGTTGAAAGAAAACGAAACTGTGACATTGCAGTGACAGGTTGCCAGCCTCTCGCCTACGCCACAATTTACCCCATATCCCACAGTCGCCTTCTACGACACCCACGGGAAGAAAGGGGGTGGTGAAATTCTTAACCCGTCACCACACGGGTGGATTTGAACTTAGGTACGTGTGATATTTATTCTCCTTTTCAATATTATTATTTTAACTAACAGCCATTAAATTTAATTGCACTAAAGTTCATGTATGTAGGCTAATATTTGTCTACAGAAATCAAGCACCCGAGAATTAGATACGTCGAACCGAGAGCAGCTGTGTAAGCGCGTGACGTCACACGTCACCATTCAGGCGTTTTTCGAGTCAACTTGGAATTGGAATGTCAGCGTCAGCACTGAATGTACCGATGTATTGGTTTTCAGTGGACGCTATTTCCTTGCAATAGGGTTTAAGTTCTGTTATTAGTCAGAACATCGAATGTAGGAGGTATTTATGAAGCGGGAGAACATGAACAATAAAACATGGTGGTTGTGAAGTTTACTGCCCACCGCGGCGGTTAACACGGTGTAAACGCGGCGCCCCTTTCCTTTATAAATTGATAATATTTATTGGTCTAATGTTTAGTTAGGGTGCTTGAGTTATGTTCACGTACAAATTTACCTTAAAACGCTTAAAGTACCGGTGTAAAGCCTCCGCCACACATAAAGCGTTTTGATAGCGTTGCGTTAGCGGAGCGCAATGATAGCAGTGCGCCGGCGGAATGCCTGGCGTTCCGCTCGCAATCCGCGCGCATTCCGCTCGCAATCCGTGCTCGTTAGTTCCCGCCGGCGTCCGCTGGGCGCAACGCCTGCGTTCGTCCGGCGCACCACTATCATTGCGCTCCGCTAAGTCCGTTTTCACATTATCCGATCCGATATCGGAAGTCGGAAGGATTTCAATGGAAAAAATCCAAGATGGCGCCTGTAATGTATGGGATATCGGTCCGACATCCGATATCGGATCGGATAATGTGAAAACGCACTAACGCTCCGCCTATGCTCTCAAAACGCGCATGTGTGGCTGAGCTTTAAGTGCTTGGGCGCATTATATGTTTTATCAATCAAACTGTACCATTTTATTGCTTCTACTTGGTTTATAGGCATTTACGACATTATTAACATAAACTTTCATAGCACCTATACAGTAGTTAATTTACTCCCGGTAATTAAAAATCTAACAGCCGTCACAGGCATAAGGTTTTCACCGCGATACAATAGTTTTCCATGGGAAAGCATGCACAACTCCGGGAAGTTACCGACAAGTAGGGCTAATCAACGAAGATGGAATTGAATATCGATTACTTGCACTTACGTTGATTACTCTGCTCAAACATAGGTTAATGGGCATTAGGCCTAATAGTTTGCTACCAATTTACATAAATACCTAACTATTCTAACCCTTTCCTTTTTGTGGCTTTGTTATAACAACAAAAATGTACTATATATCTTTGTGGGCAGTTTTTAAATCTTAAGGTTCATGCAATGAGCATAGTGCGTGGTGTAGGACCATAAATGGCGATTGTGCTCGACGAGGCAAAATTACATCTCCAGTATCGTATTCTATTGACATTTATGAGGTGTCTAGTAACTATTTATTAATCTGTGGTCTACGCATTAGAACCGCAAATAAATATTACATACTGTAGGTATCTACAATATCTACACGTTTAAGGCTGCTTTCAAAAAATACGTCAAAATAATGTAAAATTGATAGTTTTAGTCGGTGAAATACTACACTTTCCGTTATCAAATAGATTTATTTAATTCAAATTTCAGTTAGAGCATCTTATTATCTTGATTTTTATAAGACTGGATTTTTGAAAACTAAGTCACTAAATTAATTATGAATTTTTCTCCAATGCACGTTTAGAAAAACTCACGTATAGAGCTGAATTAGTCGATCTTATTTGTAAAATTTGGACAATTTTGATTACTAAAACAGGTAAATTTATAATTCGTATACCCTGTACTACAAACTTCTCAGACTACATTTTTATTATAAAGTTTTTTTATAAAGAGTAAACGTGGCTAAGACGAAATCAATTTTTTTCAGAAATTACCTAAAATTAAGTGGCAATTTCTTTGAGAATCTACATCACATCGAAATATTTTTTGTTTTTAATTAATCTGCAACGTTTACTTAAATTGCTGTTATGCCTTAGTGATAATAGATTGCTATTATTTATTTTTGAGAATTTTATGAAAACGAGCCTTCACCGGTACAATTATTACCACTTTTGAACATTTTCTCATATTTTGTTAGACCAAGTAGAAAAAGTCCTATAATGTGATATATATTTGTAAACTACTCGCAAAGCCCTTTAATTTGATACTAAACACGATATGATCAAGCGCTCGGTTGCGATTTCAATGTTTTTCACACGAAAGCCCTCTTAACTACATACATATATAACAACTTACCATCGGTAATTTACAGATGCACCTACACCTACTATGACTATTTTCAAAAACAAACTCAAAACTTGGCTTGTTGAGCAATCGTTCTATAGCCTCGATGAATTCCTGACTAGGAAATATTAATTATATAAGCCAATTGTAATAACAATTATTTGTATAGTACATACGTAAGATGACCTGTAATTATATATTATCAATAAATTATTAAGTTTTGATTTCAGACTATTTCGGGCCAAACTACTCGTCGAATAAAGGTCAATGAAGCGCTATATTGGACATGGGTATTGTTCATTATGTAGGTTTAGGTACAATTAATAAGCAACAATTTGACCTAAAAACAGACTTCCGATTAATATAAAGATAAACAATTAATGGATATTGGATAGATCTATTTTTAAAATATGTATTGTTTAGATGTTTCATTAACGATAACGAAGATTATTATGTATTTAGGTTATTTAGGCATAGGTATAGGTATATTGATAAGCTATTGATAAAATAAAACAATATGTGTAAATGTAGTATTGGCATACTATTGAATTGATTCTAAGGCGAGTTGGAAGTCTGCATGTAGAGAAGGACACAATATGAATTCATTAATTTGTAGTGGCCAATGGCCATGGAATTTTGCGGCTGGGTGTATACAGAGTGGGGCCTGTAACAAAGGCGAAGAATTGAACTCTAGGCTATTCTCCTTATACTGATAAACATTTGTTCGGTGACTTTTAAAAATAACTTGTATTTTGATTTTTATCACCCTTGAAAGCGAATTCTGTTAAGTCTAAAGTGTGACAGACAACGTCAATGACAACAATAATGGCGTACATTGAAGCTAATATTTATTTTGTATGAAAACTTCATAATTTTTAAAAGTCACTGAACAAATGTTGATCAGTATAAGGAAAATAGCCTACAGTTCAATTCTTCGCCTTTGTTACAGGCCCCACTCTGTATATAAGAACAACGTTTATTTTAATCCAAAGACCATAGACATTTACATAAATTATTCGCTATACATACGTAATATGACCTCGAGTACTACCTTATTTGATTCGCAGTTCTAAACGAAGCAAAAAAGCCTTCAAGTTTTCTAAAAGCTACATTTAAATACTTAATCGTAACTCAATTCAAGGCCGTCTGAAAAGTTAGGACAATGAAAGAAGCCTATTCGACGGTTAACGAAGAAAAACTTCTGAGATCTTAAGACGCTACGATACCCCTCATTTCTCCATACAAACGCTCTCGCCTGTTTCCTCTCTGGTTTTTGAAGCTAGATCAATGGTTTTTTCAACACAGACTTTTATTATCAAGGACGACTTGATGATTGTATGTTTTTATTTTCAGCTGCTGCGTACTAAGGAGCGAACCCTCGAACCTTCTACTTTAAGAATATACCTATGAGTACATTATACATTTTTATAATAACTATCTACATAATAATCAATGTTTCATGCGTTGACTATGCTAACGATAATATGACAACATAATTAAGTAATATTCAAAGTCGCATTGCAATACTAAGCATTTAGTATTGATAACTAAATATTTACTTAATTAAAGATCTCAAAGACTGCAATAACATAGTCACTGCCGCGGAAAATAAATATTTGTTACTCAAATTTTGTTTTTATTATAAATTATATTTTTATGTATTTCAAAACAAAAAAAAAGCTAAATAAACACTAAAAAGCAATCAATTAGGTATTTATTTCCTCCCATGCTTTTTCCCCATAAAGTAACCAGAGTTTTAAATTAAAATTATTTTTCTACTCCCGTGTTGTTATTCGTCATTTACAGTGTCGTGCATAGATCGTTAAAATTAAAACCCTACATAAGAGATGCCCGCCCCCGCCCGGCGCCCCGCGCACCCACGCATACGATATAGCTCTTAAAGCATTGTTAGGAAGCCTTTAATGGATATAGCGTGGGTGCCCGGGGCGCCGGGGGCTGGCGACGTCGCGGGGGAGTGCGAGCGACAGGGTGAGTGCAGGAACAGAGGGGAGGCCGACGCGTCAAAATACAGGAAATAATGCGAATTTCACCAAAGTTATTCTAGAAAACTATTAAAAAGTAAGTGCATGGTCGTAGAAAAAGTATTGTATGCACTTAAACGCCAGTTGCATAAAATACAATTATACTTAGTGTCGTTTAATTAGACCTTTGCTCACTTGGCAGCAGGTGATGAGCACAGAGTATATTGAATAGTATGGTGATGAGAACATCGCCAATACATAAGTAAGTGCGAAACGCCACCGAAACGCCGCAGAAATACAGTCTGGCTCTGTTGCGCTAATACGCAAGAGCGATAGAGATAGATAGCTACGAAAGAGATATTATCGTGAGCGTTTGTGCATTCGAAAAAAGTTTTTTTATACTTTTTATACATAGTAGCTTTAGTAGTTTCATGTGTTCTGCCTACCCCTTTATGGGATACAGGCGTATGTATGTTGTATGTATGTGTTTTATACATAGCATGATGACAAATACGAACGTTTCGAGATGAGAGTTGTAAAGAAAAGTGTAAGCAAGTATCTATGTTTTGGTTAGCGATTTCTTTCTATCAACCACTGTCATCTTGGATAGACCCCCAGAAGTAGACGCCACAAATACTAGCACTATAAGCAAAAAAATGAGAAAAGGAAATGAAATGACATGAAAGGAAATGAGTTTAGACAGGTATCACAAGCCCTGTGGAGAAGACAGGCTCAGCTGACCTAGTGAGCTAGTGACAATCTTTGACGCTACGTGGCTATTGAAACGCAGTCTGGCTCTGTCGCTCCACTACAGAAGAGCGATAGGGAGAGATATAGCTACGAAACGCTTACGAAGCGTAATCGTAAGCGATTGTGACGTTGGCCAGCAGGTACTGTATGTATACCCACTAAGTAGCTACGAGTATGTACTACTAAGGGCCGGTTGCATCAAACCGTCTGTCACCGTTAAAGCGTTCGCTAAATTTTATCGTATGGGAAGTTCCATAGACGTCTGCTGCGTGACGATGATGTGTCTGTCAAATGTGGTTGATGCAACTGGTCCTTAGTAAGTATTTTTCACCACAAACCATAGAGAACCTCCTATAGAGTAGCAATCTTGTATATTTTGTTCGCGATACGAGTCACCAGTGCCAGGGGTGCGAGGAGCGGGCGGGGAATGTGTTAAGCGCGCTGTGATTGGCCGTTTCAAGGACGGCGGGCAGTCGCGCCAGATGAAAGGGACTGTCCCTCTACTGACGCGTAAGTGGCCAATGTAAGTTGACCTATGCCGGCTCTGAATAAATTATAAATATGACTTTTATGTGGAATGTAATGACGTCTGTTTTTAAATTTGAGCTTCTTGTTACCTTTCCACACCATTTCACACTACAGGTGGACATCTTTAAGACATCAAAATACCCTTTTTCAATTTTTTTACTGCGAAAAACACGCGCTGCTTTCGGGTCTGTTACTTGGTCGATACTGATCGGGCACGGCGAGCGCCCGCGCTTATATCAGTGCAAATACTAGGAAGGCTGGCGACCGCGAGTCGTCTTGTAATGGATGTCTATAGGGGTTGATCTGTGCCACAAACACTGGCGAAGTCAAACCGCTCTTGATTCTTCAAACGGATGAGAAAGTCACATTTTATCCACAAGAGTAATTTCATACAATATCTAACTTACGTTCGAAGCTGATTGATCGAATGAACCTTTAAATCAAAAATGTGCTTTGAAACCTTCGCAACCCCCAAGATTCCGCTTTCTACGCTCGCAGTTCAATATTAGAATATCTCCCGCTTGCTCGGGTTGATCAAATATACTATCAATATTGGCACGTACGGTTAAACAACAACATTGCCCCCCTGTAAAACAAATGAGTCAAATGTCTATTTCTCTCGTTTAAGCATGCAGCGTGGTTGAAGGTGACATTTTCTTCACGGAGAACAGAACATAGTTTTCTGACTGAAACTGCTATATGTAGGTACCTATAGGCAAATTTGGAGGGGAATATATCAGTTTCCAGCAAGAACGATTTAATAGGTACTGGACTGAAAAAGCCCATACAAAAAAGCATACCCCGGCAATGTGTGGGCCTTTTAGATTTAAAACTAGATGGCGCTATTCACAGCCTGGAAGTGACCAAAATCGTATTTTCCCAACAAATGACATATGTATTTCTTTATTTTAAAATCATGATATCACGTCAATACACATTAAAAAAAATTGTAGGCATCATCAGTGCATGTTATGATAGTATTTAATAGGTGGCACTAAGAAATCTAGGTACGATGAACTGTGTAAATCCATACTAATATTATAAATGGGAAAGTGTGTGTGTCTGTTTGTTTGTCCGTCTTTCACGGCGAAACGGAGCGACGAATTGACGTGATTTTTTAAGTGGAGATAGTTGAAGGGATGGAGAGTGACATAGGCTACTTTTTGTCTCTTTCTAACGCGAGCGAAGCCGCGGGAAAAAGCTAGTCTTATATAAATAATCCTCAAATTTGTTTCCAGTAGGTAGGTAGGTATCCGGCTCGAAGGACCAAATTTGCTATTTAAAGGACTAATTAGCTGAATTTGATTTGAAACCATGAAACTAAATAAACAAACCTAGCACTAGGTAAGTATTGCATAAAACTTAGTAAATTTAGGCGACAAGGTTCCCAAATTTGATTAATTGAGGGTTAAACAAAGCCATGTTCTGCATTCGAGGAAAAATCCATGCGAACGAAATCGTGGGTAAACTTTTTCATCAAACCAACTGGTAAAGGCTCTCTTGATAAGTACTTCAAAAACTGTTGACAAAGTTGCATTTTATCCACAACAGTGCAAAGTAATTTAATACAGTATCGAATTGGCACTTTTGGAAAACAGGTAAAGCAAAGCATGTTCAACTAGCGCCATCTTGTTTCAGTTTAAGAGGACTCAATATCGACATCTAGCGGATTCACTAGGGACTATTGAAATGTATGGGATACGACGTTCCTTAGACGCATCAGACTTTTTTTAGCATTATTAAGTTAGGTACTTTGATTTTGATCATAAAATTATCGAACGTAATTTTGTTACTACTTTAATTAATTAGGTATTATTTATATTTATTAATTAAAATAAAATTAAGACAAACCTTATTCTGAAGTTGCACGTTCGTGTATTATTTATAATAGAAGTACGGCAACATCGAAAATTTATGTCAGGATGACGCGATCATTTGTCAAAATGTTCGTTGAATTGATGTTTTAAATCGAATCAAACAACCTAAATAACTCAATTCAAAACAAACTGATATTTGTGTGTGAAAATCTAAAAAAATGGAAGAGGAGCAAGTTAACGAATCAATGAACAGATCTGAAGTAAAGTTTGATAATCTTGTAATTCTAAAGGAATTCAGTAAAATTGTAAATCGTGTAAGGTATGTTGGACAAAGCCTTCTTTCATCTAATAAACTGAATTTGGTAAACAAGCCGTTGGTTAGGACTGTCGTTATAAACATGCTACATATTTTCAGCGATGAGGAGTTTCTTGAAACGGTGCCTAAAGCAAAAATGAAGAGAAATTGATGATTGAATTCATGAACACAATGTTTACACAAAGTTATAAAACTTAAGAAGCGAGCGATGGGTCTTATTTAGAGAAGTAACTATTTAGGGCATTTTTTGATTCTATGTCTGCGAAGAAAATATACAAAACGGCATGATTGATAAAACTTAGAAGAAATATAAGCACTGGGCCTTATTAA
This sequence comes from Leguminivora glycinivorella, assembly GCF_023078275.1. Taxonomy (NCBI): domain Eukaryota; kingdom Metazoa; phylum Arthropoda; class Insecta; order Lepidoptera; family Tortricidae; genus Leguminivora; species Leguminivora glycinivorella. The sequence continues at coordinate 7,011,932 of NC_062987.1, read as the reverse complement.
AGGGCAGGTACTAGTACCAACCTGAACAAACTATGTATTACTAAATAAGGCCCATCGTTTTTTTAAATATTTTAAAACATGACTTAAATTATTAATATTATGTCTGTTTTTATTGTGTGTAAATAAGTACATATAATATGACTAATATAACTACTTACCTAATTGGTGTTCGGCAGAATAGTAATAAATAAACAATGATGACCGAATACCAAATTTTCGGCAAAATGGCTGAAAAGACCGAATACCAAATAGTTGCCTAATAGTCGTGGAATCTATCGTAAAATACAGCATAACTTTATAATTGTTACTAGTAAACCAATGACGAGAAAAGTTATGCATATATAAAATAAACCTATACACTGAAAGAAATGTTTGCATAACTGTAACCAAATTTTAGGTTACTGCTTACCTAAAAATTGTGACTTGCGAACTACGTGTTACCCATTACCAAACCGTGTTTTGTTATTTGTGTTGAGTTATGAACAACTTAACTATTTATGTTACTGTTTTAAATTGTATGTTCTACTTATAACAATGGTAATAGTCTAGTAATAATTATAACATTTTGTGATTTGCAACAAAAGTACAAGCGCCATTTTGTTACTATGGAACAAATAATTTAACTATTTCACAACCAAATTGCTTACGAATCTATAACATCTAGTTGGTTGCAAACACAAAAATGTTTTGTAATAATTAAATAATCCTACATTTACTTAGTAATTAAACTGTTCAATTATTTTCTGAATTGATTTATTTATTAGTAGTCAAACTGTTCATCAACTGGTAACTAATTTAATTTGTTGACGTGTTACAATACTTAGGTTGTTAATCAGAAAGTTTAGTCTGGTAACTAATAACAAAACTGTTTAGCTACAAGTAGCTCGACCAATTTAGTAATCTATAATTAAAATGGTAATTCCACTATATTTTGTTAGTTAAACGTCGGATCAAATAGCTACCAGTCCATCCGGCAATTAACTTAGTACAAAAAGGGACGATATCAATGAATCCGTCCTTAAATTAATCAACGAGAGTATAGTAAAATCACATTGTATTGAAATGAATTGTAACAACACCTTTTAGTAGCCTTACCCGATCACTTATTACGATTCAGTTTAAGTTTTTAGCTCCGTCCTGTAGCAATTCCGTTTAGGTCCTAAACTGAATCTTAGATAATATTCGTAATAAGTGATCAGGTAATGCTACTAGAAGGTATTGTTACAATTCATTTCAATACAATGTGATTTTACTATACTCTCGTTGATTAATTTAAGGACGGATTCATTGATATCGTCCCTTTTTGTACTAAGTTAATTGCCGGATGGACTGGTAGCTATTTGATCCGACGTTTAACTAACAAAATATAGTGGAATTACAGTATATTTATAATATTTATTATTTGACTGAATTCTGATAAATATTCATATTAAGACGGGGTTTTACTTGAATTGGTGTTACTTACATTAAAAATAATTAAATTCCATTATTTTCATAAATAATTAACGTAAAGCGTCTTGATACGAATATTCAAATTTTAGGTAGGTAGCATAGTAAAACTCTTCATTTAAATGCTAAGTACAGTTTTATTCAAATAATTCCTGTATTTCCGAAATATTATAATAAAATTATGACACTATAACATTATTTACTTTCTGATTTCGTAATCATCAAAAAATAGAAACAATGGAAATACTAACTTATGCTTATGTTTCGCTTTTACTTTAGACCAAGAGCTACCCAGTGCATTAAGAACAAATTTTATTTTAAATCACGCATCAACTGCATTTCGTAACGAACATTATTTACAGTTAGGTTTATTAGAGCTTTGATAGAATATCTTACAATTTAGACGGCGGCAACGTTAATTCCATTTCGCACCGTCATTCCGCTCTGCGTGCGATGGTCTCTTCTATTTGCGCAGCACATTTCACATGCATAAAAAAAATCCTTCCGGCACAATCAGCTTAGACGGCCACCAGAGAAGTTTAGAGTAGACCTGGTTTAATTCTTACTCTTGCCTACGTTCGAAGTAGTCACCAAAAAATGGGTCGCCATAAATGCTGCCAGGTCCAGGACTTCTTCACAATGTTCTGAAACATTCAATTTAATATGTACCTTCCTCAGTCCTCGTATACTTTTTAATAATGTTTTATTTTTGTACATATTACAAAACCATTTTGAACTTTTATCGTGTAAAAAAGGGTTCTAAATACAAAAACAAAACAATCGTTAATATTAAAAGATACATATGAAATCAAAGGATGTGGTGATGTTAGTCTGTTCGGAAAGAGAAGAGTCGTGGAATGTATTGGACCCCAACCCCATACATTTCACTACTCTTCTCTTTCCGAACAGATTCTATAGGTACTTACTTTTTTGGAAAATGCGTCCGTAATTATACTAATTATGTTTTGTAGCATGGCTGTTTGGGTAATCAGTTTCGCCTTGTAATAATTTCTTATATTTCCTCTTCTGATAATAACTGCAAAATATCAATATGTTTTCTGTGTTCTGAAATTAAAACGTACACAAATGTCAGAATACCAACGTTCACTGATAAAGGATAATAGAACATACAATAGAACTTTCCAACTATTCCAACGAATAACAATAAAATTGTAACCCCATAACCAAGGTGAACTGAAAACGCCGCAGTGAAAGGAATATAGGTAATGGTATTGACCACTCGTTTACTATGTTACTGGAAATTAGTAGTAGAATTAATTCCTGACCTACAAACCTACCTGCTGTGTTTACCTACCTGTAAATTGCCCCCTGTAAACCTACGTATTAAACTTAGGAATTAAGAAAACTTCCACCTAATTAATTGCGTATTCAATCCTACTTATGGGCATTAAGCACGTTTGGTAGATATCTACTTACGCTACAACTACAGCTCCCATATCATGCAATTCATTATTGTTATTAAATGTTGTTACTTACCATTAAACATCTAAATATTTACATAGGGAGGAGTCACGACGCTAGGTACTCCTCCATCGTAGTGGTACTAGTACACGAGGCATATCACACTCGGAGGTTCTGGCTGACTCCGCCGCCGCCGCCTCCTCAAGTTCACTCATATTGTGCACCCGCCCTTGCCTCCAAGGTTTTCTTCACAAATACCATGAATTTTATTAATAACAACCGGACTGAACAAACTGTGATGCGTGCTGAAATGCTGAGACTCTCGTCTCGAGGAAACACAAACGGGAACGAACAGGTTTGCTTCGGTCCGGTCCGTTTACTGTGCGGCTGTGCGCGTCGCGTCATTCTGTTTCATGTTATAAACAATCGTTCGAGCTACAGATAACAAAAGTTTTGTAGTGTTTTACTAAACATTACGTACTTTATAACTATAGTTTTCCTTAATTCGTACATTTGCTTAAGTAAGCAACAAAGAAGTAAAATCACTTATTTGTTACAAAACTATTTTTTGTTAATAAATAGAGTAGTAAATTAAAGACAACATAATTGTTTGTCTAATATTTGAATGAAATTGTTACCTGGTAGTTATGTAAGGTAAAATTATTAGTATGCTATTAGATTTGGTTAAAATCAATCAAACACTTTAACAGTCTGCAAACATATACAGTTTTGTTGGAACAACAATACATAGTTTGGTAAAACGTAGTCTAACGTACTGATAATAATTAAGGATACATTTAAGTTAATTATAAAAAGACAGTTCTGTTGCAGCAGCTCTACTACTTCGTTTAAGTTGATTAAGTTAATAACAGCCTAATATTAAATTACTGCACATCAAATACAAAATAACATGACTAGTATTGTATTACACCACAAAATTAGTTATGTAAATTTAACTAAAATTTGTTTCGCTATAACTTGAGTTCAATTATTTCTGAAACAACTGAATTAGTTCAGTTAATTATTTCTTTCAGTGTACCTGTAAGCAATTGTTACGTACCTACATATACTTATAAAAATATGGACTTAGTATTTCCACAGAATATATAATACAGATTCAAACTTTCACGATTTTTACACATATTTAAAATTGCAAACGGGACTTAATCGCGTATTTACTATGTTTTAAACACTAACCTCCGACGTTTCAAGGACGGCATTGTCCCCGTGGTCTCGGAGCAGACTGGTCTTTTTTAGACCACCAATTTTAAATATGAACATATAATAGTACGTATTTCTAACTAAAAAGTTCGTCAAACACGGTATGTCGATATTTCGACGTAGTATATCGATAACTTTTCACATCACTAGATTATCGACATTAGATGTCGAATATTTCTCATCACTTTATTTCAGTGTACGTATATAAAAACTTAGCCCCGCCCCTAAATTTGGTGCGATAGGGACAACTGCAGCTCAGGCGCGAAATCCCGCGTAAAAACTGCAAAAATCGAGGTTCCGCTCTCGACTGTTTCCTCCTCCAAAACTTAACCAATCGTTACGAAATTTGGAAATCAGAATGACAAGGAAATTATCTGTGTCGGACCGTTTCGTTTTTTTGGATAATTGATCTCAGTTTTGAATACCACGCCTTTCTTTCTGGCAAATCCAATTAAGCCGTTTTGGCCAACTTTGAGAGGCTCTAATTCCTTTTAAGGAAACTATCAGTAAAATATTAATTTAAGGCAGTATTTTATTAACTATAGATCAAATAGAACCGAAAAAGTCGATTTTCGAATATCTATCATATCTTTTGAAGCCGTGAGGTACCTCCAAACGCGTAAGTCGCAACCACGCAGTGGTTTCTATGGGCGTGTTTGACGGTGAGCTTAACGCGGCAGCGGAACTTCTTACGGCTCAGCCACGACATTGGTCTAAGCGCGACAGCGGTGAGCGGCGGCCATACATTGGAGCGAGACACAGCGATGGGACTTTTCATTCGCACGTATGACCGCCGCTCACCGCTATCGCGCTTAGACCAATGTCGTGGCTGGGCCGTTAAGGGTTTACTGTGATGCGGGTAAGTTTATTTATATTAAATTTGTATCATAATTGTCTTATAGTTATTAAAAGACATTTATATCATCTTTTCAAATTAATTTAAAGCATATTTTAATTAAAATCCCGGAGTATCCCGGAATAACGGAAACACAGTCCGCAATGTTTTTATGTTTTATTACTATTTGCGGTGAAGTATATTTATATATTTGATGTAAATTTATTGAGTAAAGATTACAGATTATAGTGACATAATTACGGTACATATATTTCTTAGATTTTAGTCTCATAATTGAGTACGAAATGTATACTCGTTGAGTAATACGTGCGAAATATTGGAGTGTGGCATCGACATTAAATTTGTTTTATTTTACAAAATTAAAGCACAAAGGTTACTTATTTCGATGTTTTGAGTATAATTGTTATATAATCTTCCAATGTACTAAGAAAAAAATCTTGTTTGTCTTTTAATATAGCCTTCGTTTTGACTGCCGTAATTAAGTACACGACTTTATATGAGTGTATCTTATTCCGGTATGCCTATATAAAGTATATTAAAATATAAAAACACAAAATAAGGTTACGGTTAAGGTTAGGAGACCCGACTATTATGTTTTGAAACTTCCTTAGTTAGCTAAAAATCTTTATACCGTATATTGGTTTGTCCGTCAGTCAGTCTGTCCGTCTACGATTTAGCTCAATCATTATTACTACTAGAAAGCTAAAATTTACATGAGGATAATACATAATAGGATAGACGTATATAAATATAAAATAGTACAAATTAGTCAGACAGTCAATCTGTGTAAGAACGGCCTATAATATATATTTATTTAGTACTATTTATTTATATGTACATACTTGAATAACGTATCACCACCATATATGTATACGGTGTAGCTCAGTGATTACCAGTACCAAAAAACTGAAATTTTCACGAGTACCGTGAAATTTTTATAACCGGCAATAGCTTCTGGATTGAAATTAAATTTTGAAAAAAAAACCCCGACATTGTAAAGCGTTTTTCATCAAACATGGCTAAGAACACTCTCGACTAATTCAGCTTTCAAACGAAAAAAACTAATCTAAATTGGTTCATCCATTCGAAAGCGATGCCTTAGACAGACAGTAAAACTTATAACACCCTTTCATTATATCATACAATAGTTATATTTCCCATCCCACCCCAACCCATCAAAACATTGCCAATTATAAAAAATACACTCTGTATAAGCATCTATCAAAACGATATGTGCATTTATATATTTATGTAAACAATATTTTTAATTCGTTTTTTTACATTATGCTTCAAAAACGTGGACTTTAAAGGTATCCCGTAATTACGTACAACGACTCCCGGAATTGAAGCCATACCAAAATTGTATCCCGGAATAATGGGCAAACTAAGGGTTAAGTAAAACAACGGTAATTTCTATAAATTAGAAGTTACGATGCAAAATAGTGTCTTAAATCCATCGTAGAAGACTTATCCTTAAAATAAAATAATTAACACGACTAGAAACTTCACATTTTTTTTACAATCCTCACTCAAAGTAGGAAACGTCTTAAGTTCCCGTAATATGGGACAGTTACCTTATGGCGTAACCGAATATTCGGCCGAATGTTCGGTTCGGTAAGAGCTAAACCGAATGTTCGGCCAAATATTCGTATTCGGCAAAGTCCATATTCGGCCCATCTCTAATTTTGATCAATAATTCAATATTGTAGACGCTTCAGGAGTAAGCGTGCTTCAAGCGCGAAATATTAGGAAGAAAGTAGTAATATGAGTTAAGGTGAAGAAATGCACACATATTTATGAACTCGACTGTACTTAGCCCAGCAACAGGAGAAATTAAGTAACTAAAAAATCCTTACTTGCCAACTGTTTTTACCACATGTTTGTATACAGAACACACTGATTATCAGATAGTTTTAGAATAATTCACCGATATTTACAGTAGATTTATATTGACCGAGATTTAAACCATCACGCGTGTTTTTGCCGATAAATCGGGAGCTCGATAAAAACAAAAAGGTACATGCACTATCACTATCACATAGTATGGGATCCTGTCAGTACCGAAGACAGAATAGCAATAAAAATCAAGAAGTAGTTACTGCGCATATCATCATATCACATTGATAAATGCGAGGTCAGTTTCGTTTTCGCGAGGTCTTTGCGCGACCTTCTCAAAATTAGCACCATTTACATATTGTAAACTTTATTTACATTATCTTGAGCGCGGATATTGATAAGATGGGTTGAGATAACGCCGCTGAGATCACTATTGTAGCGTAGACAAGGCTGAATTAGATATCGCATGTAACGTTTTTTTCGCAATTGAACGGTTTCAAAGCTCATGCACGTGTTAGTATTATAGGTAATTAAAATATGAATACAGACTACATACATATTGATTCAAACTTTCACGATTTTTACACATATTTAAACCGCCACATTGTCCGCGTGATCCGAGACCACGGGGACAATGCCGTCCTTGAAACGTCGGAGGTTAGTGTTTAAAACATAGTGTTTAAAACATAGTAAATACGCGATTAAGTCCCGTTTGCAATTTTAAATACATACATATTTACCTCTATTGCTGGGCACCTCAATAGATGACAGAAGCAAAATTTTTTTGAAATATCATAGGTCATATCCCTATGACCTGTTTACATACTAGATAAATGTCTGTGAAACACGCAATCAGGAAGCGAATAAGTTTAATGGCGAAATAAAATTCGACCTTGCAACACCGAATGTTTAAGTTTCATCAGTCGAGTTTTCAGATTTGTGATAAGCTCGCTGTGGCGCAGCTTCGTTTTATTATCGATATAGCAGATGTAGTAAAATTTGTAATAGACTTTTTACACAGGCATTCGAGCAATAAAATAAACGATTACTCTTACCCAGATTCTAACCTAAACATTTAACTATTCGATCACTTTAAAACTAAACAAAGTTTTGTGGGTGGCGATAGCAAATAAAATCGTAAACCTTTCCATGAGGAATGAATGTGTATACATGTTTGTGACCAAGACGAGACACCGCACTTTAAAAACTCCTTCGTCTAATTATATCGACCATCAATCGGGAAAGTGTCGCGACAGAAATAGATCGCGTTGAGGCGAGCGGTTAAGGTGTCGGCTACCCCTCATTCCCCTCAACGACCTTGGCCGTTTATCGTGCAATTGTGCATTTAATATACTTACAATCAAGAATAACAGAAATAAAATAAGCTGACTATTTATTTGACAATTATTGTTGCATATTTTATTAGTAATCCATCAAGCCTTTTTGCTAAACCCTTGTATTTTATTATTTTTTGCTAGATTCGTTAATGAGTACATTACAGTCCCTCACATTTCACGGCTACATGTATAATTGTCCGTGTGAATCTGTTGCCGGCGCGTCTCGGCCCAGACGCCTGTTAATGTTATTAATGCACATGCGGGCGAGAGGGGCCGACATTCGCATTATAGCTTATTAATTATTTGATGAAACCAAATGACAAACAGCCCGCTTTAGGGTACTTTCAGGGAGGCAAGCGGCGCATGATTCCTGGGGTGTATTTTCATTACAAACACGAGCGAAAGTTCAACCGTTCCCACCGACCAACCTTGATCTCCAATCAAGCATTGTTGTTATTCACCTTTTAGGTAATTTTTCACTGTTTTACCCAAGTCGAGTAGTCGTGCCTACTCGATAAGAGATGAGAACACGGATGGTATATAAACGAGTTGAAAAGCCCGGACTTAAGTGATGAAATTTAATTGACGACCTATTAGGAATGGAGATAATTGGGATAGACTGACTGGTAAATTAATATCGGGCCCGACGGAACGAGATTTGGGGTGACTTGGAACGTAGTAAAACCGGATGTCATCATTTCGATTTGCACTCGTACAGTGCAGCGTACTGTAGTTCGGAGCATTAAATTTTTTTTTTTGGTATTTAAAGGAAACCCCTACTTTCTCGCTGAAGAAAAACATGACAAAGGGCCCAAGAGCTACCTAAAGCTTGTCTGGAAGAGATCGCTCTTTAGCGATAAGACCGCCTGTTGTCTACCATGTACCATAGTTAAAGTTGTGTGCTAAATTTTTTGGTGTCATCTTGTTATACTGGAGGCGCGGGCGGTCGAGGTGGTGTAGCGGTTTATCACGTCAGCTGCGTTAGCTGGAAACCCAGGTTCGATTCCCGGCTTCGCCACCAGTGGGCTTGAACCCTTTTTCTTTAGTGTATGGCATCTATTTCAGTTATAGCTTACATACATATAATTATTATTCTTCTAAAGATAGAAAGTAAATCATATCCTTGCTGGAAAAATAAGCCATGTTAATTTGTATGATAAATAGGAAGGAGGGGGAATGGTAAATGAATACCTCGCCAGGCGGATTGAGATGTGTGGAAACATGACACTCATTGCCTCTGAAGGCCGCGGGTCCACTGCGCTTGCAACGTGAAAGGATATCATTGATTGTTTAATCACAAGAGTAGACTATGATTATTTTACTTTACACAATTATACAATTTTAAATGAGATTATGATAAATGTAGCCTTCTGTGACTTTTGAAATTTGAACGCCTTTGATTTTTCTTAATACTTAATTTTAGGGCAAAATTTTAGGAAAAGCTTAATAATAAAAGATGCATTAGGAACAAAATTTCATCGAAAAAGCTTTAATAATAATAAGCGATCCGCGCCACGCCATTAGGAACAAAACTTTCATTTTGTATCGAAACCTGGGGCGCGATCCAAAATTACTGAGGAGGCGTTTTTTGAATTACACTGAAGCGGCGTTAGGTAGGTACAGTACGAATATAACATATTTTGTGACACTCTGCGCCTTAATATAAGTAGTTAATAAATAAATGTAAATATTCAGTAAGCCTACATCTAGTTTATCCGCTAGAAAAAACTACCGGAATTTGTAAATTACGATCCAGTTTTAAAAATAAACTGTCTAGTCGTACCTATTTCTTTGGCGGTACGACGACATGATTCGCTAAAATGAATTTCTAATCTAGAGGCACCTTTATATTCATGGCTCTAGTTAGCTAATACAGTTTCAATTAAATAATGGTGACAATTTTGCGTTTTAATTATTTTTGTTGAGTAGGTAGGTACACAAACTATAGTATGGTACGTTGCTTTAAAATGATGGTTTTATTTTAGCATTTATCAAACGTTGTTGGTATGTCCGTATTTTGAAAATAAAGGTCATCTAAAACCATATATGAAAAGAAGACTCAAAGAAACACCTTTATATATATTTTAATAAAATATACACATAGTTGTGAATCCAGAATATAATCATGTACCTAACTTTGAAGCCAGTTTACGTTCCCTTTAAATGAATGTCCATTTTATTCAAACAACGGCTGTTCTAGCCTAGTTTATTCCGTATTCAATAGAAGAACCGATCATATCTCGTAAAATAAAGGTTAAAATGTTATGTCATTAATAATATAGTATGGGAAAATGTCGCGGCCGCGGCTGCAAGCAGGGTTGTCGGTTTAAAGCTAACAGTTATCGTCTAAATCTAGTCATAATTTCATAGAAAATTAACGTAATAATATTTGCGCAGTTAGTGGTACCAAGTGTTGTTAACTTAGTCTGGTTCTATAAAAAAGTTGTGCCTGAATTCTAGGATCACATTAATAAATACGATAAATCTTACGGATCGGATAGTCATTTGTTAACTTTTATTACGCAATTTACCCAAATAATTTACTAAGATGAGTGTAACTTTTAGAACCGTTTTATCGGTATGCTACAGGTTCTATAATTAAATTAGCTGTCGGCGTTTTGAACGCCGTATCACTCGTAACTAATATCAATAAGAACCCCACACTATTCCCTACAATTTAGTAACCCTAACGGTATGCGGGCGAGTTGGGACGACCCGTTGACCCAGTCTCCCACCAGTTATCATTACCACGGCAGGCGAGACTACATCTCAAACCGACCAGTATAAAAACATTCTCCAATATCGTATAATTTTTACGGATCTCAAGATTAAAATATACTGGTCGTGTGGCCAGCAATTTGAATGATCCTTCATTGCCGCAGTGAAGATTCAATTGGACCAATACTGAAAACACGGTTAATACGATTACTCGTATGCATGCCGAGAAATGAATGTGAAATGTGCTTCGTTTGCACTCAATTTACAAGTCTATTGGCTTCGTGATGTAAAACTCGAAAGGGAAGGTACGGTTCCTATATGGAACTGAATAGTCCCACTTGCCGTACACTGAGAGAAAATACAACCAGTTTTCATGTTCGTTCAACAAGTTTTTTGGTTAAAATAGTGCCTACGTGCTCTTTGGTTCAAACAACAAGCTACTTGTCATTTGAATCGGCAATATATTTGAATCGACAAGTCGATTTTATAAAAACAACCTGACACATATTGTTTTAAACATACGTTTGGCTGATTCAAACGGATAAACCGCAACAAGTCGAACTTGTTAAATTCACAATGCAAATTTCTCTCAGTGTAGACAGTTTTTTTAATAGCCTATAATATTGTTTCCCACTGCTGGGCAAAGGCCTCCCCTGTTTTCTGCCACTCGTCACGGCTCTTTGCATACTCCCGCCAATCGCCACAAAATGAGTCCAGGGGCCCGTTTCTCGAAAGGTACAAGCCTTGTATTACAAGTGCGCGAACTGTCAAATCGTATGGGTTGTCATGGAAACACACTTGTAATGCAAGGCTTGTACCTTTCGAGAAACGGGCCACTGGTCTTTCCGCCATCTCATAAATATTTACTTTTATTAAGTGCATGTAATAAAAAACATTTCATCATGTTTTACACCAATGAACCATGTATGCAAGTCATACGAATTACCTAATTATTAGTGAAGCATTTATCTACAAATATGTACAAAAGTTGCGTTGTCATCTCTTTCAGTTTAGCTTAAAACCATAAAATAAAATTGAGTCCCAGTAAATATGTATTTTGGCCGAACGGATAACGGAACAGTTTAAGCAACCAAAATACTGAACACAGTTTCGGCGCGGCCAAATTGTTCAGCAACTTTTTTTTAAACACAATTTTTTTTGCTCTCTTTTATATGAAAACCCGTAATAATGTTAAGGCTTACCGTAAGGCGAATAAGGCATGGCGTCACACAGATTGCACGGGCACAGCGGCTTACCTGAAAAAGACAAACATTCGTTATCGTATGCTGTGAACAGTTTGCTCATTTAAACTATTTTGTACAAAATACGATATGGCAGTGGCAGGTAGGTATAAAATTAAAAAAAGGGACGAAAAAAAAGTATAACATTAATGTCTCTGTCAAAGGAGAATATGCGGCATTCAACTGTTCGAGGTTTTGTTGTAACTTGCTTTGAACATCAAAATGAATTATTAGCAGTTCGGATACTTTGGATATAAATACAAAACCTAAAACTTGTATAATTATTTAGGTATTTAAACAACTTGTGACGAATTCGATTAAATACCGCATACAGCAGCGGCATACGGAAGGATAACCGTGGAAATTAATAAATAATATAAACGCGATTTATCACAATAACCATAACAATACAGTCGTAAAAAAAAACAACTGTCACCCTTTAACTCCACTTGATAGAAAGAGACGGACGATGTTATTGTCACGCTATGAAGTGGATAACCGCAACCATCATATCTGCAGTTCATGAGTTATGATGTGATGTGAGTAATACAGTTGCGGTCGCCCCGATGACAATACAATAAATAATTCAGGACTATCAAAGGACCTTTGTTTTCGGTAAATAAAAGAATCATAACATTTACAAAGTTACGCTAGTGTGGTTGTTTGAGAGCTTCCAATATATTAACAAACAAACTACTACTAGTGGATCAGTGCTGAACAGCATCGTTTAATAAATTACCTATTACATGCTTTTTAATTTAGTGGATTTTTTTAATCGCGAAAATCGTTGTTTAAAATTTTAAATATTATAATGTTTCATTAAAAAACTCTGAAACTATCTTTATCTTTAGTGAAATCTTGCTTGGGATCCGTAGGTGGCGTATCTTTTATTCCTCCCTTGTACGGTCGTCGTCGTTAAAAATGTTAGGTATACATGTATATTTTTTCTTGAAACAGCATAATAGATAAAATATAAATGCGAACGTCGTCGTTTCATTTCATGTTATGACTCAAAAGAAGGCATTACAGTGCGTCCTTGTCCTTAATACCTAAAAAAAAAAACTTGATATGGAACCTACACAGTGGTAGTAGATCGAGCGATGGAATCACAGGTGAATCGGATTATGTTAGAAATCCGTTAGTATTTTAAATATTTCTTACGGCTGACGTCACAGGCTAAAAAAATAACTACAGTGAAATATTAGTGCAATACTTCAGATATCATCAAAGGATTTTACATTGTGATATAGAGCGGGCTGACTGGAGGGTAATATCAACTAGTTTTTTTGCCATTTTTAAATTTTTTTACTTACATTTTAAATAGAGTGGTCACCCAGTGGTCACATTCACATATAAGGTAAGTAAAAATCTTATACTATATTTGCAGTCTATATACCTACTTATAGTATAACTAATACTCCATTGAATGTACAGGAGTCATTAAAAAATGGTCTTATATTTAAGTACTATCTTTGCAGATGATAGTGGCTACTTATGCAACCTGATAAACTTGACTTTATAGACTTTGCTTTATTACTGTAGTTCTTCAGAAAATATTTTCCAAGTTAAACAAGGAATTAAAGTAGGTACTTAACCTTTAGTATACAAATAATAATGAAACCTAAGCTGCAATGCGCTGATGTTTATTATAATTACGGCAAGCATAATAAATAAGTGTTAAAAGCTCACATTTATAAAACGGTAGAACGTTATAAAGAAGTGGCCGCAACGCTGGCGGAAAATGTTATTTTTTTTACGTATTTCGTTATAATTACAAGTGGTATACTTCAGAGCCTTTAGGTACCAAGAGTTTCGATTCGATGTTTAACGGTGATGTTAACTACACGGGCAACACCATTGCCGCGTTTGTTCAATACGCACCAAATAACTATAGAGTAAACGCGGCAACGGTATGTGAATTGCTGGCAATTGTGTTGCCCATATAACGTATTCTAAAGGTGCTACGTTACAGGTCAATTCACAAGAGCTGGCACGAATGGAACGAATGTTTGAATGAAAATATGCATGTGTGTGACAGATTAACCAATAAAATTGACAGTTACGACTGTATACCAATACAGGTGTCACTCACACAATCAAAGTTTCGTTCATTTCATTCGTGCCAGCTTTCGTGAATCGACCTGTACTTGTTAGCGTAAATGTTACGGAAATTACTATTGTCCTTAAAACATTAGTTACTAGAATAGAACTTGAAGACTCCTTGACGTACCCATACCGACCAAAACTCTGTCTATCCTTCTACTTTCTTCTGCGCGTATAAGTTCACGGTATTAAAAATATCCTCATAAAATCCTGACGTCCAAAGACAGCTATTAAAAAATCCTTTCTCTCCATTACTCCTGGCGTACAGAAATTCTAAGCGGAAGAGGCCATGTTTTTTTTAAATATTACCCTATCTCGCTTGTCTATGGCCGGGCCCTACGTAGCCGGCGAAGCAGAATGAAGTCATCCCCGTAGACGAAGCGAACGAGTCAAACAAAGAAGCGCAGCGACCTTAACGGTTACGCTTCGTACCCATGGAGAGCAAGTGTTCACGAATTGTCAAAATGAGGGGAACAGCGTACTAGGCCGACTATAAAATACCTGTACCATAAGCTCATTTTGCCAAACCGTCTAAATGTAAGTAGATCGAAATTTATCCTTTTATTAGACACTGACATATGTGTAGTGACATAATTTAGCTAGCATTTAAAACGACCTAACTGCATTATAAGCGATAGACCTTACAGGTTTGAAAGATTCAAATGAATTATCTGCCAAGTGGGTCATGAATCAGTACTTTATATGCAAAAGGCGCTCTGATAATCACTTTCGCTACGACAACGAATCGTGTTTTTGTCCGAGTGACAGTTGAGTTTCCTTTGCTACTGAGTGTTGAAGATTATTAGCACGTTGGCTGCGCAGACGCACCCAGCACGGATTGGATAGTACCTACCGCTTCTATTGACACTAACGCAAATTCACATACGAGTCACAAGTACATATAGTATAACATGTACCAAGTACGTGTACGTTTTGGTACCTAAACTGATAACAAGTGAGAAAGAGATTTCTTTAAAATCTTTTTAACCCCCGACGCAAAAACGACGGGGTGTTATACGTTTGACGTGTCTGTTTGTCTGTCTGTGTGTGTGTCTGTCTGTGGCATCGCAGCTCCCGTGAACCGATTTAGATTTAATTTTTTTTGTTTGAAAGCTGAGTTAGTCGGGAGTGTTCTTAGCCATGTTTCATGAAAATCGGTTCACTATGTCGCGGTCGGGGGTTTTTTCAAAAATTTATTAGAATCGATTTTCCGTGATAAAGTTTTGTATGGTTTAAACTTTCGAACTCTTGCGTGAATAATGAGCACAAACGAGTTTGTTTTGAGGTTTTCAAGCAACTTCATCATTAGTTCTAACCTTGTCTAGAACGTAAATTGCACACACGAGAGAAACCTCTAACTTTATTATGCATGTAGTTCTGAAAGAGCTAAAATGGGATTGCACGAGTAAACTAACCAAATCAGTTGACCTTTCGCGCACAATGTAGTGCTTTCCTAGTGTTTTTCCAGCAACTCCAACTTTGTTAAAGCCCACTCGTGACCTTTAGGTTAAGTCAGAGACAAGTAAACGACAGACCGGAAGTTTCGAACTCTCCCAATAAGTACAGTCATCGGCCAAAACATAGCACAAAGAGAACACCGCAAAAATATAGAGATTGTTGGTTGGAGACTTTTTCTTAAACACGTAATAATGTATTATTATAATTAATAAACAATTAATATTTGGGTACTTTTGGAAGGCTTCTACTTCACAGCCGTTTTGTCTGCTAACAAACCATACTCTGGTTTGGCGGAAGTTGTGATTTAGTTCTAAGTACGTTTTGTTTTGTGTCTAAATAAACATTTATTGCATTTTCATTTTATTAAAATGTTGAAGGTTTGAAATTAGCATAGATAGGTATTAAGAATCCAATATGAAAATAATGGCGAAAGTTCCGTTTATTTAGACGCGGTAACAAACATCAGTTATATCTGATCGGAAAAAATAAGTAACCTTTTACTCATTAAGGTGAAAGTTAAATAAAGAATTCTTGTAAACCAAAATCAACGTTATTAATTCATGTTCAAAACTAAACTATCAGGCGTTACCTCATATGTTCCACTTCCATAAATATATTTTTACAATCATAAATACATGCAGGAGCGGCCGGTGCATTTATTTACGTTTCGAATGAGGGGAGGATATCCTTCGGCTGAAAAACGTCCTATCATTATCCTCTTTTTATGTCGTTTATGACGTTATTTTTTAACTAGCAGTATCGGAAAGTAGACGACTGAAGAACGTACGAGTTAGTATGAAAAGTAATGGCGCTTAAGACCTTTAAGTAACATGTTGAGTGTGAAGGGCCGCGCTCCACTGATTATTGTTTTACGTAACTTTTTATAGCTATCAACCGACGCCCTTGAAGGCCTGTATTACGACACAACGTTCCTGACGTTCCTGTGCTTACGTCCTGCGTAGGTACTTTATGTTTAACACTTTGGTGATTCAAGAATTGTAGTGTGCTGTGGCACCTGGGCATTTTTAAAAATTGGAACCCAAAATTGGTGAAAGTTGTTAACAAAAATCTATAAAAATATTTATCTTGTGTTAATTACGTAAACTATAAGCAATAATCCACATTTAGAACATGAAAAATATTGATTGACTAATTAGAACAGATCTTAATGTCGTCACAAAACTGACATCGAGTTAATTATTGTTAACAACTGTCACTAATGTCATACCTATAATGAATTCATTTGCGTGTCATGAAGACGTTTCATTGAACGAGATGTATTGTTGATTATTTATATGCAATAGGTAGTCCGTGTGTATAGTTTTATGAATTAATTTACCTAGTCTTGAAGTCGCTTCGCATCTTTGCAGTAAGATCACCTGCCAAACATAAATAAACTCGATCTTCTAACTGAGCCATAAAAACATGAAACACTAAGATATAAGTAATCTACACAGGTAGGTAGGTAGGTAGGTACTGACTTATTACACTTATACCATCACCACCACCACCACCAGTAATCCACATAAGTTAAGGGTTACATCTCACTTAAGTTAAGGGTTAACTTATTATGAGATACCACCAATGTCAGTAAAACGACGAGTTTCTAGAGAAAATTTGTGAATGCATGTCAACAAACATATTAGATTACCAATTTCACACATTATAATACATTTAAATCCTTAGCCAGTGGAAAAGCGTATAAAATTAAAAAGTCATAAAACTAAATCTCAAACATTTACCGTTTACTCTAAGATTCCATCAACGAAAGAATCGGACAAAGCTCATTGATGTTGAGATAACAATACGGAACATTCTCGCGCCCGGTACTTCCCAGTTGTACAACTTTCTGTTCATACAATTTTGAACACTATTACCATTGCTAATAAAACCCCTATTAACAGTTTAAAGGACATAATACCTGGTAATAGTAAAAATATAGGTAAGTCGTCAAAAATGCAAAATTCATGTCTAATTTGTCTAAGTGAGGATTAAATACTTAATGATTTTACATTAGTGGTGAAGTATGTAAGTTATTCATGCATTAATAACATCCCTTGCTCCCTCAATTCAATAGTTGAGCCATTTCACACTCCCTAGTCCCTAGACTGATTTACCGCTCCCCTCGCGAGATGAGTCATCAGGAGAACCCGTGACGTCACTCACTGGTTCACTCATTCACTCACTAGTGGATAGTGGACAAAGAGATATTGTACTGTTATTATTAATCAGCCGTTGAGGTCGTGTAGCGCTGACACTTTACATTGTATATCTAAAGTAAAATTCATAATCCTACGGACTAAATTGACAAATGACTGACAGGTAAAATGATACCAGGAACAGCAAAATTAAAATAGGGAAGGGTATATGTCGATAACAATATATCGACAAGTTGTAAAGTACATACAACAGACAAGTTTAAATCAAGAATAAGTATATTGGTTTCAAATAAGAGGTACACATTTTGGTTTGTTCTATGTATCTTTGAGGTAGTGGATGGATGCCACGCATTTTTACCCACTACTTTTAAAACATAAAAAGGTTTCCGAGCCTGTAGGTAAAAAATAAAATACCATGTCCGACGATAATCAATTATCTGTCACGCTATGGCAAGTATGTCATAAATATCTATATAATTTTCGAATAATATTATTGCTGCTTCGAAATAAAAAAAAATATCTCTAATTAGCGGTCTACAGACCTTTTGATCTGTCGAAATCACAGAAAAAGTTGGTATATTGATTAGCCGATCAAATTGCCAATTTCATTGTCCCGTCTGGGTGCACCTTAAATCCACGATGTAATCATAATTTTAATATCGATAAGAACGACACTGGCCAAACTGTGGCAACATTCGTTCACACTTACTTGTCAATTTGGTCCGTAGGTTTATGGATTTTACTTTACGATTACTTCCTAGGAACCATTAGGTATGTTTAACATTGTGTTTTATTGGAGCAAAACTTTTTCGCACAATGTAGGCTTGTGTTTCAACAATGTACAGGGTAGGTACACAATATGGATCTTACCATGTCATACACCAATGACTTGACAAATTATTGTTGTATCAGATAGTTTTCATACGTTAGAGCACATTTGTTTTTGAATTTGAAACTCTTTGTTTTAAAGTATAGATTCATATAAATTTTTACCGGACATCTCAGGAAAATAGAAGTTTATTTTAGGAAAGTAGGCTAGATACATATTAACAAAAGCATCCAATTTGAATGTTCCCATCTGAATTGTTAGGCATAAAGAAGCCCAGTTCAGGGCTGAATAAATCTAGACGCAGATAATAAGGATCCGCGGATCCAATAACGGATTTGCGCGAGGCCAACTCATGCGCCGCATATTGGTACATATAAAACTGTGCTCATTTAAAACCCTTGCCAATATAATATAGGTTAATTTCTGTCAGTTTATTTAACATACATGGTTCTGTGAATTCGGTACCTACTGTTATCAAGTTATCATTGATTTAACTATGCAAAACTTAGGTAAATAATGGTGCGTTATTTCAACAGCTATTTTTAAGCCAAAGCTGCTTTCAAGGAAATATTCTCAATGATGTCAGTAAAATGGTAATTTTGCGTTCCCACACTTTTGTATCATATTTACAAACAAACGTAAACTATTTTTCTCAAACATGCAATGAAATATTGTCTTTACGTTCCTTAAAATGGGCTGGGAAGTATCGCTTTTTGGGCGCAACAACTCGAGAGGACTGTAAAGGGATTTCATATTATTTTTTAGGCCTAGGCCTGCAAAGTAACTTTTTTTTTTTAATTTCGACTTTCGAATTTTTATTTCATTGTATGTTTGAGAAAAGCACTATACATGCCTCGGCGTGAAAACGGATTCCCGGCCTCGTATCCCTATCCGGTATATACCCACTTGGCCGGAAATCCTCATTTTCCCGGCATCTGATGTAATGTACTATTATTCATAGTATACTGAACTGTCACCCCATACATACTATTATATATTCCATATATAAACGTAAACTTAAAAAAACAATACAATCATCTCGTCTAAATTATCATCGTGTTTTCTTTCCTCGCCTGTCAAATTTTTCTCAATTCAAAATTTCGAAATGTTTTGTTGTGTGAAACAGACACTTCAGGACAAAGGTAATAATTAAACTTATACCTATCTTTCCCAAAATGAAACACATCCAAACAAAGAACTGCAATTAGGGATTTTAGCATTACGTAGAAGAAATGCCTACGTGGGTAAATCATACAGTCGAAAAATCTTTCCTTTTTTATTGTACCTACTGTGACCGTGGGCGGTTCAACATGTTTTAAACACGTGTCATGAACTCATGTAGGTGTATGATTTTCTCTATAGTATACACTTTTATGGCACTCGAACAAGAATGTAATACCTATAATTGTACCCAAGTGTATTGTTACTGGACATATAGGTATTAAAGAGCGAAGCAATGACGCAAATTGCGCTATTTGTCTTACATATGTCCGTGCTTTTTGTGGTCTGTATTTTCATTACGTAAAAATTAGGTTTTTGTTTTATCAGTATGATAGGTAACAAAAAAGGAAATCAAACCAACGTTATCTAAATGACAATCTGAAGTTTGTTTAATCAAGAGTGCCAAGAATATAAATAGCGGGTAACAATGTTCATAACTATTCCAAATTTCAAATCGATAGTAAGTAGTTTTCGAGATGTTTAGTAATGTGACAGACGGACAAAGTCGCACCATAAGGGTTCCTTTTGTACCTTTTTGGTACGGAATCCTAAAAAGATTGTGCAATGAAACTTAACTACGTTTATTTTACTTCAGGCGGTACAACTTTTCCGTGCAATGCGGTCTACTATTTATCTACGATTAGTTCATTGCTAATTACTACTCTATATTTATGTGCTACATGACTGCTACGTAGCACGAACATTTCTAGTTCGACGCAGTGTCTTACGCGATAAACAACCAGACACCGATGTAAGAAAATCTAGATAGATATTAACTTACTAGTGTTTAGTGGACATTCAGAAGTGTTAATATAACATTCCATTACCAACTACAACTATGTCACTGTCCCGACACGACTGCAGCGACTTGAACGCATCGATTACTGCACGTAGCATTGGGATTTTTGCGTATTTGACGTACTGGCACAGCGGCTGCAGACCTCGTCAAATGTCGCACCAGTCGGGAAAGGACTGTCACGCGTTTGAAACAGGCTAGGTTAGGCAGTAACAGGCAGTGTGTGCACGATACTTACCGACCGCGCGTTCGTGAAGCGTATGCAAGGGATAGTCACCTAGTTTGAGCAGGTAGGCTGACAGCAACACCGCGTCATGTCTCGGCTCGGCTCTGTCCCTGTGAGCCTGCGGGGGCCGCATCAAACTCGATATAGAAAAATCCGTCGGCCGTGCGGGCGCTACCCAACCGCTCACACTGCACAATTTACACTCCTCCTTCATTTTAACACTAATAAATATCCGTAATTCCGTATATACTATCCGTTTTTTTTGTACTCGGTTTGTACTGGGCACTAGTAAATCACATATAAAAATATCCACTCACATCACAAGTTATCACAGCGGTGTTCGGCGTCAGCCTGAAAAGTAAGTCGGGTGTCAAAATAGTCGAAAGCTTCAGAACTTTCGACTCAAACGGCGTGTTCAGAAACGTAAAATATGATATCAATATTTAGCTTAACAGTCGGTTAAAAATCTTAAATAAAGTTTGTTTTAGGTTTTGTTTTTTGGAGTTAAAGGAAAAAAAGAGACGTGCTTATATGGAATCAATTGAGAATAACTCTCTTAGCAGTATTTGTTAATACAGACAGTTTTTCACTATTTAAAGTTTGCACTTATAGCCAATTTCTGCAGCGAATGGGCGACTACATCCGTTGCAAGTCAGCACCCCTCCATCATAGTTAATTATACCGCATGGCCGCTCCTGGCCTTTGGCGCTTAACGTCCACATAATTAATTAAAAAGGTACAAGATTTCAACCATGATGTGGTTATCGCATTAAATGCTTCGAACGTCAGTTAACTATACGGTTTATGGCAATTGAACTGTCTTAGTTGAGTCTAGACCTGAATTTAACTCCTTGCTGGACACTACTCCAGGCACAATACGAGTAGAAGGGTATTTTCAAAATTTGGGACCCCCCTCACCCCCCAATAAGCTTAAGTTGTTAACAAAAATTAACTCACTGTCAGTTTTGTGACAATAATTAAGCATAAAATTTCTATAAAAATATTGTATTTGTGTTAATTACATAAACTTTAAGCTATAATCTACATTCAGAATGTGAAAAAAGTAAATTTTTAGAAAGATTTTATGCTTAATTGTCGTCACAAAACTGACAGCGAGTTAATTTTTGTTAACAACTTAAGCTAATTGGGGGGTCCCAAATTCTGAAAATACCCTTCTACTCGCATTGTGCCTGGAGTAGTGTCCTGGAAGGAGTTAAATTCAGGTCTTACGCTAATTGGGGTGACCCAAACTCTGAAAATGCCCAGAAAGAACAATGGGATTACGTCTATAGGCGTTTAGTGTCCACCGTGGTGTCCGTGGTGTTAAGACACAAACATTAAAAAAATATTCACGTAGGCATAGCGACAAGTACTTAAAAATAAAAATAAGCCAAATCAACTGTAGCTAATTATCAGATAATAAAATGCAATTGCGACGCAGTTGATATACTTTTTACGTTTCTGAATACGGCTCTTTATCTCACACATGTAATCACCGGTATCTTTAAAAAACACGTGCGAATATTTTGTGGGTTTCCATGGCTAAAGGGTGCTTATACTGCTTATGCCATTCTTGTAATAGGCGAGACGACTAAAAAAACTAATTAGTCCATCAGTTAGATTATCAAACAATTTTTAACACGTATTTTTTCTTTTTTCTCGTGAACGAAAAATGACGACGGTACAGTGCGTTGAAGTTTCGCGTGACGTCACTCACGCCTATTAGGTACAATTTTTACTTAGAAGTGACGTCACAAGCCCCCACTCCGGAACTTTGATGCTCTATGTCTTAATATTTTTTCATTAATTAGAAAAAGCGAAAAATATGTGTTCAGTATTTTTGGACGATTTAACTGACGGACTAAACAGAATGCCATTTTTTTTTATGTAGTCGTCATCCCTATTAGGACCTTTTTACTAGAATCCGTTTGAATTTGAGATGGTAATAACCTAATTATGATTTATGAAGCTTAAGAACATTAAGAACCTTTCTGTGATAGAACACCACATATATTATCTCATTATCTTTTGCGAATTTCTAGGCTGTCTTTTGATCAATCCGATACTTAACACGTTTCGACCTATTGCGCTAAAAGGTCAGCAAAATCATAAATTAATATTGCTTCAGCTTTCACAATACTTTGTAAGCCGTGTGGAATCCCTTTGGAGCGTTGTGAGAAGCTTATGCAAAATGTGCCACTTTGTCGGTTAACTAGATATATTTAGTTTAATGTGTTTCTATAATAAAGAGCGATGAATTTCCTTTAAGTATTTGTTTTAATGTCAATTAACTTGATTGCTGATAAACTATCAATAACTAGCTTTTACCCGCGGCTTCGCTCGCGTTAAATTCGAGAATTGCGGAATGCTCCATACAAACTACCACCCCCAATTTTAGGGAAGTGCTGGGGTTAGAAAGAGACAAAAGGTAGCCTATGTCACTTTCCATCCCTTCAACTATCTTCACTTAAAAAATCACGTCAATTCATCGCTCCGTTTTTCCGTGAAAGATGGACAAACAAAAGGACACACACACTTTCCCATTTATAATATTAGTATGGGTAAGGACCATTTAAACATGGATCGCCACAAATATTTATAGAAGTTTAAAGTTATACAGCGTGTGTTGAGATAGCCGGCAATTATGCATATGGTGCGGTGCAGTGTCAGCGCATTGCGGGTACGGGTCAGGGGGTATTGCTGTGCGGTTCGGGCTCGCGATGCCTTTTGTGCTTGCTCTTTTCTAGGCTGAACCACAGAATAAGTAATACTGTCGTGTAGAAAATACACTTCATATGAAGCCGAAGTTTTGACAACGGGCCAGGGCCGAATACGATCTCCGTTTCGACTATTTAGGGTATTCAGAAAGCGTGTTATCCTAATAATTGCTAATTACAACTTTTTTATAGGGATCTTTATCTCGGTACGTTATGTTTTCAATTTCATTCACCATCCTTCACATATTTTGTCTGTATACGCGTAAAAAGGGTTCGTCAAGAAGCGAAGACGTTCGTCTAATTTGCTTGATAAGGGCTATCAAAAGTGATTAAAAAAAATTATTTTCTTTGTTCCTATACATAATCGTAACAGCAATTGCTGTTGCTATCAAGCAAAACAAGTACTTACCTAACAATATATTGATGTGAATGACCTCAACACACAAAGTACAGAATACCTACGAATAGCGGCTTTGTTTCAAATTGACAATCCAACATGGAGGTCAGGGTTCAGATAGGTATACAACACTGCCAAAGTTTTGTCAAAAAATGGCAATTTTGGACAGTATTATATACTTAGACATTTTTCATCACAAAATTTTAAGAAACTTTCTGTCATGTTCGAAATTCATGATTTTCATGAAGTTTTCAAATATGAATAGTGTGATGTGATTTCTTGACGATTTAAATTTCTACTCATGTGAATTTGGTTGGTAGTTGGTAGCATAGTGTAAAGAAGGCAAAGTAAACTTAACCCTTAAATGCATGATTTTTTCTTTTAACGAGATATTAATATATGTGATAGACAATGGTTTTCTGACTCTTGGAAAAATAAAAAAAATATTTAGTACCGATTTTAATACTAAATCAGTGTTAGAAGTTAAATAGGCTTAAACTTATTTATATAAATATATAATTATTTGGTAAGTTTTATTTGTAAAGTTTTACTACTATTAGAAAGGTACACTATTTGTGAAACCCCCATGATAAAATGTTTAAACATAAACTAATTACTAACTCCGAAAAAATCTGCCTAAATCACATACTAAAAATCGCCATCATCCTGTTTTTTCACACTTTTCCGCCATTTCATCTTTATGCTTAAATAATAAATAGTGAATAATTATATTATTTAATGTATTTAATTATTTATTAAATAATAGTAAATACTGAATAATAATTAAGCTATAAATGTGATGTTGGTTAGCTGCATATTGTCCATATTGAGTCATAGGCCATCAAATATATGATGCATATATACATCACCATGCATTTAAGGGTTAATGCTTGAGGGCATTTTTACATCATCCAATCAGTTTCTTGCATCAATAAAGTACCATTTAAAACTTAGAAAGTTACATCATTCATCGTAATAAATTCTCCGCCTATTTACATAAAGAGTTTATATTGGCACACCGAACCACATTCTTAATTTCGGAGATGAAACTATGATTCATGAGACTGGTTTGTTTACATCAAAACTTCGGCAAGACTGTTTCTATAACCAACCGATTTAGTCTCCCATATCTTATCAATCACATCTACGTATTATTTGGATTTTGGATTCAGCTAATGTATACAAATTCTCGCTATATATAACAGAATCTGTGCTAATTTGGCTATTTTAAGCATTATTTTATCTCGGGGCACATGCCTCTAGTAAATACATATTAAGATTAATTATTAATATTATTAATATATGCAGGTGATGGATGTGTAAAGAAAAGAAGAAAGATTTACAAAACATCATCACATTCATTATCATATTCACCATTGATTTAATTTATAGAGTAAATTTTACAAGAAAAATAATAAAATACCCTTACTTGATCTTTTTAAAAAAGTTTTTCGTTTGTTTATTTTTATCCAATTGAATGAATTTATTTTTCAAGTGACGATCCATTAATGGAGCTATCCACCATTGTTGTTGAAAAGTGATATGTTTGAAAAAAAAAAATTCGCTTCAGTAGGTATAATTTATCAAAACACACGTTATCTGCATAAGCGTTGCGGAAAAATCAGCTCGTTTGATCCCTGTGCGCATGCACGTGACATTGTTTATACACCCGCGCCCAAGGCCGCCATACTGCGTCGTTGCCGTTGCCGAACCACTAGGTAAATAAATATAACAGGTGATAGTGTCCCGAAAATATGATAAGCCTTTACTCCACGTGGAGACGAAAAGCTTTAAAAAAGTTGTGAAGAGAGAGAAAGAGAGAGGTTATCTAATCCTATTATCTATTGCCGCGCGTTTGCGGAGCGCGATGTGCATTTGAATTTGAATTAGACCCAGAGTTTAACTGTCATGACAATAACGAATTTGCCACCAGTGACTAGGTATATTGTAGATATACTTAGGTAGATAGTCCTTATTGCCGCCATTAGCATTAGGCGCCATTATTTATCGACCCAGAAATGTACGTCCATTAAATTTGCAGTGCCTAGTCACATTGTCATAAGAAGTAGGCGTCCGGCAAGATTTTTATATTTTTTATACAGTCCTTGAAGTCTTAGCTTAGCTTCTTCCTATATGTCTGCTACAAACGTGACTGTTTTTCCAATTCCGCGTAACACTAAACAATACGAACCATTAAACAAGTGGCGTTTCATTCCTAAAGGATCCTTACTCTTTATGTTAATAACCATTTTATCAGAATCTCTGTTGGTATTGCGTACGGACGGAATGGACCTTACCTACTACATTTGAAGCATAAAGACCCTTCAGCCATGGAAAGCCACATATTGATAGTTTCCAGAAAACACTCAATGACAGTAATCGGTAGGTATCGTTTGATCCCAGCTGCGACTGCATACACGTGACTTGTTTACCGCGCTCAAGGCCGCCATACTGCGACGCTACCGAACAATGCCTGGAGCAAACCATAAAACTGCAAAAACTGTAAATTGTTGATAGCTTCCAGAAAACGATTAAGCGCTAAACGTGTGTGCTCAGAATTCGTGATTAGTTCTAGAAAATACCTCATATTTATTTTTTCCAAATTATTAATGAGGTTCCGAACCAATAATCCTTAGAGAAAAAATATTAGTTGCGTTCGAGACGTGCGAATCTTATGTAAGTGATAAGAATTTATGATTATTTACTGATTAGTCAAGGTATAACTGAGAATTTCAACCTAGTTTGTTTGAAACGAATGACTATTTGTAATGGAAATTGCATAACATTAACAATAATTTCAATTCTAAAGTTTTCTAAAGATTGACCGTAAAACTTCGTTTAATATTCAGCGGCTGCTATCGAATATTTTAATGGCTTCCTATAATTTGTCTTAACAAAGATGGTCGAGATAAAGAATATGTAAAAGGGCCCGATGACGTAACGAATCCTTTTCGCCTTAAAATACGTTACGTCTTGATAAAAAATGGTTTAATAATAGGCGGGGCGCACGTGCGGCCGCGGCGGCAGCTGTCGTGACAGCTGGTGTAGACGGAACACCTTCCCCCCGCGCTGATTAGCCCCGCTTACCTGCTACCTGACGCGGAACCCCGGCCTTGCTTGAAGATACAGACGCTTCAAATATCAACCATGCTGAAGGCTTGTTTACTAATTGTGTGTTTATCAGTGGCGGCTGGTGAAAATTACTGCTAGGCAACACTGAGCAAAAAGAAACCTACCTTAACATTAAGGTACTTTACTAGTAATCAATTTTAGGCAAGCCAGTGGGAATCGGCTTGTATGGACCAGCCGCTGCCGGTGTTTATCCCATCTCATAAACGGAACACTCCGACAAATTCGAGATGACTTGTTTAGGACTAGTAAGGACTTTATCTCCATGTAATACGAAGCTGAAAGACAGGGCTTTAGAGCATTCGACGTGGATAGTCCTCAATCCTCCGTCCTTATCTCCATATTGCCTTATTCTTTGCTTTGTCTCTATACTTTGCTAATACTGCTGTCACTGTCGAGTTGAGAGGCCGTCTAAAATGTTCTAGTGGAATCGAGGATACCGAGTGCGAGTTTCTTTACTTGAGAGAAAAATTCTTCATTTCTATAAACAATATTCCCACCCCACACACATATTTTCCATGTTCACTTAAATGAATGAAACGAGGCATTAGATAAGCTACATCTCCCCTTCCAATTTGCCTTCAAGTGGCACGCTCAAGAATCAAATATGATTTGTGAACATGATTTAAACATAAGTGTGCTTGATACTGGCACTTATTTGCACAGTATGCACGATTATCTGAGCTTAAATATCTCGCATCCAAACCATGCACATTAACATTACCTCTTTAATTACTCAAACCGATAATTACAGTAATTACAGTACAGGTCATGATAGTAAATTAAGACATAATATAACGTAACACGTTTAAACGATAAATTACAAGGATACTTATTAAGCGCTTTAAAGTTCATTTGAATGTTATCATTTATTACCGTTAAATTATTGGATGGAATGTCAACAGTACACTTATCTCCCTTCGGAAGTTCGGCTCGTACGGGCGGGTATGGCGAAAACGCGGCAAATATTTTGGCAATGTTTTCTGGCGAATACCCAGTTGCAGCGAGTGCATAATGCTATTGAAATAAATATCAAGTACAGTTTGAATACAGTAAGTTAAGAGCGTAGTCGGGTTTGTTCATGAAATATTTGATCTGGTTAGACGCAAATTCACAATAACTTTTCAACGCTCTTGGCAAGCGAGCGTACTTCGACGGTCATGAATTAGAAATGAATTCAGTTTAATAACTCGCTGTTTGAATGTTCGAATGAGCATTAAATACAGTTTTGAAATCCTAAATGGTTAAACTGATAATATGAATCATTGGTAAGGGCTGGTCCCTCCGATGCACTTGGCAAGGCGAGCTGGCGTCGGCCCAATTTGTGCCCGCTCCGTCCCGACTAGACTAACATCGACCTAATAGATAATATTATGATGGATTGTTGGTTCAGTATGGCCACTTCCAATAGAAATTTAATATGCTCGTGATCACGCGAGATGTTATGTTAAATTCGCATAACCGATCTTCTTATCAGTGAGTAAAACAAAAATTTACCTATTGAGAACTTGTCGAGTGAAAATAGTCTTATCGCGGATTAGTTATCAATATCGATTACCATATCGTGACAGAGCTGTATCAATAGCTCGATAGGTTTTATTTAATCACGTTCCATTTCTCGTAGCTTAGATTCCAATTTGAGATTTATTCGGGCGTGGAAAGCAAATTTGCTGTGGAAAATGCTTGGGAGACTAGTGGAAATTCGTGTAGGTGTGTGTGAAGCCCCGCCCCTGAACAATGATAGTGGTTATTTAGAATTCACGACGTTAAAACGTTGGTTGTGGCGACGCGCACAAAGTCTGATAAACATTGGGCGAGCGAGACACTATTGAAATTTCATTTGCAGACCAAACCGTGCTCTTAGATATTCTGAGAGCTTTTGTAGCTGTCTTTAAAGTGATTCATAACTTAGTCCTTTAGGTATTTGCTGAATATAAACATTTGCATTTCATAAAACGTTGAAGTTTGACATTTATGCGAGAGATTTATTTCGAATTGATTATGTTTTGATAGTAATTATGTCGAAACATCACGCACTTATTACATATTACAAATTTGTCGATGCCGCCTATGTAATCCGAGCACGAAAGCACACAGAGGTTTCGCAAGAACTAACAGCTTACATAACTGCTTGCGCAAACCACTTAGGTGAGCTCACTTGTAAGTCAGCTTTAAGTTCGTGCGAATAACAAATCAATTGTTTATACAAGTTTACTTATTAATTGAGTTTAAAGGGGATTATTTTACTCTTTTAGGTTGATTTCCAAACAGAAATTTTCTTGTTAAAAATCTTGTAGAGAAAATTGAGCAGGAAAGCGGACCCTGGCGCTAGGCCGAGAAAATGCTAATAGGTTAGAATAATAGAAAATCTGAAAATGCTTTATTAGTGATATTCAAAAATAAGCGAAATTCATTATCATATCATTTTATCAACTTCGAGATAACAATGAAACGGACAAATATGATAAATAGCCGTACTTTTGTACAATGACCCATCCTTAACCCCAACGTATTAGAAAGTCGAGATTATGGCATTAAATTACTAGGCAATGGTACTGTGGACGAACAAAGCGATCGTGCCGAGTTGCCGACCTACATGTGTCGTTGAAAAAAGCTCGGATGTTGGGCGAGTAACGGGCCGCGGCTAATTCGTGCTGATGAGCGCCATGTTTACAGCAACGGAACTGCTCTGTTCGGTGTCTAGTTTATAGGTTCTGTGATGGACAGTTTGTTATTCGTGAGCGAATCGAGTATATATCCGTTATGGCAATCGATATTTTACCTACAGGTATGCAATTGTAAATAACAGTACCTATTATAAACTGTTGCCAGAAAAACAACGTATTACTTTACATTAGATTCAGGCAAGGCAACATACGTGTTGATTGTTCACATGTTTCAATGAACATTTTGTAGGAACGGTTCATCGACAGGTATATGGTAAAAGTTAATTTATAAAAGTGTGGTTAAACTACTCAAACTTGTACTTAAATGGCAAACTTTCCCTTCTCATGTACAACATAAAAACAACTACGAGGTCAAAGAGAAACTTAGGTACCTATTAACTATACCTTGAAAAAATCTAAGTTCAGTGGTCTTGGTTCACTCTTAGTAGTCTTAGTTAACTATAAAGGCGAAGTTAGCAGGCTAGTTTAAAAGGGCGAAAGTCTTGAAGTTGATAAAATATTAGTAGATTGTGTGAAATTTAGCAGAGCAGTCGATATCGAGGGCCGCAGGGCGGAGAAAGTATGCCTTTCACTCTGCACAAGGCTCTGCGTCTAATTTCAACAATCATACGTAAGCCGCGCTCCATTGTTGCTCTATTAGTCGGCAGAACAGATACAAATGAAACAATGTTGCTTTCAGGGTGATCAGCAGAGCGTGAAGTGCGAAAGCAAATAGGTTATGTAAGGTTTTCCTGATCGTGTCCGAGATCCCTAGTGGAGGGCAATTGGGCTACCCGTTAGATAAAAAGAGAGTAAATTTAATTGCACTCAAACAGAGGAAATAGATGCAGTGTATTGTTCAGTAGTTGTACTAACGGAGAATCTAACAGCCTTCGTACTGGGCTAGTTCAAATCCATTTATTTCAGATATGAATTTCTCCGCTACTCTTGTTCCAATTTCCATTGTTCCACTGAATGACAGATCGGTCGGAGAAATTGAGTCAGTAGGACTGTTTTGTATTTGGAACATAAAAACAAAGTTTAGAAAGCATCTCATATTGATCATACATGGCATGAACATGACAATCAAGTTGTAGAAAACCTTTTTGGACTGGACTCACACCATTTTAATTTCTTAATAAGTTGAAATTTGCCAAAACGCTAATGATACTTCAAACATCTTTCGCATAGGTAATCGGATATTTCGCGTAGGGAAATAAGTTGTAATAAACACATTGGTACGAGTTAGCATAGTTGTCATGCACAGCCAGCACAGCAAGACTAAAATCTACCATAAAATTGCAAATCTGATAAAGAAACTAGGAACTAGGTAGGTGCCATATTTAAAAATATATCGTAGGCGTACAGCGCTGACTTTATGTATAAAGTAATCGGCTAGTAGATCTAATCAGACATCAGACAAGGCTAGCGTAGCTAATATCATCAATATAAGCATTTAATGGCTTAAGCTAGAGCAATCAACATTACTCTTGTAAATTAATGCAACACTCTGTTATTTAACATTGGTTCATGGTACGATTATGCAAATTAAAATGGTGAAGTGATAACCTGAGAAGTTATACACAAAATATAATTTTCCCCAAGGTGTCTATAGTGAATTCGTGACCTTGAAGAGGTGTCATTCCTCGCAAAAAAGTTCAGCATACCGTGGTCGTGCTTTCATGCCCCGTAAATCGTCTCCTTTCCAAACGGCTTCGCTTGTTTATATAATTTTTGCCCACAAACTCCTTATTTCCCAAGCCTTATAACATATTATAAGACTTGTTGTTTTAGTTAAAGCGAGCTACGTAGATTAACTAGCGAGTTTGAATTTGGCGGGCAAAGTTATGACTACAAAGGTGAAGTTAGGCGGCAAGCTGTAAGACCGCACACGGGTTAATGAAAAACAATATGCTGTACGCGCCTAGAGAACAAAAGGCGACCTCACTGAGTAAAGTTTGCGATAGAATAATAAGAGAACAGCAACTAGTAATACAAGTATCAAACCCTCTAGCCAAGTAGCCAACTAATAGCCACGCATATATCAAAGCTTAGCAAATGCAATTTTGATTTGGCAAGATAAAAAATTCTGCCTCTACAAAGGAAGGTAAATAACATTTGTACGGGCTTTCCTGTGTTCAGGAAAATTAAAAAGCATGCAAACTGGCGCTGAACATGTTTCTTATTGACTTAATTATAACAGAAATAGGTAAGTTTTTCAGTGTAAATAATGAACCGCAATTTATTCCCCGATTTGAATTCAATTATCTCACATTCAGTGTTTCTGTTTTGGAACTTTAAACTGGTGTAATGTGAATTTCTCTTTACGGTTCTTCTTGTCCCTATTTAGCAGCTATGCCCAGGCTGGTAAAAATATCTCTCATTGGTTATATGTCATAAAATTTAAGCAAATAGGTATTAGTTGCGATCCAAGCCGGTCGGGAGTAGTGGGCCATGTCTTTGTCCGCAACTGGGGCGCCTCGATGGCTTTAATTGATAGCATTGACTGCGCGGACTCCCAGAGGGTTTGCTCTTGAATGTGTATTAGACGATTGGTGTGCAAATCGAGTATGGCCAGCTCAGTTTGCCACTAATCAAAGAACTGGAAAAGTTTGATTGCTGTGGCTTTTTCTTCTGATCAAGGGTGAATCCACGTAAAAGTAACGTGAGTCACGACTTCATTGACCGTTTATTTGAACTACAGCTGCAAATTAAAGCATCTATGCATATATCGGGAAAGTAACACTTATTTAGAGATACATTATTACTAGAACTTGCATCGTGAATAAATTGTCATAAAATCGTGACTCATCTCTTGCCCCATAT
This sequence comes from Leguminivora glycinivorella, assembly GCF_023078275.1. Taxonomy (NCBI): domain Eukaryota; kingdom Metazoa; phylum Arthropoda; class Insecta; order Lepidoptera; family Tortricidae; genus Leguminivora; species Leguminivora glycinivorella. Next base: position 6,979,325 of record NC_062987.1, on the reverse strand, counting down.
TGACCCTATAATGATTTACCGATCTGTACTTTTTTTTATACCACGTCGGTGGTAAACAGGTATACGGTCCGCCTGATGGAAAGCGGTCACCGTACCCTATGGACGCCTGCAACTCAAGGGGTGTCACATGCGCGTTGCCGACCCATTAGAAACTTGTAAACTCCTTTTTTGAAGAACCCCATACTGTAGTTCACAGCCGGAGCATTCGCGGGAGGAAATTCCTCTGAAACCGCACGGTGCGCGACCATGTAGGTTGTTGCAAGGTGTGTGGATGAGCACCCTTACTTATATTTGCGGTTACAATATTTAGCAAAATTGCTATGCTTTCCTGCAATCCTTGTCGGGCTGTGAAGTTGTGGGTCATGTCTTTGTCCGCAACTAGGGCACCTCGATGCACGATGGCATTAATTGATAGCATTGACGGCGCGGACTCCCACTGGATTTGCCTAGGAGCTTCGTCTCGAATATGTATTAGACGGTTTGTGTCCAAATTGAGTATGTTAAAACATAAGCCAATTTCATTTAACTTATTATATTGACTGGGATATAGACCGTCATTACCTTTTTGATTTATGTCGAGCTCCCGATATTTCGACGCAGTTATATGCATCATGATCACATCAACATATCGGGAGCTCGACAAAAATTAAAAAGGTAATCACGGTCTATAATATTCCGGTCAATATAAGTTAAATGAAAATAACCGTGAATCATTCAAAACTCTTATAAGCTGATCTTGTCACTAAACAAAGAAAACAAACTTTGATATCTGCTTCGGCGCCTTTTTCGTCAGATAAATTGATTTCTCGATTAACCATAGGTTACTCATATATTTATATACTGTTCCCTGCTGTCTTTGGAAGTCGGTTACAATATTTTGCAAAATTGCAATGCTTCCTGCAATCTTAGTCGAAAAGCAACTGGGGTGTTCGGACACTTCGAACTCCCAGAGGATTTGCTAATGAGCTGAGTCTCGAATTTGTATTAACAGTATTGTGTCCAAATCGAGTATATTATATTATATTGCAAATCAGGTTTGCCACTGTCATGTCACCTTTATTGGTAACTGGGGCGACTCAATGGCATCAATTGACAGTGTTGCCGGTGCTTCCGAAAGCATTTGCTCAAGATCTTCCTTTTGATGAGTTAGACGATTGGTGTTTTCAAGTCAGTTGTCAGTATACTTATTAGCCAAAATTTGTAAAATTTGGCGCGAAGGGTCCAATTCCTACTTTGGAATTTCGCATTTTCTTCATACAAATTGATTTTCTAGACCAAGAATTCTATATACTCTTACCTGATATAAGTTTTCCTACAATCCTAGTTGGAAGCTGAAGTATTTAAGGATCTTATCTTATATCTGCGGGGTCCTTACGGATACATTTGGACCCATAGGGATCTTTTGTGCAATTACCCCCTACAATCCTTCAGCTATTGCTTCTCGAACAACTCCATGTGTCCGATGAGGCTCATGGGTTGCTCTCTGAAGTCCTTTGGTTAGATAACCTAAGTAAGGCTATACTGCCTACCTTTATTCGGGAACTGAGCCATTGGCATAATTGATAATTTTGACGGGTACGGGATCTAAGAGGATTGGCTCAGGAGTTTCCTCTCTCGAATGCTATGATCGTGTGCTAGAAAATTTGTGTGTTCAAGTCGTAAGGGTAATTAAGCCAATTTTGTCAGGAGAATCAAGCTCCAGATTTTAAAATATTAGTCGGTAGTGACCCTGCCTGTTAAGCCGCGGTCCTGGGTTCGAATCCCGGTAAGGGCATTTCTTTGTGTGATGAGCACAGATATTTGTTCCTGAGTCATGTTTTCTATGTATATAAGTAGGAATGTATTTATCTATTTAAGTATGTATATCGTCGCTTAACACCCATAGTACAAGCTTTGCTTAGTTTGGGGCTAAGTTGATCTGTGTAAGTGTAAGGTATCCCCAATATTTATTTATTATTTATTTATTTTACTTCTACTGCAATATTCCTCCACGAGGATTTCTTTGCCCAGGAGCTTTGTTCTCCAATGAATGAATGAATGAATGTATTGTATAGGTTTAAGTACCTATTGGTTTTAGTTTCTAAATACGCTTCTGCAGTTACTAAAATATATCGATCGATGAAATTTCATTCATGCCATCCATCCATAATCCAATTTGCTGAAAAACCCGCAATCTTCTTATTGACATTTTTTGCAGTGTTTTACGTGTCGTGCATGTATATTTAGTAGTGTTATACCGAGCTATCAAAACTCCAAGACCAAAAAATATAAATATAAAAATACCAGGTGGTAAATACCAGAACATAAGTATTTTTAAAGTACTACTTTCATCGTTCCTCATTAATGCAATTTACATTTTAATTGTTTAGCTATATTTAAGACGCCTTTAAGGTAGACCTGAATCGCGTGAAAAATAGGCATTCACATTCGCAGTACCCATGAAGCATGACTAGCAGCTGCGCATTATAGTTCGATCGTAAACTGCGAGCCTCCCTATTTATCGCTGCGAATCTACGACAGTTATCTCATAATTAAGCCTACTACTGACCAAATGAATATTTAAACGTTCGACGTTACGCTAAAATGGTAATACGACACCCGTAGTACTCGATTTACGTCATCTGACATCCCAGTTCGCATAGAAAGCCGGCCGGCAGTAGCTGGGTATGTAGATTCGGTAGCTCCTGCTCGGTCATCGTACGGAACCCGTTTCGCACAATACCACAATTTCTTTGCGCCGATCAGCGCGGACACCACACCGGTATATATACGTGACACTATGACATTTATTTACATGTATAGGGAGTTCTGCACACAATCCACACGTGTTACAGATGGTACAACACGACACTGAGCGCGGCTGAATTCAGGTTATGTCGCGAACGGAAGCGCCGTACGGTTAGTGCGTCGTGTTTACAGTTGGCGCGGCGCTTTGAGCGAGCGTGCGAGACGACCGTTCGCTTCGCGGTTGACAGTAGACTGGCGAAGCGAAGCGGCGGCGGCACGGAGCGCGGAACGAAAGCTGCGTCGTAGCGGCGGGCGGCGCGGGGGAGCGGCGCACCTGCGGGACGCTGTACTGTAGGGATGCCATTTGTTTGTCTCCAAATACCACTTATTGACGATCGAAGTTTTAATTTTCAGTACAGGTGGTCATTTTTTTACGCACTAGTTCGAGAAGTGGTTCATTATATGCCAGGTCGAAACTTCGGAGGCTTATCTGTACTGAAAAACGTCGTACGATACACATGCGAAAAGGAAATTCGTAACTCGTGTCGATTTAAAACACTCCCTTCGGTCGTGTTTTAATTTATCGCCACTCGTTTCGAACTTCCTTTTTTACGCACCTGTATCGTAATGTACTATTATTGTGGATGGAGAGCACTAATACTAGGTTTTCTCAATTATAACATAATTATAAGTATAAAAATATATTAATATAAACATATAAAGCTTATTCAATCAGTTTTGTTAATATTTTTAGTAAACGAACAGCACATAATTATGTACTTACTCGTATACTCCTTAACTCAAAAAAATCTTTTTAATTTAAGATTAGCAGTTAAGTTCAAAAATGCATGTATGTTTCTTAGAAATAAACAGATTATTATTTTTCTAACGGCAAACGTTCAATTGGAAATGAAGTTTGCGGAACTTCAACTTTAGAAGTCATTATCAGGATTAATTTTAGACATAAGTTGTACGTACTGTACTCTATCTCAATAGGTACCTACATGCTAAAACAAAGCTATTTAATATTAATTTACTCTTTTTTCAAATTTCCTTCAGCCAAAAACAAAAGAGTAGATAGAGTGCCGCTTTCTTACATACATTGATTTGAAAGAGACGACACTAAGAAGTTGCTCCTTTTCTTATTTCTACTCTTTTTTTGCCAAGCTGTAATTATAAACATTAAATAAATGTCATATGCAAAGAAAAAATTACCAATGCCTCCAAGTGTTTCAAGCTGTAATTATTAACAATAATCCAGCTAAATATGACGCATGGCAACCCTCTCTTGTGCATTGCCTCTACGCAATAAACGCTCAATAAACTTTCTCATTAGGTGCGCCTAACCGTGCGACCGTACAACTTATTGAGACCCTATATAGGGATGTACTCATACAATTTTACAGGTAATCAAAAACATGTATGTAGGTCTTAAATCTGAGGGAGCGCGAAATAAAATCAGTCCCAACTGTAGGTACTGTTAAGACGGAGTGTTTTTAAATGTCTGAACATTTTGTAGGATGACACAAACGATTTCTATTATGAAATCAACCCCGATAATGCAAAAACAAAATAATTAAAAATATCAACGAATTTCAGTTTCTCGATTTCCAGAGTTTTTAGAAAGTTTTAATAGGACAGCGAAATGGCAATATGGTAAGTGGTACACTAAAAAATAGCTTCAGCGACAGAAGCTCTTTCCAGTATTGCAGTCACAGGTCGCTATCACTTAGTACTTAGTCCATCGCACACACCACAACTGAACTGATGTCTCACAGACAACCTCTACTACACACATAAGAGGAAAAGGATGTTGAAATTCTCATCCCACCATTCTTTTTCTCATCACACAGGGGTCAATCTAGTAAAGCTGCGATTTCCCTTAGTGTTCTGAACAGTTCTGAGCGACCATTCGTCCGTTGATGAAAACAGTTGACTTCCATACCTTTATCGGTGCACGAACGAACGAATGCTCACTCAGAACTGTTCAGAACACCAAGTGAAAACGCAGCTTAATGAAAGTCGCATGCAAGTTGCACCGTGTAAATGGGCCCTAAGCTGCCCGCATGCGTACGCGCTCCTTGCTTTTATTTTTAATTGCGCGCATTGAATCCCACGCTAGTTGGAAACCGTGTCAAGCATGTATGTGCGTAAAGTTACTGCTACATCGTAGAATAAACAGGGTCCTGCTTCGCTGCTTGTAACTTGTTGCTTTAAAACGCGACACAGGAATAGGCGAGCTACATATAAAATTATAAAATACGGTTCTAAAATAAGTTCTTACCGTCGTATACGTAATATACTCGTATATAAAATATTATGTAACATTTTTCACCTACTTAGCTCTCGCTATATAATGTAAATTTAAAAATTCTAGTAGGTACTCTCTCTTATAAACCAAATTTTCCAAAAACGGACATTTGTAGCGTATGTATCGTTTTCATCAACGTTAAAAATTTGTACGCAATATATTATTTAAAGAAGATACATGCAATGGATAACACCACAGATTAATTTCAGCATTTTGATCAGCGTTACGCAATCTAAATAAAAACATAAGCTGCAATCATACAATTACACCATAAAATGTAATTCTCATTTTTTTATTCCCATCCCGCCTCAAGTGCGCTTTACATAGTTATATGAAAATACAACGTATTACATAATATTTAAAGAATTACACAAGCAATTTCATCTTTTGAAAACATCAGAACTTTGAATAAACAAACTTATTAGTCTTTATCGAAACGCTAATATGTCTGGATTGCCTGGTGACTAAGCAGCGATGTTTCTAGGGCTCTTAGTCACTACTTTGTCAATTGCGCATGGATTTTAAAGTCACTTTATGCTGGGTAGGGGTAAGTTATAAATTTTTTATTATGCCCATTTTGACAACAAGAGATGAAACAGCGGGCTACGTGTGTAATAAGTTATGAACCTACCTATACACATAACATATAATAAATAACCTTTATTACTTACTGTCATACATAATGAAGTTGGTAACGTACCTATTTACAATAGGTATACAACAATATTATAAGTATATGGAAATAACTTCGGAAATGGGATAATTTCTCAAAGACAGTATGGTGACACTGTAATGAAAATAACTTCTCATTCTTACAAAAGTATTTAAGCATCTTTTGCGGCTTATACACGTTCAGACTTCAGACACCTATAATTTTAAACACTTCAAATTTGAAGAATCAAAATTCCATCTATAATTACGAATCAGTAGAAAATAAATCAAATAAACGTAAAGACAAGCCCATTCGCACCAGTGACAGACAAATGGCTAAAACAAATTGGTGACAGAGAAACATTCATCCTTATCTAATATGCAGCTATTTTCCTAGGCACGAACTTATGACCTCTAAGAGAGCGATTGCTAGTCGATTTCCAGTCGAAGTATTCTGATCAAGTGTCGTTACCATCACTTGGCAAGTTGGTTGCTCAAGCCAACTAGTCTAGCTTAGTGCTCTAACTATATGATTGAAATCCATGGCAAAGCATTATTGTAAGACTCAGTCCAGTGGCGTAGCGTCGATAGAACTCGATTCCCAACGGGTTCCCTTAAATTTTGCAGTATCTTTAGAAGTCCATACAAAACAGATCCCAAAAACCCCTCCGGCTTTACAACAAATTTTCACGCGTCGCCACTGAGACCTACACCCTAGTATACTCAAATCCATCAGAAGTTGCTGGTGGTGACGTGAAAACGACGTATTTCAGTTGCCACGAATGTGGTCGTAAATTTTGGTCCGCATTTGCTTAAGTATCCAGCCACGAAAGTTGGCCCTCACTTCCGACACAGATTTCCTCTTCGACGCTGTCTCAAACATAAACACTGTCACTCAGTCAGCGGCCTCGACAAGGAAGTGTCAAACTGAGATGAGTTACTTTGTGGTCTGTAACGGATTAATCCGTCTTTGGTATTCGGATTCTGCGGTTCCGATATCTTTGGTCTCTGGTGCCTAAAAGGTTAAACCATCTGTCAACATATGTCAACCATTTTGGTGCTAAAATAGAAGATGATGATGTTATACAGATCTGGAGCTCTCGTTTGGCTGGTTCACTTCAATGACCGTAGCCAATGGGAACCCACCGCTTGTTACATTACCCGAGCGAGGCTTGATAAATTGGCTAAAGGAGAAACGAGAGTAGTTACTGTTCTACTCGGACCAGCTTCTAAGATATCTAGTCTGGAAGACTAACTACTTAAAACGAAAACGTTTATAATACGCCTCGCATTTTAACAGGCAAATGGGACGAACGATGATTGAGTGAAAATACACACACAAGTAAAAATCTGTGGAGATAAGAACTCTTAAAAACGCCGCTGACAGTTTTATGTGTTGTGTGCCGCCTTAGCACGCATAAGAGCCGTAATAACCATTGGAAAACCAGTTTAAATTTGGATCTTGCTGCGCGAGATTACATACGGCAAACAATCGAATGAGTAGCCGTTACGATCGGTTCGGATACTTCGGATGTCAACTACAACTGTACAACTGCAGCGGTGTCGTTGAAAATATCTTTGTTAAAATGAGTGACGTTTGCTGACTCATTGCTGCCACGAGTAGGACATCCATGACGTTCATTTACATGCACTTGACCTACGAACGTCATCATTTGCATGGTGATGCGACACGTGTGTTTATGTGGCCTTTCATTACCGTGCGATACCTAAACATAACAGGTTACATTCATTGGTCCCAGCCCCTTCAGCTAATTATGAACTTATCAAACTTGAGTAACTTCTAAGATTTATACTTGGATTTCGATCCTTCTTTGGTCCATTCAGTTTTTAACGATTTAAACTACTAGTAGTTCGCTTTGATCTGAGATCTCGCGTTCTCCGAAAACTACCGCGCACCCTAGGTTTTGCTTTCCAACAATTAAACATCTAGTGTTTAATCTACTATTCTTGGATTTGTTTTGTCGTAGAAATAAAAGTAGTAGGTACTTAAATTACATTACCTACTTAAAAACAAAGCAGCCGTAATTTTTCTTTTCATAAAAAGCTCATTGCGAGAGTATTTTACATTAAAAGCGTTCCTTCGTAAGTTTCATGCAATTTGTTATTCGCGCATCTGTGGTTGAACACAAACTACGACTTTGTAACTACGAAAAGGTTAAACTAACTTTAAATGCCATTCTTGGAAACTATAGTGTTGCTGACTTTTATTAGAAATTTAGAATACAAAGGCAAAGTTTAACAGTTTAATGAATTAAATTTTCCAGATACAGAATCACGTAGTATGTTTTTCGTTCAATTTAATTCGCGGTTTGCTGACAGAAAATGCATGATTTATAGGTATTTTTGGTGCTTATCAGTAATGTAACAAAGTATTATGGTTATAATTAACACTTAACCCAAATTTCTAAACACAAAATACATCTATAACTATAACTCCCAATTTTTAGTTTTCGAATGTTCAAAGATAATATGCCGTAATTTCGAAAATTCTTTAATTCCAACCATTGTTAAGAGATGGACTGAAGTGACACCGCGCCCAAAATTTCGCATGCGTGTAAAGGTCGCAACCTTGGTAACCTTGGAGTTGTCTCGTAGCAATGTCATGCGAAATAGCCGAGGTTATGCACAAAGGCTTGCGTTACGTAATTCTAAAATTTTGCATTTGACAAGGTCTTTACATACATGGTGAAATTTTCTTAAATATAGGAAATATTCGTGTTGTTATTGCTTAGTGTCATGGACGTAGGGATTTAAATAAGATTGAAAATGGCGTAGTCGTCATCCATACTTAATACATATTATAAATGGGAAAGTGTGTGTGTCTGTTTATTAGTCCGTCTTTCACGGCAAAATGGAGCAACGAATTGACGTGATTTTGTAAGTGGAGATAGTTGAAGGGATAGAGAGTGACATAGGCACTTTTTGTCTCTTTCTAGCGCGAGCGAAGCCGCGGGCAAAAGCTAGTGAAAACTATACTTGTTTTTCTATGATTAAGAGGCCAACGAGAAGAGGGGTGGCGTGGTATCCAATCACCGGCGCGGCGCCCTTGGACACCCGAAAGCAGGTAAGTGATAAAGGAAAGAAGGTAATTAGTGATAAAACGAGGTTTATGTGTTGTAAAAAATAAGATTCAGACAAAAAAATATAATTATGATTTATAGATACATAATAGGAGATGCATTTCAGCTGATTTTATAACAACTCGATTATTTACACTAAAATAGAAATACACAAACGAAATTAAATCACGGTTTCCAGATATTAATAGAGACCATTAGCAAACAGATCGAAATATTAATAGAGCTCTTTACAAACAGCTCGAGATGTTGTGATCGAAACATTTGTGTCGTGATTGTCGATAGAAAATAAAAACATCAATTAATGAATTATAGTTTGTGATGATGGAAACGGTCATGAAACATCAAGCGGCGCACGTGGGCCAACAGATCTCGCTCTTTACGTGTAGTATTTGACGCAGCTCGAGATGGTTGTGACCAAGTAAGTACCAACTCTTGCTTGCGGCACCTGTGCCACGTTTACATTTGTGTTCAAGCGTGTAATGTTTCTCCCGCTAGTTGATTGGTACAAAATAAAAAATAAAAAATAGTGCGTGGAGTCCTTCCCGGCGGAAGAAGTGAAACTTCGTAATATAACCTTAAAAACATTCTGTCAAGTGACTGTCACGTTTTTGCGTTTTGTTTTAAATATTTTACATTGCTAATTGCTCAAATTATTGAAAAACAAGCATACACTCATGAAATACAAGTTCAAGATTTTATTTATTTATTTAATCTTTATTGTACACAAAGAAAGAAAAACTTATAGTACAAAAGGCGGACTTAATGCCAGACAGCATTCTCTACCAGTCAACCTTCAAAAGTCAGTCAGTTCAAGATTTTCACTTCAAAAATTAGCATATTATAATATAAATAAATATTATAGGACATTCATTCTTACACAAATTGACTGAGCCCCACGGTAAGCTCAAGAAGGCTTGTGTTGTGGGTACTCGGACAACGATATATATTATAATATGTATAAATACTTATATACATAGAAAACATCTGTGATTCAGGAACAAATATCTGTGCTCATCACACAAATAAATGCCCTTACCGGGATTCGAACCCGGGACCGCGGCGTAGCAGGCAGGGTCACTACCGACTTCGTCAGACCTCACATATTTTTGGCATTTTCTCAAAATTCGAGTTGGAAACACTGAACGTTAAACGTTTAACGCTGTCAGTTGGAGGTGGCATTACAAGTTTCACTTCAATTATAATTAATAAATTATAGTTTATTTCAGGAAACAGTGGTGATGGAAACGGTCGCAAACATCACGCGGCGCTCGTTTGCTATCACGTGCAGAGTAGTGAGTGGGTAGTGGGTACTAAAGACAGTACAGTGCATGCGTAACAGACCTTACCCACTAAGTAACTAGAACATTAAACAAAAAAACTACTTACCCAAGGGAAGACGAAACCTAATATTATATGCGAGAACACAGATGTCATATATACCATAGATCAAGCAAACGTATCTACTTAGCGTGTCAAATGAACTCAGTGAAATCCACTGAGTTGTCCGTCTTTAATCGCAGCTTGCAGCTTTCGGGCGTCAATTTTGTAAGTTGAAGTCAATCAAAACATAAAAAATGCCTCGTTACGTGATATTCAATTGCAACAACACAAAAATTATGAACAATCAAGAGCCTGAGACATTACAGGCAAGAAACGTACAAAATTTGACAGTCGGCCCCTATACAAATAGATGAACTTGTTTCTTCTATATAAATAAAGTTCTGTGTGCGAGAATAATACGTTATTCGATAGTGAAAATGTCCCGGAAAATGACATGCAGTAATTGTATGAAGATAGTGAAGAGCGCCCCCAACCGGGATTCATAAAAATTGTTATCACCGTCATCAACTTCTCCACATTCTATTGAGACAAGCATTGGGACACTTTTTGTACAAAATATCTGTACCTATATCTTATATGAAATACCACCTTCCTTAACTGCTACATAGAAGCACTTTGTTACTTTAACGCGCCGTTAATTTTTTATAGTGCCAGGTCAGGGAGCGACCTCGACTCATTACCATGTGACCCGGTAAACCCCGTCTTTTGTCCTGCTTCCTCCAACCAAGTTAGCCAATGGAGCGACAAGGATGGATCACATGTGAATATGGTTGGGGGTTTTTCCAGTTCGGGGAAAAATGTAAAGCTAATTGCATTTCTAGTTTTATCGCTTCGAGGGTAGTTTTGTCGGAGGCCTTATCAATTACTTTATGGTTGTTGAATGGAAAAAAGTTTTTGTTGAAAGTGGTAGTCGAAAGACTGCAGCAACGTTTCTGTTACGACGTTGTCGTCTCATTCGAATGTCACTCAAAAGTTTAGCAAGATGTTTTCAAATTTAAATTAAAAAACTTTAAAACTATTATTTTTTAATTAATTGAAGGTGTTTTTTGAAAGGCAAATTTTTGATGCAATTTCAACTACTTAATGTACCTACAGTAAGCAAAATACTTGTGTACCTAAGTTTATAGTAGCGCGTTGGTCAGTATCGCTAAAGTAGACACATAATGATGGTCCGATTAAAAAATATACAAATTCTTAAAAAAATGTTCTTGAATTTCTTGATATATCGGATATGTTACTGTTAAAAGTGACATTTTTGTTTGAAGACATACGTTATGTTTTGCCTCGGGTATACGATTGAATTTTTGACTTAAGTATTTTAAAGTTCGAATCGGCCGGTGAAATATTTCCGTTTTTATGTTTCTGCCATTTACAACAACTGACTTCAAGATTTTACACAACATAATATATCTTATATTTATTACGTATAAATATGAATTATAACGGTAAACCGTAGCCTTCTAAAAATAGCCTCACGGACACTGTAAGCAGTCTTCGCTTGAAAGTCCTTCAACTATGTTCCAGATCCGTTGCGGTCGAATTTAATGATGTAGGTACGATACATGTACTGAAAACTAGTGACCGCTTTTATGTTGTAAAATAAGAGGAACTAATATTATTATATTTGACATATGAGGACTTGAGAGTGTGTTTTCAAATAACTTATTTATCTATGATCGCCATAAGCCCTTTCGAAAATACATTTCTCATATTACAATTAGGTTAGGTTCTTTATTACAAACTATAATAGAAAGTTCTGGAAGTGGGTGGTGGGCGGCACTAAAATATATTTAAACTATTAATAACAAAATATATTTTGTTTGTTAAAATATATATTTTATAGTTGAAAAATGAAGAAAAATATCAATTAGACAAACATTGATTCATCAAAATCCTTAGCTCAGTTCCTATCAAGGGACTATTCTTTAATTTGAAATGAAAGTGATGAAAACCCAAGAAATAAAAGACTAAATTTTGTTTAAAAATACGCGTATAAATAATATTCAATTAGAAGCGATACACCTTCATGGCATTCTTCCTGTTCTCGGCAGTTAAGGATGTGTAAAAGAAATCTTTAAAAAAATATGCTTCCCGAATAAGGCCATGGTTATTGTGTCCGGGGTACAAGGCGTTTGAAAGTCCTTCAACTTTGTTCCACATTCGCGATCAAATGTAACAACGTGAGGAACGGTCTTAGGTATACCTACAATATAGATTATAATATAGAAATAAGTATAAACTTCAAACCAATAGTTTTGCCAATAAATACCTACTTAAACGAAAATAAACACATAGGCCAGTCAAACAAGATTTTTTCGAAGAATTCATTTCCAGAAAGATTGAAATCATCTTCGTCCCTTTATGTGTCTGTGTGACGTTTTGAATTAAAAGGTACAGTCAACAACACAGCAGTAAATACAACGTGCCAAAAATATGTATACAGAACTTTATTGCCTGTACATAAAGGTACAGCTGTGTTGTTGACTGTACGACATTAAAGATAATAAGAAAATAGCGTTGTAAATGCGTGTAATTCGAGTTTGATCTTCTTCAATGACTTTGTTGACTTACCAATTACCATAGAAAATTAGAATTAAGTATTATACCTACTAATGCGTCTTTTTACACAGTTTATATAGATATGTTTCAATTTAGTAAATACAAGCAGAGAATCATGTTATTAAATTTCAAATCCGACGGCTGGTGTCGTGACGGCAAACGTATTGAACTGTTGACCCAGTTTGGCCATCCTCCAACACAGATCGCTCACTGTTAGATGGAGCGAGGTCGCCACGCATAAATGAACGTGCTAATAGACTGCGCCCAGTCCATATTTACGAGCCTAGTTTAGGCCATTTTTTCTTCATTTTTTTTACATATTAATGTACTAAACCCGCTAGAATATACATATGACCATTGGGCACTGTACTTGATCGAATAAATAAAATAAATATTATAGGACATTCTTACACAGATTGAATGCATATAGTGACCCTGCGGCACTCCACCCAAGGCGGAGACGGAATTCGTTAGTGGTTTTAGACGGTAGTCCTAAACTGGTTTGTCCGTCATCGCCCCTGATTCCCCCGGACCGGGTGGCATGCGTTAATGCATTTCCCCAACGTAAAAAAAATGGACACTATGGCACTCTAGATCTAGATAATACCTAGTTTAAAACGTGGAAAAATATTTCGATTAGTTGAAATGGTTTCCAGTCGAAACGGCCGCTTAGAATTTGTCTGCATAAGCTATGGTTAGTTTCTTGCAACTATAAAGATTTAGCGTTTGTCCGATGTCAAAAAGATACCAATGGTTAGAGACGGATTCTTCAATTGGGCTTTAATACTAAATACGAAATCCATCGGAGGTATTCTAGGTTGGTTCTCCAGCATTACGCTGACTATGCAAGTTGTCAAGATATTTTCTCGGATACTTCCAGCTCTCACGTCTGAATCGGGTTGAATAAGCCACAGTCTTATTGCTCTTCCACAAGTACAGTCAGCAACAAAGCTATGAATAAAGCCAAATTGCCAAAAATATGTATACAGAACTTTATTGCCTGTAGGTAGAGGTACATTAAAATTGCATTCTTAGGTGTAATACCTACTCATTACTCTTACATTAACATTCACTTACGTCAAAACTACAAGCTTCAAAGTTGTTATTTGAAACTTTTACAAACCAATCTATAACTTATTTTTCATCACACCCGCACTTTAAATGTGCTATTTCACGCAGGCGGAGCGTGAGTTATACTAAAATCGTTCTCCTAAGGGAATAATGAAATGTCTTGTACCGTCGATTAACTTACTCTCGTTAATAATATTCAACTTCCTCTCCTTGTTGCACAATGTACTATAAACTTTCAGAGGTTTTATGCATACGGAATTACTTACGTGTCTAATCCTAGTAATACGTGTGCCAATACGTAGTGACCTCACCACAAACTCTCGATTTCAATGATTTCATTTTGTCTATTCTTACAAAAAACAAGTTTAGTATGGGTTTGCACATTGCTACTGGCGAATTTTCAATGCAAATTGAGACTCCAGTGCCTACTAAGATGCATTCTTAAAGGTAGATATATCGCTATACGTCACCCTAAGGCTTTGGTAATTCAATTCAATTCAATTCAAAATATCTTTATTCATGTAGGCCTAGTTACAAGCTCTTATGAATAGTTCATTACATATATATTATGATCTTAATCTAACCTAATTATCAGAGCAATTTATTGTTGTAAATTATTGTTCATAATAATATTGAGTCTATAATATACAATTTCATATAAAAATAATCGTTAAACAAAAAATATATAATAGGTATATGTATATATAAAAATACATGTCTAGAATATTTCTAGGAAAAATCCAATGTCCAAAAAAATACAATATTAATTTCATCAACAATAATAATAATAATAAACGTAAAAATAAGAAACCATTTCGAATAACAATTAATCCCACGTTGTTTTATCATTCATGTAGTCTTGTGTTGTATAATAAGCTTTGGAAATGAGTACACGCTTTACATGATTCTTAAATTTATTAATTGACAAGTCAGTAATATGATTCGGAAGTTTATTATAAAATCGAACACAATTACCCATGAATGATTTTTTAATTTTACAGAGCCGTGTGAAGGGCACCGCGAGTTTATGTTTATTTCTAATTGAGGGAAAATGCATGGAAAAATTCGCACGCATCCAGCAGGCCTACGTGGCCGAGTTGGTCACAGCGACGGCTTCGATAAAGGCGGTCGCAGGATTAAGTCCTGCCAGAGGTGTGAATTTTTCAATTTTTCCTTTAATTTAAAAATAAGTATGTATTATCAATCCTTATTATTTTCATGTGTGTGGTCTGGTTAAAGTGATATAAGATACGTGCCAGCTTCATGCGAATACTGCGAATGGCAAAAGTCTATTATTTGAGTAAGAAGCTTTCTATATTCTTCCAAGTTCTACGAACCAATTGAGAATTAAGATGTATTGAATCATATCCTTAAATTCTACGAAGCTATTTTGAAATCCGAAGAACCATTGATAACGACTTATAGAGAAATCACGAGGCGCAGGCGGCTTCTATTTCAGGACAAGCCGACTATTGGAATTGCAGCTACGATTTAATGAAACTAAATTAATATTTCCTAAAAATATTCACCTTTAGAGAAATAATAAAAAAATATTCCTTAGGACAGCCTATCAGAACACCGGTCTAACTGCTTCACTTGGTCAGTATATAATAAAATAGTATCTAAAGCTTGATCAGAAATATATGACTACAACGCGCCATGTTGCGGAATTTCAAAAGAACTAGTTTTTTCATAGTATTTAGCAGCGCCCTCTAGACAATGCTTAATTGCTTATACATTCCTGGACTTTACCAGAAGTTCCAGGTCTAGGAGCGTCCTTCCATTAATTATTTTTTGTAACACCATCCACCAGTTACGTAATTTAAGAGGATACGGTAGCGAAAATGCTAAAATGGAAAGGAGCCCCCCTTTCAACTTGGGAATTTTAGTTAAATATACGAGTGTTATTAACTAGATTTATCGAAAAAAAATTGTCCATTAAGAACAACTCAGTCAAAAGATATTTCAAAAAAATCTTTAAAATCGAGGTTCCGCTCTCGACTCTTTCCTCCTTCAAAACTTAATCAATCGGAACGAAATTTGAGAATCTGAATAAAAATGAAATAATCTATGTCGGACCGTTTAGCTTTTTTGGTTAATTGTTACCAATCTTGAGTATCACACCTTTTTTTGCGCCACAATGAAAAAGGCTGTTTTATGAAATTTTTGAATGGCTCTAGAGCCTTTAAAAAGCAGAATATCAAAAAAATCAAAACGGTCCGACACAGATAAAAATAATAACAATCTGTGTTGAAAAAATCATTGCTCTATCTTCAAAAACCAGGGAGGAAATAGTTGAGAGCGTTTGTATGGAGAATTGACCCCTACCGTATCGTCTTAACTACCTATGCATTTTTTTGTAACTAATCTCTCTCTTTCATTTCTGAACTTACCTCTACGCTCATCAACTGGAGAAGCCTCCACAGTAGGTACGGCAATATTTGTTCTTGTTTATGGGTCAAACAGATTTTAATGTATGGGTAATTGGTTATATCTCTCCTGTGGACATTACAAAAGTTAAGAAAATCTAGTGCTAATTTTTAGACTACATTCTAATGACGGGAAACATTTTTTTAGTTCTTGACACTCAAATACGAAAAACGGGATACGAATGTACCAGAGTCGTTAACTTTTATAATATTGTCCACAGAAGTGACGTTTTTACTAAATCTTTTTGACCCATTTACTATTCTTACCTGAAACAAATGCAAAAGATTCATTAGCACGTTAAATAGTAAATACCGTCGTTTTATTTAACATAAAATATTTTCGCTACCAGGTACAGCGGGACAAGTCTCGACTGGGGGGCAAATGTAACTGGTCCATTTTTTCCATGTTTTACAATGTTTGATAAAGTGTCCATCGGTTATATATGGTAGGCTTGTTCAGTGGATACATGTAGAACTCAACATCATAGTGTAATAATGGAAATAATGGATCAGTTACAATTGCCCGCCAGTCGAGATTTGCTCCGCTGTACCTTATATGATATCGTAGTTTAGTACCTACTCGATATTGATGATTATAATATAATATGTATTGGGTTGGTAAGAAAGTAATGAGCGAATCATAACCAATATTGTAATTTTTATTTAATTTATTATTTTAATCATTTATCAAAAATATAACGGCCTTCGTTATCTACTACTTGTCTCCATCGTTCTGGTAAAGAATGAATAGCATCGGCGAAGAAGTTCTTAGGTTTAGATTCAAAAAACTCAGCTATGTACTGTCGTAGATGGGCTTGATCATCGAACTTTTTTTCATTCAAGGCATTGCTTAGCGATCTGAACAATGCGTAATCCGTAGGTGCCACGTCTGGAGAGTACGGTGGATGAGGTATCACTTACCAACCTAGCTCCAATAGCTTTAGCCGAGTCACTTTTGCAATGTGTGGACGAGCATTGTCGTGTAAGAAAAAACTTTAGCATGCTGTGGACGATTCTGACAGATTTTTTGGTTTAAATTTTCAAGCTGATTACAGTATACTGATGCGGTAACAGTCATTCCACTTGGTAGGAGTTCCCAGTGAATAATACCATGAATATCCCACCAAACGGACAGCATAACTTTTTTCGGGTGAGGCTCTGTTTTTGGTGCCTCTATTCCTTTTTCGTTTGGAGTTAGCCACTGACGTTTGCGTGTGTGATTTATATATAAGACCCATTTTTCATCTCCAGTGATAAGATGGTCCAACCAGTTGAATGTGCGGCGAAAAGACAGAAGTTGTATGCAGATATCGGCACGGCGGTTTAGTTGATCTCTATCAAGTTCGTGCGGTATCCAAACACTGTATTTGTAGTTTTTTCCCAACTCGTGTAAATGTGTTTCTATGGTGACATGAGAGCAGCCTAACTCGGTAGCAAGAGTACGACTCGTTAGCCTCGGATCTCCTTCAATTAAGGTTTTTAATTTGGCTACATCAATCTTCACCGGTCGACCAGACTTAGGTTGATCTGATAATGAAAAGTCGCCACTACGAAACCGCTGGAACCATCGTTTCGCCGTGGCCTCAGACACAACTTCAGGAGCAACACGCTGACATATATTACGCACTGCTTCGGCGGCTGAATGGCCAGACTGAAATTCATATAGTAAGCAATGCCTTACATGCACTTTTAATTCGTCCATTTTCTTCCTTATATTAGCTCGGCGACAGCTAGTGAATGACTGACGAGAAACTGTGCGACTCGCCCTTTATATACTTTCGACCATAGAAGATTCTAGAACTCTCTCAAAAATTTTATGTGGAATTCAATCGATCGCTCATTACTTTCTTACCAACCCAATATTTGTATTGCTAACATAAGGTTGGTGTCTTCTCTACACATTTCGCGGGCCTACAGGTGTTATATAACACCTCAAATAACTCCACTCATTCCAAATTTCCTGCAAAATCCTGACAAAGGACGTTAATCCTGTCATGTCGGGGAAATCTCAGGGGGTTTATGGCGACCATAAACGGGCGTTTTTTGGCCGACCTCCCAACTACTATGTAAGACTAACATACGGTTTGCTACCTATAAACTACCCAAAATCTGCATCAATTTGTATGGGCACTGCACGTAGACGTTGCAGTCGGCTTACAGTCTCCATACAAGCATAGAGGAAAAAGTAATAAAGAAAGAGTTGTAACCATACATCAGTAAATTCGAGTTATTTGTAGTGACATCTAACACGCGTCAATCACGCGTCAAATAGCGTAAATTATCAGTACCATTACTCGACAAGAGTGTTGCGAATGACAAAAAAATAATATTAGGAGGATACGGTAGCGAAAATGCTAAAATGGAAAGGAGCCCCCCTTTCAACTTGGGAATTTTAGTTAAATATATAAGTGTTTATTAACTAGATTTATCGAAAAAAAATTGTCCATTCAGAACAACTCAGTCAAAAGATATTTCAAAAAAATCTTTAAAATCGAGGTTCCGCTCTCGACTCTTTCCTCCTTCAAAACTTAATCAATCGGAACGAAATTTGAGAATCTGAATAACAATAAAATAATCTATATCGGACCGTTTAGCTTTTTTGGTTAATTGTTACCAATCTTGAGTATCACACCTTTTTTTGCGCCACAATGAAAAAGGCCGTTTTTGGAATTTTTTTATTAGCTCTAGAATCTTTAAAAAGCAGAATATCAAAAAATCAAAACGGTCCGACACAGATAAAAATAATAACAATCTGTGTTGAAAAAATCATTGCTCTATCTTCAAAAACCAGGGAGAAAATAGTCGAGAGCGTTTGTATGGAGAATTGACCCCTACCATATCGTCTTAACATTTCCAAGAGTTCAAGGTTACTCCAAAACTACAAGGACAACATGAGAGAAGACACAATCATTGCATCATCCGGGATATATTGCAGTCTTTTGTTATTTAGGAGCACGACTGGGTTTTACCCCTTACACAAACAGCTGTTTCTATTGGGCGTTTCCGCAAAAGATTCTAAGAATTCTCCATTAAATTGGATTAATTTAACGTTTAATACAGTTCACACTCATACTGTGACAATTTAGTGAATTGATTTTGGTAGTTTGAATGTTTTGGATTCGATTTAAATGATTTATTACTTAGGTAGGTATTAATTCAATTCAACGGATGGTTAGCGGACGTCACAAAGCTAACTGTTAATTTAGATTTAAATTAAATAGACTTTGTGTCGGCGTCGGCGGCCGAACGTAATATCGACACTATTTAAAAAAAAACTTGTATCTCGTCTGTCAATGAAAAGAAAATTGTAGTAAGTATGTATGGAATGCATATAGACTTACTGCGTTTTAACTTTGAGGAACAGCGTGAAATACGAGATTTTTTAAAAGTAGTTACGATATAAGGCAGATCTTTCTATCTTCTTTTATCGTGAAAATCTTTGCCTGGTTCCCTGAGTCGACGGAGCCCGCTTTCTGCTCAGTTTGCTTTTCGGGTATTTAAAAATTCTGAAGCAATCTAAGAACCTACCTAACCTAACTATTGGTTTGATATGATGTAGGTATCGTCAAAATATTACTTAGGATAATATAAGTATAAACTTAGGATCTTTACGATTCCGAATATGATAGGTCGTTGCCTCTCAATACTTATAAATAACTCTGCAGTTATGCATCAATTTTGGGATGTCATATAGGTATGTCATTACTAGTAGGTATCATACGATTAGCATTTTGCCCACTGTCTGCCCTCGCGAATATATATAGTTTCGATTACGATTTTTATATATTTTGCTCTTGATTAAAACGCGTAAAAACGAAATGTACAACTACATTTTTGTATGAGCTTCCTCTTAAAGTGCCTTAGACAAGAATCCCATCTTTTTGCCGTCGTCAGATCGCGCGTGGAATGTCTCGCCCTAGGCCATAAGAGATGCCACTTAATGTGTTCATTATCTACGATCTAGGAGGGGCGGAGTCGTCAGACGAGATAATTTGAGGGATGATTACGCTTTATTGATTTTAATTGGCTATAAGTGTTATAACGAGGGAGGTCGTAAAATTAAAGGTCGATTTTAATATTAAATAGACATTCGGTAGGCTGTTTGAATGAAAACTGGTTGTTATGTTTGCTTGTAGATACTTACGTGGTTAGCGCTGGGTAACTTAATTTAAAACTATCGCAATTTACATTTTACACTCGGCAAAACCCCATTTATCCATAAATACCAAATCGACAGTATAAGTCATGGAATTTCACGAGATATTTGGTTCAGAAATACGAGTACAAATCTCCTCTAAATAAAACAATTCAATGCCATTTTAATGATACTGTTTATAAAACCACTTTGACACAGTTCATTTCAGATTATATAGCTAACTGTACATACAGACAATGCTAATTAGGATTAATCGTCATTTCCAATCGTTATTACCACAAATAACAGGGCGCACGGCGGCAGTTGCAGACGCATATAATTTAACGGCATTATAAATCGACGCGTTTGCTTCATTAACATTTTGCGTTCCCTTTACGGGCTGATCCGAGTGAAACCGCGCGAAACGAACTCCTTTTTGTCTGAGAAAAAGAACAAAACACAAAAGTTCCAGCCAGCTGCGCGCGAGCATCCTGTCAACGTCAGTACACCTTTTTGCATTCATTGATCTCGGCGACATACTTCCATCCTTTACACTCACTCTTGAATTTCCCGTGGGTGAAAGAGATGACAGTAAAAAGTAGCTGGCTCTTTAATATCCATAATAGTGGTTAAGTGC
Organism: Leguminivora glycinivorella; assembly: GCF_023078275.1. Taxonomy (NCBI): domain Eukaryota; kingdom Metazoa; phylum Arthropoda; class Insecta; order Lepidoptera; family Tortricidae; genus Leguminivora; species Leguminivora glycinivorella. The sequence continues at coordinate 6,958,363 of NC_062987.1, read as the reverse complement.
AGCAGTCTTCCGCAAAGCGCCGTGTTCTTTGATAATGTGTTTTGTAGTAAGGACGTGCTTGTTTATTTTTAGTTGTACGAGCTCGGAGGGCGCCCGGTTGTCGATAAATTGTCATTGTTGTGACACAATAACTTAACGCTCGGGCTTCCCAAACGGTTATCTTACGACTTAATACGGAGAAACACCCTGAATACTCTAACGCGTGAATATTCAATTAGTTACACATTATTTCTTACAAAAGAATCGGCATCCTACACAGATTTTTATGCAATATACCGAAGTTACCGAACGCTTTTCTACTAATTTGTCTTTACAACGCAATTTCTTTTCAAAAAGTTTTTTAAAGTCATGTCATAATGCTTACAAGAATTACATTATTTGCAAACTTTTACTGCAAATAAGTTTCATAGACAAATTATTAAATTCACTGAGTAATGATATGCTTTAATAGTCATGTGTCAATATGTAAGTTATAATAACAAAGATTCCGCTCAAAATGTAGGTACCTACTTGGAAGCGAAAAATCTTACGGAGATAAGGTTACATCTATCACTGATTTTTTACACGTACCTATTGAATAAAAGTTTGCCTTCGACGTAGTTTAAAAAACTGAAGAAGTCATTAATTAAGGTAATGATAATACAGTAAGGGCCGACCACACCGGAACTTACCACAGTGTATAAGTCATGAAGTAATTTATGAGCTGCGTTTTTGTGCTACATTTTGCTTCGTAAACGGTGTGTCAATGTTTTTCTAGCAACAGCGGCAGATCTTTTAGACATTGTTTTATAGAAATCTACAGGAAAGAAGCAAAAAAAAGCTACTTAAAATACTATTTAATGTTATTCATTAAAGCAATATTACATACATACATACAATCACGCCTGTATCCCATGAAGGGGAGGGGGGGGGGGGTTATCAAGGGTTAAAGCAATATTGTACAAGAAAATTCATGCCATTTCCTGGCAACTTCTGCTTTTGTGTCTTCTTGCTTTATTTTGTGTGTGTTTGCGAATAAATTATTTCTAATTTATTCTAGTCCTAAACTTGTATACAACGAGTCCCTGATGCCTTAACGGTACTTTCTAGCATATATGATATTTTCGAAACCCTCCGAGAAAATTGTAACCTCTGTCCTTGGACCGCTTACAGCATTATCATATTGTACGAGTATGGTCTTCTTTAAAAGTCAACGGGACGTGTGGCGTACCTATCCTTGTTGGTCCCAGGTTAATTTTTCCGATTTTTAATTTAAAACTTTATTTCTATAAGAATTCAAAACTCGAATTTAATTTGTGCGTGTACAAGTACGCGGGGAATTACGAGGCTGTAGCATAAAATAAGAGACATAACTTTACATTTAACGCTAAAGAATGACGAAACTTATCCAATCTTATTTAATTTTATCTCAACTTAGCGCCTCACAAAGTGGGTCTCCACTACTATCAACACAGTCGTCGACTTCGGTGATATAATTATAGCGATAGATAGCGTGAAGCGGTTAAGGTCAGCCGTTATCAGTTGTCGTTCTAATCGCCTCTGTGAGTTGATCGTTCAGCCGTCCAGTATAATAAGAATCTATAATCTACACGGTGTTTCCGGTATCACTCAAAACCTCAGACACCCCAACTGATTTTTATTTTTTTAAACTCATCTAGAGTATTCATCTTTTAATCTGATCGTTACTTTTTTTTAAATTGAATTTTTAATTTTCTGTACAGCTCTACTTGACTTTTAGCTCTACACTCAATAAAATAATTGCTAACTACCATCATAAACCATAAGACTATTTATTTGTGTACGTTACTGCAACGACATAAGGTTTACCAATAGACAGCTAAGATGTCACTGTAAAACACTTTAAAGCTTTGTCACAGTAAACTTCAAATTGGACAGGTAATCGCAGTAAGCAAATAAACTCAATATTCAAAATGACAAGGTTGTAATTAGGTACGAGTTCAATTTGTTATGACTTATGATAAACATTAAGATTAAACTGACAAACAACGTCAAACTAGTAGCGGAAAAAATAATCGTCCAAGTAACCAGCCAGTATTAATACCCCTAAATATTGAAAAAAGGTAAACAACCTCTAGCAATGCGATATACACAATGTTGTATTACGAGTACAATAGAATGGGCACGTAAAAAATAACTAATAATACTAATTTAAATAAAAATATTACCCCCATCAAGATATAGCTCAATCGATTCTACTCTCGATTCTGAACAAACTGTTTTCAGGTTTTTAGTGTTAAGTGAAACACGGTGTATATAGGATGTTACCATATTAGTCACGAATATTTTAAGGGACGTTAATTAACATCAAAATAATTAACTTTCACTAGAAATTAAAACAAAATTTTCTTATGATTTTATTGTAACTAGAGATGGGCCGAATATTCGGTAAATATTCGGTATTCGGCATATTCGGCAAGTTTTTCAATGTTCGTATTCGGCCGAATAGTTCGGTTACATTGCCGAATATTTACCGAATAAACAAAGTAAATAAATAGCGTAAGTTGTTTCGTAATTCATGGGATAATGACATCCCATTTCAGGATTCTAAGGACCAAAGGGGGTTATAAATGCGTTAAATACCTACAGTATAAGTACCTACAGTAAATTATGTAAAAAAGTAAAAATAACATAGCTTACGAAACAAAAATCTAAATTTTCTTATGCACTCAATTATAGGAACATTAAGAGCCTTAGTTAGTACCCAATGTACCCATTACCAATCATTGAAGAGTTTTTAACTCTAAGCCAGGATTTAAAATATGGTGGAACCGAATATTCGGCCGAATGTTCGGTTCGGTAACAGCTGAACCGAATGTGCGGCCGAATATTCGTATTCGGCAAAGTCCGTATTTGGCCCATCTCTAATTGTAACAAAAAAAAAATTATTTTCGAAATAACCATCCCCTATAATGTAATTGCCTGTCAGGATGTTTAACACTGTCTCTCATGACACTTTAACAGTGTGCAGTGTCTAGAGAGATCTCATTTAATTATTTTTTCTACTCCCGAACTGTTATTCGTCATTTACAGGGTCGTGCATACATCTTTAAAACCCTACATAAAAGTCTATTCCCAAAGCCAGCGTCCGACGGCTTTCAGCGCATGCGCGCAGTATCGAAAAAACTGAAAACGAATTGTTTGGCTCTGTAACCATGGCAACGCATTGTTATAACGATACTGCGCGCGTGCGCGGGAAGGCTTTGGGCAGCTGAGCTGACAGTGCAAACCTTTGCGTCAAAATACAGGAAACAGTGTGAATTTCACGAAAATTATTCAAGAAAACAATGAAAAACTAAGTGCATGGTCGTAGAAAAAGTATTGTATGCAACGGTGTTTAACTGAGTCAAAAAATACTCGTGGCGTTTAATAACAATTTTCGGCTTCGCCTCAAATTGTTACCCATGCCACTCGTCTTTTTTGACCTCCTTTAAACGCCTATTGCATAAAATACTATTATAAACAGGGTATTTTAACATAGCACATTCTCCATAAAAACATAACAAAATACATAAATATACTCCAGGAGCGGGTACTATCAGCCGTAAAAATATCCGAGACTAATTTGATAACACCTTATATATTTGTATAGATAATAAGTAGGTACAAAAATCTCGAATGGACGAGCGAAGTATGCGGGAAAAATCCTCATTTGAGCATCGGCTAGTCAGGGCTGTGGAAAATGCAGTCTTGAGCAGTGGGAATGTGGGACCAAGTTGCCAACGTTGTCCTTAGCTTGTGCTTAGAGTTGACTAGTCGCCATTGCTTGGAAGACCTTAGCGTGGACTGCGGTACAGTATAAATAATAAAGAGTACTATCGTACAGTATGGCCACTCCCGCTCCCCGCTGAAAGTGACACCCACCCCCTCTCGGTTACCTCACAGTTACCGCCTGTCAAAAACGCGAACAGTCGACCTGTCATATTTTATTCATACAAGCATAGTACGCGTTCACCTACACGAGCTTAGACATATATTTGATCGCCAGTGTCCGAGGTGTGACTGCGGTCTCTTTGGGGGCTGATCGTGGAATATAATACATATTTGTCGATTGTGTAGGTTTGTAAAATTCATGATTAAGTCCCATAGTCTTCAGGAGAAAAGCTTTACGCATCACATCAGATCACCTGAAAGTAGGTAGGACTAATAGGAAGCGTTGCCGAATTGCTACAATTTTTGGCGTTTTTGGAGCATATAATTTAGGTACTTCTCTATCGCCCTAATATTGAAGCAATGGGGATCAGCGGGCCGATTTTTGAGTCTCACGCTTTCGAATTCAGAAAATTGTCACTAAAAATAATAGGCAAGTCACCGTATTCAACCGGTATTTTAGTGACAAAATCCCGTATGCGAGATTCAAAAATCGCCTTCCAGGACGAAGACCGAGGACGTAATATGCAATTATGGACCTGCAATTACCGGGTAACATTCGTTTAGTATTTTTTTTTGAAATTAATCATTAATAGAATCTATCAAATTACCAGAAATATTATCAGTCAATATTACTCGAATTTACTGGACTAGCAATCTCGTAGCCAATCAGAATACACGTATGACGTACGGCCGGACTGGCCGGAGGAATCCGATGGACCGATTCCGGAACGGAGATATATCCGGATCCGGAAATATAACAGCCTTGTTCCGAGATCAAGTGGTAGTGCATAACGATTAGGTTTCCGGTTATGTTATAAATGACTAAACATAGGTAATAAAGATTTACGTTATTGCTTTACCTTATTGGTAGTTACCTAATTGCGTCTTTGCTTTGGGATTAGAGGTCGTCAAGTTTTTATGAAACGCTAGAAATATTTCTCATTTTAATACGAGAATTTATAGCGAAAAAAATCAATACTTAGTTATCAAACTAAAGTTTTGTACCAGCTTTTGCAAACATATAACATATTACCTATATGAGGGTGAATCAACTTTTTCTTGCCTGTTATTGCCATGGTTACTATCTCCCGAGTCACGCTGGTTTTATGCAAAATTATGCTACTATAACCTAACCACAAAATTAAAATTTTGAAAAAACCCCGACCGCGACATAGTAAACCGATTTTCATGAAACATGGCTAAGAACACTCCCGACTAACTCAGCTTTAAGACAAAAAAAACTAAATCTAAATCGGTTGTATTGATAATAATATATTATGACTATTATCTTTCTTAACGACTATAATATAAGAGATTATGACCCTTCTCGCGTTTGTACCGTGACGTGACCGTCTTTTACCCCAATCGCGATAATATGTTGTGTAGCCTCTATTTTTTTCGACAAGTTATTAACTTTACACTTAATTTAACTTTCCCACTGCCTTATTTGTAAATATTTCGGCCAAACAACGACTCTACATACTTCGCAAAGAGATAACATCAGAAATTCAGAAGTCCTAATGTATTTTTTATCTCGCCAAACAAATTAATTGGCACCTGTACCGTTATCATCTTATATTTTTTCTCCAAAATATTTTTGTATTAATTTAACTGATGCTTATCACAAATTACTGTTTCATTAACATAATCTTTACACACCTTCAGAGCTTTTAGGTTAACTTTTTATTGATTTAACAATCTTACCTGAATTGCTTGTCTGAGATTGTTGAGAATGAATTTAATTTTATCTAATATACCCTTTTAAATATATTAGATTAGATTAGATTAGATTAGATATATTTATTTCACAACATGATTACAGTACAAATTACATTTATGTCAATTTATAAGAATCTATATTGTGACCGTCAAAAAAGTTAAAGAAAATGGTATCAATATAATTAAAATAAGTTAAATTTGCAGAATATGAAATGATCACCAAAAAAGGATCGTCAAGTAATATGAATAAAAATAAACACAACAATGTCAGAATAACAATAGGATAGTGAGAATAATAAATTATACAGTTATATTATTAATTATATTTAATTATTAATATTAAGTAAACCACTAGATTCCATATACTTACTTACAATTAAGTATTACATTTTACAACACCATGTGTAACTGTCATAGTTTGCTCCGTTCTTGATTTGTAAATTTTTAATATTAATATACATATAGGTAATATTATAATTAGCACATCTATAATTAATTAAGGAAACTGTAGGTCTTTAGCGTAGACAGTATTAATGTAGACATTTTTGTATATGACCGTTTGTTTCTTAAAATTAAATAAATAAATAAATAAATTAAGTACCTACAATTAATCTGTAATGCCCAGTGTTATCTATTCTAAGAAGTGACATAATTGTTTTATTTTATCTTTTTGAATGGTATGATAGTCGTTATCAGTACATACGCCATCGTTTAATACCTACGTCAATTAAAATCGAGAGTGATTATCTTTATAGTAATAATTTAAGACTATTATATAACAATTAAACTAAGCCATATAACTTTGCTTATTGAAAAGCTCTACAGATTTTGAAGCCATAGAACAACCTTATAATATCACACTTTGTAAAACGATTTCGGTAAAAAAAAAAACATACCTAATATTTACAACAAAGTACAAACTAAATCGTTACGCGGGGTCGGTACTACTTGTGTTCCTCTTCCATTCTCCTTGATCTGACCTCTGTCAGAGATTTCTTTATGGTAAGTAAATTGTTTGCCAATGAAACCGATGCAAAATCATGCCCGGATGCGGCAGGTGATGGGCCCAAAACTGGAACAGTGGAAATAAAGGTTCGGCGGCGTCCAGTAACCCTAGCTCCTTGTCGAACGATTTCGCAGTTAACGGTCCGTACCGCGACCGTTAAACTGGTTCCAACCTTAATATGTATGCATTTCTGAACTTTATTCCCTGGAGATAAACCTCTAAAGTGCATAGATATGCCGCTTAATGTGCATATCCCATTTGTACTGAGATACCAGCCGGCCTCGCCGAAGAGACAATTGTTGGTGCTACGTGGCAATCGAAACGCTGTCTGACTTTGTCGCGCCAGTACAGAAGAGCGACAAGGATAGCTAGTTGTCTAAGCAATGTGACATTGGCTGCCCAGCGCGGGACTTTCTGCATTGCATGCTTTTAAATCTTATTTGTCATCGTTATCTTGTTATTACGAGCTTTTATTTTGATACCAGTGTTCGGGTGAAAGGCAGTGTTTGTTGACACTAAAAATTCAACTAAAGCTTTTTAAAAGAGTAAGTTATGGCTTTAAGTTTTTGAATTCCTCTTTGTTTTTCTCGGGTTTTTGGTAACTTTTTAATTGAATGTCTGAAACAAAGTGTGATTATGATGTACAGTGCAACCAAGTGTGGCAGCGAGACATTATTGCTGCAAACGATGTACCTAATAAATTATGTTGCTGTCCACATTTTGATACTTCCAAACCAGCCAGCAGTAAAATCGCGCTGCAATACTGATGCATTAACGTTGCTTTGTCGATGGCAGTTTTTAAGGAAAGACCAAAATCTGTGCCTGGTGAGGAAAGTTACGGTAGCCAAAAGTACATCAAAAATAGGAAACTCGTTATTAGAATAGTTGAGTCTCCAGGCAGGCAATCATGATGGTCGCGCGATAAATGATAAAACATCTGGCCGTCCCTATCGCACTTATGAATGGTGCAATTAAGGATGGCCAGATGTTTTATCATTTATCGCGCGACCATACTTGCCTGGCTGATGTGCCGACGGAAAGTTTCCAAAATCCTGAAATTTTTACATGGGAAAGCTTCGGAAACTTTCCATACTTCGTATGGATAATTGTATAGATGGAAATTTTCCATTTCATAAATTTAAATTCCCTTTATTTTTCGTGAAAGTTGCGTGTATTTTTCAAGAAATTTAAGATTGTTTTGGAAAGTTTCCGCAACTTGCAAATCACTAGTTGAGTCGCATGGCCTATAGTGGTATGGTTGGTAGTGGTATGGGTGTGCGTGACTCAGCCAGGGAGGCAGGGATGTTTTTCTCTCATCGTGGCGCATTAAAGAGGTAACAATGTATAATAGAAGCAGCGAAGACCAATATCACACCTCGGACACTGGCAATCAAATATATGAAAGAGACGCGTTCCTAGCACTCAGTCTAAGCTTGTGTAGGTGAACGCGTGCTATGCTTGTATGAGTGAAATATGACAGGTCGACTGTTCGCGTTTTTGACAAGCGGTAACTGTGAGGTAGCCGAGAGGGGGTGGACGGCACTTTCAGAGGGGAGCGGGAGTGGCCATACTGTACGATAGTACTCTTTATTATACTTTGCAATAGAGGATTACACCGTACCTACTACAAGAGTAATTCTAAAAGCAGGAAACTTGTCATTAGAATAGTTGAGTCGGTAGTGTGCGTGACTCAGCCGAGGTGGAGGGATGTTTTTGTTCCTCATTGTGCACAAAGAGGCAACAAAATTACTTACTGTATGTTAGGGATGCGCGAACATATTTTTAAAAACTTAAGCTATAGGTGATTACACTGATTACGGAAGTAAATCTAGTGTTTTAAATATTATGATTGGTGCAGCCGACCCTAAACAGCGCGCAAATCGCACATGATTTTAGCTTCATGTATGAATGTTGAGGCTACACACAGTTAAATACACCAATCAACCGCAATGTAATGAAACTCGCATGCGAGTTCTCACACCGTGTAAATAGGCCCTAAATGTGTAGTTGATATTACTAGGTATACTTAGCTAAACTGTGGAATGAATTGTCGCCTGCGGTATTTCCGGACCGATACGACCTTCAAATCTTCAAGAAAAGAGCGTACACCCATCTTAAAGGCCGGCAACGCACCTCCAACATCTCTGGTGTTTCTGGTGTCGGCGGTGATCCCATAAAAAAAAAAGCGTTATATTATTCTAGACACCGTAGTCCGTAGAGGGTGCAGGCTGGGGTTCAGGCAGACCGAAAAGAGATGGCGGGATGACTTGGACGCATTCTATCCTTGTTGGCAGGATTACACAGGTAGAGTGGACGAAGCGAGAGGCTAGGAAAAAAAGTGTTATTCTAAAAGCATATGAATCTCGTCATTAGAATAGTTGATTCAGATGGCGTAAGTCTGTATGTGGATGTTTTTGTTCCTCATTGTACACAAAGAGGCATCAATCGGGCATTCACTCACTGTGGCTTATACTAGGGTTGTCGCAGAAATATTAAAATAAAATTAGATAATGTTTCAAGTACATTTGCCTGCTTTTCGTAGCTATAAAAATAATTTCAGACCATTTATTCGGGTTGAGTGTTTTCTGACTGTTGCCCTGAACTTACAGTAATTACCTAGTATAAATGTCCTCGACATTCACCCATTTATGTCTACCCTACGTAAAGATCAAACTCTTATTATATTTTATCTCTTTTCAACAAACATTAATGTTAAAAAGTAAAATGTTATCACTGTAATCAATGACTCCTTAGATTTGTGGTTATTTATAAAGAAATTATGAGTGGGCTAATAAAATAGAAAATAGAGTTCAATTTCTTTTGGTTAAAAATATAATAAGAACAAAAACAAAAATTAACTGTGTTCCATTTATTTACTTAAACTATATTGCACAAATATACACAAAAAAATTACAAATGGCAGACTTAATGCCAAAATGAATTCTCACTTATTTGCCGGTGACTGTACGTGTACATCTGGTAATTTCTACTAGTATTATACCAAAGAGGAAAAAAAAACTATATTGTTTAATATCCTGGACACCGTCGCGGCAGCCCTACGTCCGTAGCTGCCAGTAAAGCACTCAGTTACAAAGCCGCGCCGGATAATCTAACGCTGAGACCACTGAGGATAAAAAATACCCGCCATCGAGTATTCATTAAAACTGGAGGTTCCTAGAAGTTTGAAAAATTTTGTGGGATAATTTGCAGGGTAGTTAACTTAATCTTAATTCTGCCTGTCTGTGTTTCCGCATGAGCACAATCCCCGACTCTTTAAAGCAAACTTGGCGATACCATACGTTTGTCTTCACAGATCACTTTGCACCATTGCAGAAACGCCACTTCTAAAAAAATTAAAAGCTTATGCTGAACTTAACTGAAGGTGAAATCAACTTTTGTGTTTCGTTTTCATTTTTCTTGGCTAGTAACTTGATAGTCACTTTCACGGAATGTCTATCAATATTTACGGTAATTATAAGGTCCGCAAAACCGCGCGCTCATTATTTTATAACTGATATTTTCCGTATACCATCGACATAGTAAATCTGTCGACCGCGAACGAATATCTTCGGTTCATAAATAAGCTCCAATAACGGTTCCATTTTCAAACTTATGGGCGATTTTCCGATATTTTAATAAACAATAAGAAAGCCAACGCTATGCAATGCAATAGATAATTTTAATTAGCTATTATATCAAAAGTCGGTAGGGCCTATCTTTTTCAAGAGTTGCGTATCTTCAAATTAACAATAACCTGTAATAAATCAATCATGCATGGGCTTGACATATTGGCCACTAACCTCTTGTGGCACAATCGCGTAATTGCAATAACAACCTTGCCCCGTGCAATACAAAGTTCATATTACGTAATTATAATTGAAAGAGATATCGGCTTAAGAAACAAAAAAGTAAAATGTCAACATGGTCACAAAATAGGCACTTTTATTTTATACTGGTAAGTACAGTCAGCGTTCATAAATAGTAGCGGATGAAACAACGCACCTAAAGTAACAGATATCCTGAATAACTTTTCGAAATATATGTACATCTGTACAGTTCGTGGTCAGGTCAAAGTTCAATTACTTTTTTCTAAGTATAGGCACACATACCTTTTTGCTTAGCTATAGCTAGTTACTTCTGAGGCTTCATTTGGGTCCGTTACTTTTGATGCTGACTGTACATATGGCTGGAAAATTTTAATTTCATCCTACATAACTATATAATAAATAAAACAGTCCACATTCTTAATACTCTGAATAGGCGCACGCACAGGTCGTAAATTTAGACGCTACAAGTTCTAAAACTAATATGTACAATGAAATGGGCAATATAACCCTCTCATACTAAATTATTATGGGGCGCTCGGCCAAATACCTACCATACGAGAAGTGCTCTGTGGTATAACATCGGCAAACTGTGCTTTTAATATTCTGGCAGATGTTATCTAAACTCAATACACGAAGTTTATACGTAATTAATATTTTATAGTAACATTAAAACAGATTAAACCGAATTAAGATAACCGAGTACAAATTGCTAATTTAAGTCGTAAAAAGCTTGGTATTTTGTTCTAAAATGGAACAGGTATTTCTCGAAATGCTTTGAGGTATTTTGCGGTGCGTTCCAACAAAATTCTAAAATATTGAGACTGAGATTATAATTAGTTATACCAACAATTTTGACGAAACGTTTATTTATCTATGGGACATTAGGGAAATTCGGTTATTTTACGCCGTGGCTTGCGTGGGCGACGGTCGCGCGATGGTCGCGCGACGGCGATGCGACGCATACGAAATCAAACCTTATCGATATGGAAGTAGACGATGCGATGAGACCCGACGGTGACGGTCGCGCGACCGTCGCCCACGAAAGACATGGCGTTAGGATTCAGATTTGATGGTTTGATGCAATTTCATTATAATGGTAGGTACATATATAACAAAATATATGTACATACCTATAGTAAATTTATATAGGTAAAGGTATGTGTTGCTTATGTCTTTGTATTTATATCTAATAGGTACCTAGACGCCTGTGTTCCCAAAATGGGTAGGCAGAACACATGAACCTGCTCAAGTTTCAGAGAAAATGTTAACAATTAAGGCATTAAAAAAAAAACCAGGCAGGCTAGCATGGTCGCGCGATAATTGATAAAACATCAGGCCATCAGGCCGTCCAATAGTGCGATAGGGATGGCCGAATGTTTTATCATTTATCGCGCGACCATGATTGCCTGCCAGATTGTGATGTTGTGACACTTGTGACAGTTGGCTAGCCTGTCGCCAACACCCATACCGCACAGTCGACTTCTACGATAAACACGGGAAGAATGGGAGTGCTCAAATTCTTACCTATTACCTATACCATCAATATTATGGGGCTCCAAGGCGTAACAAGCAACGTTTTCAACTTGAAAATAGTTAAGTATAATAGATTAAACAAAACCTATACAAGTTTATCCATACTAATATTATAAATGGGAAAGTGTGTGTGTCTGTTTGTTTGTCCGTCTTTCACGGCAAAACGGAGCGAAGAATTGACGTGATTTTTTAAGTGGAGATATTTGAAGGGATGAAGAATGAGATAGGCTACTTTTTGTCTTTTTATGACCCTATATGAGGATAGTGCCATAGGCTATTTTTTGTCTCTTTCTAACGCGAGCGTAGCCGCGGCAAAAAGCTAGTAATTAATAAACGGACATAATAAAACATTGTTACATGTCTCATGTATTAAATTAATACATTCCTACGTACTTACCATTGCTTGTGAGCTTGTGACAAAGTTCGCGTACTAACGCACTATAGTACTTATTATTGTATTCATAATTGGTTGTCTTTAATTGGGAAAAACAATGAAACGTACGAACGTGTCATGCTATTTCAGTCAGTCTCAGTTCAAGATGTACTGTCATTGACTGAACTAGCATGACAAATACGAACAAATACTATAAAGCATTCAGTGAAACTAAATACATGTAGGTACAGGTACCTACATATATTATGTTGTACATTCATAATTATGCCTACTAATTTACTGATTTCCAAACTTCAAACATTAACAAGTGCCTCAATTTGGTAGTTTTTCCTCCCAACTCCGTAATTAGCTGGTATTAGTACTTGACAAGGGTGCACAAACACACAAAATAGTTGTACGAAAACTCTTTGGGCACAGCCTGTGACTTTATTTTATGAGCAATCACAAATCCCTTAAATTGTATACAGAGTGAAATGTTTATAACCGGCAATATTTTCTAGATGTGAAGTGAAGGCCTGCAGGATTAGCACATGACTGCCGCGAGATTATGTCGCCGCGACATCCATCGCGATCACACGACTTCTTCTAATTGTATTAATGACATAAGGACGGGTAGTCCATCTCGCGGTGACATAGGTACTCTCACGCCAATCACGTGCTAACCCAGACTTACAGCCTATGTAAAAAATAATAAAACGTCAAATATAATATTTCGTTTAATTAAACCTAGACTTTACCCCTTTCATTCTATCTCAAAAGACAATAACCTAACCACAAAATTAAAATTTTGAAAAAACCCCCGACCGCGACCTAGTGGACCGATTTTCATGAAAGATGGCTAAGAACACTCCCGACTAACACAGCTTTCAAATGAAAAAAACTAAATCGAAATCGGTTCATCCGTTCGGGAGCTACGATGCCACAGACAGACACACACACAGACAGACAAACAGACAGACAGACAGACACGTCAAACTTATAACACCCCGTCGTTTTTGCGTCGGGGGTTAAAAACAGAAACACCGCACAGCTACAGACGTTGTTTACTTTGATGAACCTGGACCGTTGCGGTGTCCATAATTTATGGAAATTTAAGAAAATTTTGTATAAATTTAAGGCACACTTAATGATCACCTCCTTAAAAACTACTGCATGTAAAATATGATCTTGCTTAGTATTAGTCTGTTATGATCTTATGATATTTAATAGTTGATAATAGTCGATTTGTTTGAAATTGAATAGTCTCGTTTGCAGTTAAGCATAATTATGTTTGACAATCAACACCCTTTCACTACCTAAAGCTTACCTACGAATCTAAAGACACTTAGGTATATATCTATCGCATTGAAAAATGTTTAAAATGTAGAATCCTAGAACCACATGAGTCACGTAAATGTTTGTCAGATTGCGAATTCGCTGCGCAGTTAGTGGGCTTAGTGGCTGAGACTTTTCTAGGAATACTGTGTTTACTATACCTATTCCTGACTTGTTTTGCTACCATTTGTGTTTGAAATTTGTTTAGAAAGTAATTTTTGACGAATAAAAAAAATGTCTTATTTTCAAATGAAGTCAATATACATACTTAATTACTTATTAAGAAAAATTTGAAAGTTAAAAACATATTATTATACATTACTTACACAGAACACCTTTACTTCTTAGCTATTACTTTTTTAACAAATTGAGGACTTTCTGATTAGGATAATTAGGCAGGATAACGTATATACCTCGTCGGAAAGTTTCCAAATATCTGTGATATTTGCCATTTATAAAATCCGAAACTTCTCATATTTTGGCATTGAAATTTCATAGAACTTCTCCGTGAAACTTTCCCCAACTTGGAATACCTATAACATCTTTTGTAGTTTGTATGTACCTATGTGTATTTTTTATAACATCTGTTATAGGCTATAACAACATCTTTTTTGCAACTGCGTTTTTTTTTTCATAAAGCTCAACCGACCGACACGCATTAAAAAATCTGTGTTGAAAAAACAATTTCTTCTAGCTTCAAAACTCAGGAAGGGAATACTAAATAGTCGTGAGCATTCGTATGTGGAATTGAGTTGAGCCCACCTGTTGCGTCTTAACACCTAACCTAATTAACTAGAACCTCTAAATGAAATGACTAATTACACCAATGTTTTCTGACAGTAAAATTGCGACTAAATATGGACCATAATAAATTAAATCTATTGGAAAAATCTCATGATTCACTTATTTTGGTTCGCTGAAAAATAACAAGTTTAATTAATTAACGTCGCTAGGTACTGCACCTATAGAAAAAACGAGTTAGCTTTTTGCCTCTCTTTCCGACTTATAATTGTTACAACATATTTTGTAACTTAGGTACAGTATTATAAAACGAGACGGTGCTACAGATTTCATGTTATAAGGAAAAAAAGTACACAAATCCCGAATCGAAGTCCATCTAGAAATTGGTTGGCCATCTGAAATGCACGCAGACCATAAAAGCTCAACAATACTTAGGATTTCAGTGACTTATTTGCATATATAATATTAAATTTTCTTGTTTTGATATTTTAAGAGATTGGATCTAAATCGATAGTTGCATTACTTTATTAATAAGGAAAATGAGCATTATTCAATCATTTTGTATCAATATCGAATGAATCATTTCCAATAATGGTAATGATAGTTTTGCCTGCATACCACTACTGTAATTGTAAGATTGTTAGCCTTCACGCCAGTTAGACACCCGATTGACACCTCACCTTACATCTAGGTTACATGTATATGAGTTAATAACTAGTTCGAAGAATTATATGGTCATACAATACGATTATACAATCATACTAGTTCCCTTTAATTTAACCTTTCAGCGTAAACAGTACGATAAATACGATCTATTTCTCAACAATCGATGATCCTGATCCATCAATTTTATTTTTACGAATCAGATTCACGTGTCGTAAGTGTGGCATTACGGTATTTTCTAAACAATATTAACAATACACTATCAATGATATGAAAATACTCAATCACCTGTAAGTTTCTCTTTCTGCGATCTTAAGAAGGAAAGAACAACTGCATAAAAATGTGTTAAACAAAACTTGATCAGAAAAAAGGACAACCCGACCGGCGGCACTAAGCAGTCACCTGTATAAATATTGTGATTTTCCGAAGCGCGTTAGATGCCGGAACACCGGGATATCTGTCACGGCAACCCGACCGAATGCGATCATACCTAGATTCCCAGATAACAGGCTTTGCAAAATGTACTCCCCATCGAATTCGTGTAATATCCAACGACGCGGTATCAGCGTTGTTGGGAAATTCCTTTATTTGACGGCTGCGAGCGTCGGGAAAAGCATTTTGTTCGATGTGGGTTAACAAATTTATTAGGTTTCCTTTTCAGTGCTAGGAAATACGAGGCTAATTTTGGGAGGCACTGCTTATTTGGTAGAACAATAACATGCTATAATAGAGCTATAAACGAAATACTAGGTAAACAGTTTAGTGTGAAAAATGGACTTAGCGAAATGGGATCTCATTTGTTACCTCTCGTATCTAATGCCCTAATATTTAGTATCTTAGGTACCTTATATGTAGTAGCTTCGTGCAGTTATTTATTTCTAATTATATCTAAGCTGGTTCTGGACTATTATAGTAGCAAATATATAGCTTTTACAAATTCATTTTTATTTTATTTTAACATACCATAACTATTTAAAAGTAAGTTTCAGGTAAACCTAGTTACTAGGTGTGAAATTGACGCTAAAATTTGTTATTTTTGAATTTTACGATAATCAAAACAGGCATACCGCAAGAAGCACCTTCATAATACATATTTAGTAGGTTTAGTTATAACTCTGGTACTTTGCTGGTAGAATGACAAATCCTTAGTATTTCATTTTTGTAAGTTTCATCTGATGTCATATGTATGTATATGTATGTAAATTTTTTATGTATTTAAATATATTGTATGTATGTATATTATAATCTGTGTGTAAGTATGTTTATTCTTTTATATATTACATATAGGTTAGCTTAAATATATTGTGCAAATAACTTAACTATGTATTTTGTTCTTAATATAATTTAATGTTGCACCGCCTACAATTTCTCTGTTTTGCCCGAAGGTTGACTGGTAGAGAATGCCTTATAGCATTAAGTCCGCCTTGTGTACAATTGTATTTTCTTTGTGCAATAAAGATTAAATAAATAACTAATCATAGAACTTATATTTTGATTCCGTTAACTTCAGTTACCTGTTACCTGAACTGTTGTTGTGTTCAGCCATTCCACGCATAATAAATATTACATTCAACGAAATTTGTATTACACACTGAACAAATTTTCCACAATACTCAATCATCAGTATTTGACAAAGTTCTAACTTGTAATAAATGATCTAGTATTTTGGTGATTAAAGCATTTGTTTTGTGTTATAATCTATGCTAGGTACTCTCGTCGTCTCTAGCGCAAGATCCTGACTTAAGTGACTGACTAAATGAATCACAATTATCCATACTAATATTATAAATGGGAAAGTGTGTGTGTCTGTTTGTTTGTCCGTCTTTCACGGCAAAACGGAGCGACAAATTGACGTGATTTCTTAAGTAGAGGAGTTAGTTGAAGGGATGGAAAGTGACATAGGCTACTGTTGGTCTCTTTGTAACACGAGCGAAGCCGCGGGCAAAATCTAGTAATTAAATAAAACAAGCATTTTTGTACCAAGTCGTCTCTTTTACTCTCTTTCTGGCTTGAAGTACCCATGTAGATACATAAACATATCTGCTGCTGCCGAGATAAACTTCGCATTATTTCCGGGAAATTTACTGGTTTAGTAGGTCTTCATTATAAATTCAGTCGGTGTAACTATGTAGGTATATTAATTAGATTTTACGAAAACTTGCCTAATTAGCGAACAACCAATTTAATAAAGTTTAGGCGGTTCTTTGTATACTGGTTTCATATTTGGTTTAATTTTTGCTTTATTGATACTTATTTAGATTAGTTTCATCCCACGACATGTAATTTAGTTATTTGGTCAAAGGTTTTATTCAATAATATTCCTTGTTATACCAATGGTTATAAATCACTACTTTAAAAAAATCTCGTATCTCACTCTGTTCCTCAAAGTTAAAACGCAGTAAGTCTATATGCATTCCATACATATACAATTCTCTTTTCATTGACAGACGAAGATACAAGTTTTTTTAAAAGTAGTGACGTATTCGTACTTCTAATAGTACCGATCTAGCCTACTTTAACAACTGTCATTTTGCAGTCTTTACATGCAGCTAAACATACGAGTACCTATTCAAAAGACATGATGAAAGACAGGTATACTTACTTACTTATTAGTTTTTTTCATCCATAAGTAACAAGAGTTATCCTTTTACGAATGGCCTTGTGAATAAATCAGACAAACGAGGAAAAGGTTGGTACCTACTTATGTATTCGAATTGAACGAATTATTTTCACAAGCAAATTCACCTTTTATTGAAAAACTAGCGTTTGCCTGCGGCTTCGCTCGCGTTAGAAAGAGACAAAAAGTAGCCTATGTCACTCTCCATCCCTTAAACTATTTCCACTTATAAAATCACGTCAATTCGTCTCTCCGTTTTGCCGTGAAAGACGGACAAACAAACAGACACACACACTTTCCCATTTATAATATTAGTATGGATATTCTAAATATTCAACAAACCGTTTGCTTCAGGAACATGGGGCTATAATAATGTTGTGTTTAGTAGGCACTCGCAAAGCCTCGCTTACATTATTTACAGATGCGCTTACACGCATTATCTTGTTAGCGGCAACAATGGCCAATTTACCGCATCTCGTGATTCATGCTCTGTGGATTTACTGTATCGTATCGGAACCACGAAATGCCTCTCTATCGCACTAAATAATACGTATCTGCATATGTGCGATGGAGAACTTCGTTTCGTAGTTCGCAGTAGTAGGCTTTCAGTGCCCTAGAGGCCTATTCGAAGCTGGTTGCTTGTGTATTAAAATGATGTACGTGATCGAATGCTTATATTTATATACCTTGCGGCACTCCACTCAAGGCGGAGACGGAATTCGTTGGTGGTTTTAGACAGTAGTCTTATGGACAAAAAACCGACACCAGTCGGTTGGCCGGCTAGCGCTAGCGCCAACTGCCAACATACGGCCAAGTAGCCCTCTACACGCTTGGCCAAGGGGGTGCTCCAAAGGTTGGCCCAACCGTTGGCCCCATGTGTACAGCGGCCATTAGACTGGTTAGTCCGTCATCGCCCCTGGTTCCCCCGGACCGGGTGTCATGCGTAAAAGCATTTCTCCAACGTTAAAAAAAATCATTAAAATGATAACAGCAAGCAATAATAGCAGATTACCTACCTACCTACCGCCTGTATGTTTAAGCAGAAAAAACCGGCCAAGTGCGAGTCGGACTCGCGCACCGAGGGTTCCGTACAAACCTAAGGTTTTCGGAATTTTTCCTTTATGTGTGCTATAAAACGTTGCTTCATGCCAAATTTCAAGATTCTAGGTCGACTGGAAGTACCCTTTAGGTTTTGATTCCCTTGCGAGTACTTGCGAGTTTCAAAATATGCAGCTTAAATTGCTGTTTCTTTTGATTGCGTTGACATAGAAGTTTGATTTTGTTACAGCTTAAAGGTATTATAGACCTGAGTATTTGGTATGAATTTCAATTTAATACCTCTACGCGTTTATGAGGAAATGGGTAGTAAGGTTAAAATTATTAAAAAAAAATATATTATGTGATGTAACTAAAAATTTATGGTTTTCGTAATTTTTCCTTTATCTATGCTATAAGACGTTGCTTCGTACCAAATTTCAAGATTCTGAGTTCACGGGAAGCACCCTGTAGGTTTTGATTCCCTTGCAAGTGTCGAAAATTTGCGGCATAAACGGCTGTATCTTTTGATTGCGTTGGCTTAGAAGTTTGATTTTTTCACAGCTTCAAGGGACAGTAGACCTGAGTAATTGATATAAATTTCAGCTTCATACCTCCACGCGTTCCTGGGAAAAAGGGTCTTGACAGACGGACGGACGGACAGACGGACAACAAAGTGATCCTATAAGGGTTCCGTTTTTTCCTTTTGAGGTACGGAACCCTAAAAACATTTATTTAATATTCGATTCGGCGGTAGGCCGTCACATGCGAAGTAAGTACCTATATATTATGTAAAGAACAAATCCAGCTTAGAATTTATCTATTTAGCTGTACTTTCATTGGTGTGATACCTACAAACGAACTTTATCGGTTTTATTCATAAACGTACTATTTAAAGCTCAAATGAATCTAGTAAATTTAACGAGATAAAGAAAGAAGACTATTTAAAGGAATCAAAATAACTAGCGGTGAGTCAAGATGTTAATGCAAGACCTTTGCAAGACAAGTTTTGACCTAAATATTTCCTGTTATGCATCATTTTAGTTCTGATTCTATTGATACCTTTGATTATGCAGATTTGCAGTCATGTCATGTAATTATAAGGTGATAAACTGTTGTTAGATTAGTCACGGAGGATGCCAAGGAGCTTCATCATCACACATGCTTCGTTTAGGTAGGTATTTGTGCAAACAGTACCTAATTAGACCAGAAAATGTTCGAAAAGTCTTATATAGTATGAATTTTGGCACGTGCTATAGTTTCAGTGTAGTTAAAAAGCAACTATCATGATAGCAATAAGGTTCAAATTTATTAAACAGTTTGCAGTATGCAGGTAACTTTTTTTGAAGATGACAAAACGTGTTATCTCCGAAAGGGCTTTTTATGGATTTGAACCTTATTACTATCATGATAGTTGCTGTCTAACTACACTGAGACTATAGCACGTGCCGTTTAAACGGGAGCTAGCCGCCGTCAACAATAGACATAAAGGCCTTTGTTTAACAGATTACGGCTAAAGCGAAAAGTTCATCTCAGAAAATTCATACTTATACCTATACAGTTAGTCTTTGTTGCAAGCATCTTAATATTTGGTATCATTGAATTCAGTAAAATCGTGGCCGGTGGGGGAGGTAACTATAAGAAGTGGCTCTGAATATCAGCATGAAATTTTATATATACCTAAATAATACAATACAGTAGGTACTTACTCTTTATTGCACGCCTTACATATTAGTTTACAAGTAATACACAAGAAACAAAAACAATTAAACAGAGGTAACAACAGGCGGTCTTATAGCTTAAGAGCGATCTCTTCCAGACAACCTTTGGGTATTGGAGTTAATATAATCAGAATATACGGTAGGTGCCTCTATGAAATATAAGAAGTAGAATAATGAAAAAAATTAATGAATATTGAAATAATGCAATGCATATTTCAGCATATTTATTCCAGTAGACATTGTAATTTAGTTTTCATTTATTTTGTTTTAATTTTACCACTAATTTAATTTAATTTTACATCTAATTTAACTTAATTTTACATTTCATTTTAATTTAATTTGTGTTATTTGTTGTATTTTAATGTGGGCTCAAGATCTGAAATAAATGTTTTTTTATATTTGTAATTTTGTATATAACAGCGTACCTATACTATTTATCCAATACACCTATGAAATAACATATCAAAGCTATGTTGTTATACCTAAATCCTTTAAGAATGTATTCAGTAAAAGCAGCTCATGTTGATTTGGTCATAAAACTCCTCTTGCGTCATTCGACGAGACTACCTCAAGGATTACTAGTATTTTAAAACTGTCTGTCACATCATACAATGATGTTCTACTTATAAAAAGACTAAGACAATACATGCTTGTTTGTCTGTTTGTTTAGGGTGAATCAACTTTTTCTTGTCTGTTATTGCCATGGTTACGGTCCCCTGAGTCACGCTGGTTTTATGCAAAATTATGCTACTGAAATTATGCAATCATGCACGTAGACTATATTTGTAGGTGGCAAATTAAGGAAAGGGCTTGTTAAAAGTAGAAAAATGCATGTTTGTATAGTTTAAGTAGCATTTTTTTGCATAAAACCAGCGTGACTCAGGAGACCGTAACCATGGCAATAACAGGCAAGAAAAAGTTGATTCACCCTAATACAATTGTAGGTTTCATTTTTAAAATAGGAAACAGCGAAATATGGAAGATTAATTTATTGTGATTATAGGTATTTTTTATTTTATTTTATAAAATGAGTTGTAAACAAGATTTCAAGCAATTAAATGTTGTAAAGTTGTTTACTCTAGTCTGTAAAGGATTCTTTGAGAAACTTATCTGGTAGATTTCTACTGCAGCGAAATTAAAAACAAACTTAGTTGAACGTAGCTCGCTACGCTACTGCATATTCACACCGCTTAGGAACTTATTGAAGTTATTAATACCTAGAAACTGCGGGTAGCCTTGGGAGGATCGAAGTTCAATTCAAACTACATCTGGAATTATCGCTTGTAAATCATGATGTAAGCTGGAAACATTTAGGTAAATTTAGGCTCCAAGAGTCTACAGTAGTCAAGTAATGAAAGTAAAAGATTTGACAGTCATAATTTCAAATGAGCGTTCTCGTTTTGATGCTCCATTTTCGTTGGTGCAAGTGGCCCTAATGAGTATATAATTAATTTTATGTTACGTCTTTACGAAATAACATAATTATGTTGTAGGTAGGTATATATGCCGATGACGTAGGTAAATACTGTTTTAATCCGCTCGTCTTCCTTAACCAAAATAATATATGTCCATTTCAACTGAGTTTAATTTAACGTGGTCAAATAAAAGTATAACCCTTTGTCTACTGTTTACATTAAAATGAAACCTGACAAAGAAATAGTACGAGTAATAAAAATCCTCCGTGTATCCGACGAGGGGTCCCACTGGAGCACAAAGGTATTTTAGTTGGAACCTGGAGCGGCCTCCGTTCACGAGAATAAGGTCCGTTTTCCGAACCACCCGGTAGGCGGGTGAACTGTCGGTTTAGCCGAAGTGACAATCGTTTACGCCACGTGACGATCGAAATGCAGTCTGGCTCTGTCGCGTCACTATAGAAGAACAGAGAGAGCTGTAGCTACGAAGCGTAAGCGTTTGTGAGTATTGTGACATTGGTGAGGTACCCTCCGACTCCGTAGACAAATGATCGGATAAATAACCAATTTATGAGGATTTTGTAACGAGTGGACTGGAAAAAGTGACAGTTCTTGACTGGTAATGGAAGCGTTTTGAAACTACCTAGTTATCCGTTGTTTGTGAGAAGTCTTTAAGTATCTATTTTTATCTGTATTGAACTGGCTTGAATTGTATTTGGACGGTCACTACGGCAGTTATGAACCGCAAGACTGAATTTAATATCTTTTGATAGTATGTTTATTTATTTGAAATTTATTGAGGGAAATTCAAACCTATACAGGGTGTAACAAAAATGGTGGTGATCCGTTTAAGGGCGTATTCAGTATCGTATTCTCATCAGGAAAAAGTAGGATAAAAATTTTTTTTCGCAAAAAATTTTTTTATCTTTTATGGAGATTCGACCGATTATGCCCGGCTCATACAAAAGTGAAATTTTTTTTAGCGAAAAAAAAATTTTCTTCCACTTTTTCCTGATAAGAATACGATACTGAGTACGCCCTTAAACGGATCACCACCATTTTTGTTACACTCTGTATAAGTAAAACAATTTTGTGTTGCTTTATTGTAATAGAAAACGCGTAAAAGGTACCTGATTATTTACAATTTCAGATTCTAGTAAAAATCTTCGTTTATTAATATCTCTACACAAGCTTCTAAACAAATATTATTTTGTACTCTTAAAGAATATTTGGGCTTTACAAAAGGTGTTAGGCGAGAACCCTTGTCTTAATAAAGTGTCAAATTTATAATGTAATTTTCAGTGAATTTGGTAAATATTATCATGATTTACTGCGACTTTCATCTCGTAAATAAATCTAGGTGCCAGAGTGGTGTTGTTATATGGGCATTTTCAGAATTTGGGACCCCAATTAGCGTAACTACCTAGTTAAGAAAAATTAAGTCACTGTCAGTTTTGTGACGATAATTAAGCATGAAATTTCAATAAAAATATTGTTTTTGTGTTAATTACATAAACTTTAAGCGATAATCTACATTCAGAATGTGATTTATGCTTAATTGTCGTCATAAAACTGACAGCGAGTTAATTTTTGTTAACAACTTTTCCAATTGGGGGACCCGAATTCTGAAAATGGCCATATGAGACAAATAAAGCCTTGATCCATTTTTTCATTGGATGCGATTTATCGTTATCAGTAACCGTTAGACCGAAATTTGGTTTGTATATTGAAAGTGTTGGAGTTGACTACATGTAAAGTGGGGGCTGATATTTTTTTTCATTCCGACCCCAATCAGGTATTTGAAAATGAAAAGGCCAACGATAATAATAGTAATTAAAGGAAAAAAGGACATATGTTTAAAAAATTGAAAAAAATCACAAAAGTTGAACTTTATAAATAATTTCTAGGAAAATTGTTTTGAAATAGTATAAAAATGAAATCGAACCCTACACTAACACGGTTTTTTTATTGGACGATTTAATAAGACCAATCCGTACTCTGTCATGGAAAGCCAAGTAATTCTTGAAAAAGGACAAGTTCAATAGTATAAAAATGAAATCGTAAACACAATCCAATCTGCATGAGCTTTTCTACAGGTAATTCGCCAAACAAACATAAAGTACGATGATTAGATAGCTTGTTGGTGTAAAACGACGAGTAGTAAATTTCAGCAAGGTGTTTTGAAGGAGAGAAAGCAAGAGCGGCGAAATTATTCTGAATAACTTTTCTAAATAAATAATAATTGAATCTGTGTGCGTAGTCGAATGCACGAACGCTCACGAAACGCTCACGATAACATCTCTTTCGTAGCTATCTATCTCTATCGCTCTTGCGTATTGGCGCGACACAGCCAGACTACATTTCTGCGGTTTGTTTCGTTCGTTCGTTTCGTTCGCGTTATTAAACTTATGGTCACACAAAAAATTCGAACTAGGACTATGTAGTTACATATGTCAAATCTAAGTAAGCTACGATGTACCTTACGCGTTATGAAAGAGGAAAACAGCCACCCTTCTGGACAAAATGCTACTCACCGATACCTGTAGCGTAATATAAGTACCTAAGCGTTTGAAATTTCACTTCAGTGTTACACCACAAAATTTGCAACTGTAAACAAATGAGAATTTCAACTTTAACGAACACAAAATGAAAGTTTCGCCCCAGTTCTGGACATGATTGGTTCCAATAGGTTTTACACACACAAGTGAAAATGTTAACGCGTTATCGCGTCGAATGCAGGGTGTTCCTCGTTTGGATAAAATAAAATAGTTTGACGTTTGCAACAAAGCTGTTTAAGCAAACAAAAAACGACTTTTATGCAAAATGAAAGTATCTCTCTAGGATTTTCCAATGGGACTTTCCATACATAGAATAGAAAAGTATGAATAATAACATTAAAATCTACTAGACATAGTAGACCGATTTTCATGACATTCACTTTTAGCTTTCAGACAAAAAAACTAAATCCAAAAAGCTACGATGACACACACAGACAGACAGACAAAGAGAGAGACAGACAGACAGACAGACAGACACAAACACACACACAGACAGACACGTCAAACTTATAACACCCCGTCGTTTTTGCGTCGGGGGTTAAAAAGCCGTGACACGAAAAGAAAAAGTGCAAATCTTGCGCGTTATCGAGCCAACCGGTCACCCATTTGGTTATAATAAAATATTTATTATTTATTTAAACTTTATTGCACAAATTAACAGTAACAAGTACAAATGGCGGACTTAACGCCTTAAGGAATTAGAGATAGTTAAGTTTGATGCACAAAATTATAAAGCCAGTATGAGATTATCATGATTAAATATAAGTCGATACTATTGTCACAACTTCGGTAACTGTTTAAACAAATTTATTTATTTATTTATTTATATTTATTTCAAAATAATTTTACACGGCATCACAGCTTAAGCCAATACACCGAATAATTAAACTAATTACAACTATAATTACATAATATGTATTATACTAGTAACTAGCTTTTACCCGCGGCTTCGCCCGCGTAATAAAAGTATTCTTATTGAAACGTTTACAAAAAATAAGATTTTCATTTGGATCCGTAGGTTTCTTTGTAAGTAGGTACATCTGTCCGCGATTATTTCGATTAAGGTAAAGCGGGGCAATTCTCGACTGCCATTGTAACTGATCTATTTGCTGTACGGTCAGCCAAGAAAGTGGTTTACCACTTTTCGACTCTATTGATCGAAAAGTGGTAAACCACTTTTTTGGCCGACTGTACCTTACACATATTACTATTGTTTTAAAAGAAATTCTTGCAATGATTGTAGAATCGTTACACAGCGACCACAGCGTAGGTAGTAGGTACGAATATGTATGTAGGTATTTTACCTATATGAATATTTATACTGGGGAAACTTCATACAACCCACATAGCCAGTATCTCGACGCTATGGTCGGTAGGGTAAAAAGTACTTTCTTGCATTATCGCTTACAATTTTTTCCATTTTGCTTATACTTATTGCAAACGTAAACATATAAAAGGCAAGCAAACAACGATCTTCTTACAGCACATTGAATGTAATAGTTATTACAGTCTACAGATGCAGGATACTCGCCGATGCCTACTTACTAATCCCTTCCCACTGAGCCACCTGCATTTTACACTGCCTAGATATCGATTGCCGACCGATTATTCCGACCCCAATCCCTATTCTTATCCCTGTCCCTATCTCTATCCTTGTCCCCGTCCCCGTCCCCGTCCCATCCCCGTCCCCGTCCCCGTCCCCGTCCCCTATCCCTATCCCTATCCCTATCCCTATCCCTATCCCTATCCCTATCCCTATCCCTATCCCTATCCCTATCCCTATCCCTATCCCTATCCCTATCCCTATCCCTATCCCTATCCCTATCCCTATCCCTTCCCTATCCCTATCCCTAACCCTATCCCGTCCCGTCCCGTCCCGTCCCGTCCCGTCCCGTCCCTGTCCCTGTCCCTGTCCCTGTCCTTGCCCCTGTCAAATTATCATGCTAATAGGAGGTGAACTTTGAAAAATCCTTTCTTAGTTCTCCTGGAACTTCCGTGTCGATTTGAAATCTCTTGAACCAGAAGTAAAGATAAAAACTAAACCTATACTTATGGCTATTTTGGATATTTTAACCCCATTGCACAACAACAGGGGAGAAAATTTCTTTTCCACCTCATTAGATTTTAAAATCGTTGTATTTATCGTGATCAGCGACCCGGTAAACCATAAAAACGATACCCATATTGTGTTTTTGACTTTACCCCCTTTGCACCCCTTTAGGGGTAAAATTTTCAAAAAAACCTGACACATGTATTTAGTCATAAGTCTTTAGAAATCCTCCTGTGAAGTTTCGAATAAAATAGTCAAACTAATCTTGTTTCCCCATACAAACTTTGAACCCCCATTTCACCCTTTTAAGAGGAGAATCTTGAAACATCCTTTCTTAGTGCTCCTCTACACTATATAAGGAACATATGTGCCAAATTTGAAATCTCTAAGACCAGCGGTTTTGGCTGTGCGTTGATATGTCAGTCAGTCAGTCAGTTTCTTCTTTTATATATTTTTTTTGATATTTTAACCCCATTGCACCACAACAGGGAAGAAGGTATTTCATTTCCGCCTCGTTAGATTTTAAAAACGTTGTATTTATCGTGATCAGCGACCCAATAAACCGTAAAAACGATACCCATATTAGTTTTTTGATTTTATCACCCCCTTTTCACCCTTTTAGAGGTTAAATTTTCAAAAAACCTGAAACACGTCTTTAGTCATATGTTTTTAGGATCCCTCCTGTGAAGTTTCGAATAAAACAGTGAAACTAACATTGTTACCCCATACAAACTTTGAACCCCCATTTGACCCCCTTAGGAGGCGAATTTTGAAAAATCCATTCTTAGTGCTCCTCTACACTATATGAGGAACCTACGTGCCAAATTTGACATCTCTAGGACCAGCGGTTTCGGCTGTGCATTGATATGTCAGTCAGTCAGTCAATATCTTCTTTTATATATTTTTTTGATATTTAAACCCCATTGCACCACAGCAGGGGAGAAGGTATTTCACTTCCGCCTCGTTAGATTTTAAAAACGTTGTATTTATCGTGATCCGCTGATCACGATAAATACAACGTTTTTAAAATCTAAAAAATCAATATGGGTATCGTTTTTATGGTTTATCGGGTCGCTACCCGATAAACCATAAAAACGATACCCATATTGATTTTTTTACTTTATCACCCCCTTTTTACCCTTTTAGGGGTTAAATTTTCAAAAAACCTGAAACACGTATTCAGTCATATGTCTTAAGGAATCTTCCTGTGAAGTTTCGTATAAAATAGTCAAACTAATCTTGTTTCCCCATACAAACTTTGAACCCCCATTTGACCCCCTTAGGAGGTGAATTTTGGAAAATCCTTTCTTAGTGCTCCTTTACACTATATAAGGAACCTACGTGCCAAATTTGAAATCTCTAGGACCAGCGGTTTCGGCTGTGCGTTGATATGTCAGTCAGTCAGTCAGTCAGCTTCTTCTTTTATATATTTAGAAGATGTAAAATAAAAATCACAAAAGTAATAAATAAACAAAACCTCAGACAATTTACATGCAAGTTCTGGGAAGCCTATCGTCCATCTTCTCACAAAACCTCAGACACTCTCGGCACATATTTCAAACAAACAAACAAATGAGAGACGACTTAAAAAGCGCAATACGAAAGTTGTGCCCCAGTTGTGGACATGATTGATTCCAATGGGTACACACGTGGGAAACTTACGCAAGTGCCAGCTGACCCCGGGTCGAGTGACGTGACGAACAACCATCCGCCGCCTCAGAATGAATGGCGATGCGTTCCGTGTGCTCACGTGGACCACTATTGGTATATTTATAATGGGTACAGATGTAACGCGAAAAGGTTTTCCTTCGTATTTCTCCGGAACCGTTCGTATTTGTCATGCTAGTTCTGACAATCTCAGTACTTGCACCGAGACTGACTGAAATAGCATGACAAGTTACACCTTTGGGGACGCAAAAAAACTCTAAATTTTATTGATATGTGTGTACAATACAACCGTGTTGCCTGAAATAAAACTTTATTCATTGTATTAATATTTGACATTTTAACACATATCAAGCTAAGAATATGGGTCAAATTGTCAAAACTGAGGTTTAAAAGTTTTAAGCTTGTGTCGAGAGATGGCAGTCTATTCACTGTGATTATACATTTTACTTCGACAGTAACTCTCTATAATACTGGATCCTATGGTTTCCGTAACAATATGAAAGAAAACCTTTTCGCACTACATCTGTATCAGGTTCGATACTAAGGTAGGTACATTATTTGACACGATACTTATTTGATTTGACGAATCTGTTTTTTCTGCGCTGGAATCTAATATTATAATGAGTGGATGCTTGAAATTAAACTTACGCTTTAGGTACTTTATAAAGTTACTGATGGCGATGTTAAGTAAGCTTAATATTGTTTAGACCTCGAGATTAATTCATTTATACATAACTAGAAGTAGTAGTAGATCTAAGTTTGTACACAGACGAAGTATTATGTAATTCAACTACAAAAACAAGCGCACCCGCATTAGGGTAATTTCGAAAGTCGTCTAATTTCGAAAGCCACTTAAAAAATACCAATATTTCCATCATATCATGATTCCCCTTTCGAAATTACCCGAGCATTTCTGTGTTTCGAAATTACCCAAATGCACCCTGTACTCAGCACATATTATTAACATTACATCCGATTGCTACAAATTCGCAAATTCCCTCTAATTAAGTAAAATAAAGTTAAAACTGCACTCGCTCGAGGCTATAATGTACATTCCCGCAAGCTTCACACTACGCCCTATTATCCTTTTAACGCGTTAACCTATCTCGTTAAAAGAATCAACATTTTACTGGGAAACTGGCTGGTGAAGTTTCACTAGTGTTTTTAAATTCGTTGTAACGGGGAAACGATCAAAGCGAGCGAGTTTTGAATTTGACATTTTTGTTATGGAATCAAGTTATTTGAGTGACGCTCTCTGTAAGCAGGAATAGGCGATACACCATGATCACTTTATGTAATATTAATCAATCAAGTTTTCAGTGTTAAATGTTTCAGCCATGATGATATGTATTTACTCGTAAGAATCAAAAATGTGCGTCAAAAAGGCAATAATGACGCTAATATAAACTACCTAATTGATAAAATATTCAAAATGTTACAGGCAGTAAAGCTGGTCCTCCTTTTTTTCATCTTTTACACTAATAAATAGAGTTCCATGTGTGCCCACAGAACACGCGTGCCACAAGTGACAAGTGTACCTTATAGGGACCTAAGTACTTATTTATAGTGGGCATGAGTTCAAATACGCTCAAATGAGAGTGATCGTGAGACTTAAAAAATAATGTGACCATAACCAACGCTACGATCAACGGTTCAATCCATTTCATAAATGATAGGTAGGAACATATTGTTTGATAAACTTTACTATGCGTTAAACTTCAGATTTTGAAAGAAGTTTTCCACAAAAACACATAAAAAAACTACCACAGCATTCTTGTAAAAGATCCGGAAGCGAAGTACGGAGCCCCGAGATTCCCGGGAGTGCTGGAATGCATTAGGGAGAGTTGGAAAAATTCAATTGAGCTGCTTCGCTCAATGCCGAGTGTTACTTTGGTTAATCTTGTTTATCTGAAACTAATCGACGTAAGACTAACTTGGTGGAAGTTTGACTACTAAGACTACAAAGAACCTAAACGCAGCGCTAAAGATGTTTTGACATGTTTATTTTGTAATTTTTGTAAAGTTGCAAAAATACTTTGTAATTTTTGTAACATTTGGAGTGATTTACTAAACATCTCATTACTTATCCAATTAAATAAGTCATAAAATTTTGATTTCTTAAAAGATATTTACTTGTAAATTTTAAAATAAGAAGGTGTGGCGCGAGCTTTTGAAGGTCCTTTGCACCTCTGGATGCCTTAGGACTACAACAAACAACAACAACATTTTAAAATGAACACTAAAACCTTAATGTCTATTTGCATTTCCCATCCAGTTTGAATTGAGCTATAATCGTGTTAGTTTTCAAAAATAACATATACATATTTTAGACGAACTTAATGGAACAGACATCTCCCTACAAAACACAGATACATGTTTTGTGTGGTTTAAACTGGATTGTGATTGGTTCCTTTTTGTAAATAGCCGAGTTTCCAGTAGCCTGGTGAACTGCTAAGCAGGCTATAGTTAAATGAAAAGCCAGTGGCGGCGGGCTTGGCATTTCGTTCCAATCCGAATACAGCTTTGTTTCAAAATAAAACTACTCCTGTTTACGTTTCGGTGGACGTATTTTAACACAATTCTAAGAGTTTGCGAATACTAGATAATCGACCAAAGACAGCCCAAAATTCGGCCAAATACCTACAAAATATCTGCTACTTACATACCTAACTAAAAGGAAAAAATACAACACTCTTTTAACAATTTAAAAGTACGAAAGTTTTGAAATACGAATATACCTACTTTTTTGAGCATTTGTAGATTACAAACATAAAAATCAAATGACATAAACACGTGTATGTAGTTTGAAAGTGAATTGTGACTGCATTTTTGCAACATATCCGAGTTTGTAGTACTCGTAGCTTCGTTAACTGCTAAGCAGGCTTTACTTAAATGAAAAGCCACCGGGCTCGGCATTTCGTTCCAATTCGAGCTCCGTTTCAAAATAAACTACTCGTGTTTACGTTCCGGATGACGTTTTTTAACACACAAGTGACAATCCGAAGCTAACTTTGCACCGATTCAAATTGAGAAAGGTTTTGTTATAAACGCCATTAACCATAGACATTTGGTAAAACAATATGTTATTGATAGATTACACTTTGCTATTACAAATGTTATGCAGATTTACCTTGGAGCGACGTTTTTAGTTTTACGCGCTGAATAAACCTCGAAACGTTCAAAAAGTTATACTTATTTACAATGACACTTCTCAGTACTTTGACAAATTTTGCAATGTAGGTATTTGTTTCCGATTCTTATAATGTATTTATTATTCCTTGTCGTGAATCTTTTACATAAGTTATGTAGTTAAACATTAAGTATTAAGTAGAGATATACCGATCGGCTAATATTAAAGCAAGATGACTTAAGACAATGACATGAGATTGAATTGACAGATAATGACTTAAGAATGAAAGTGGCATCTACTGGGACACCGTCGATCACTGGTACTTGAGATTTTTTTTTTGAATAGCTAAGTAAAAATCTAAATTTAATGTAAGTGTCTACCTAAAGATAAGATAAGATAAGTGTCTACCTAAAGTTGTTCTATGATTTATTATACTGTACCTCAGGTGTCAAGAATTCGGCGTAGGTACTGAAACGGTATCGAGTATATTACCTGAAAAAGGAGAAAAATACACAGTGAGTAACAATAACCGTACCTGTTACAGTAAAAAAGTTAATAAGCTTTATTTAAATTTATCAACATGCAAAACAACTTTGTACAACATGTTATATAGGTTTAATTTTAGTTTTCAGGTTATTGTTTTAGTTCTTACTAGTTTATATGATAAATCAAAGATTTGTACTTTTGTACAGTTCAGAAGTGTATTATATGAATGGTTTGTTATGACGTCACTATTACGATAAGGTGCTGTGGGTTCAGAGGTGCATCAACTGGTTACCTATTTACGTCAACTAGCTATGTGTTTCAGTGGCTAAGCGGTGTTTGTACCGGAGTCACAAGACAGAAGTCCCTGGATCGATCCTTAGCACAGGTGTATCTACATTTTGTATGTTTTTCGTCTGTGTTTATAATTTGTAAATTAACACCTTCGCTATACAAAGTATAGTACAAAGGATACCTACGACCTACTGTGTCACAAAACTGAAAATTTGTTTTTTCTACTCCCGGACTGTTATTCGCTATTCCCCAAAGCCAGCGTCCGCCGGCTTTCCGCGCATGCGCGCAGTATTGACAAAACTGAAAACGTACTGTTTAGCTTTGTAACCATGGCAACGCATTGTTAATACGATACCGCGCGCGTGCGCGTATAGGCTTTGGGCAGCTGAGCTGACAGTGCAAACCTTTGCGTCAAAATACAGGAAATACCTAGTGTGAATTTCACGAAAGTTATTCAAGAAAACTATTAAAAACTAAGTGCATGGTCGTAGAGAAAGTATTGTATGCAACGGTGTTTAACTGAGTCAAAAAATACTCGTGGCGTCTTAATAACAATTTTCAGCTTCACCTCAAATCGTACCCACGCCACTCGTCTTTTTTGACCTCCTTTAAACGTCTGTTGCATAAAATACTATAAATGTTTTTCATGCGTCATTACCTACACTACAACCATCACAAAAAATAACCTGTAGGTATATATGTAAACTCTTTATGGTCCTCAAGTAATCTACCCCTTATGCAATTAAGTTTTTAAACGCAAATGGTAAAGTATCCCTTTTTTACCAATGGATGCTCGAGTAATCTTATAAATTAAGAGTTAACATTGTTGTATTCCAGAACAAGATAAGTGAAGCATTCATACCAGTTTTTGTTCATTCAAAAAACTAGCGATTCCAACAATTAATCGCGGCGTACATGTCTGGCTAGCTAAATACGTTTTTTACTATAAAAACGACCTTTAATTAATAAAAGAACTACATATCGTATAAGGCACTCGATCATGTAGCTTGTGTTTGGAAGATACAAAGAGGTACTTCTCCTGTTTTGTATTCAAGTCGAGTAACAAATTAGCGAGTATCCACGAGTGGTTTGTTTCTTTCTTTTGCTATAGATTAGTACATTACGATACAAGTTGCGTAAAAAAGTAAATCGACACGAGTTACGAATTTCCTTTTCGCACGTGTATCGTACGACGTTTTTCAGTACAGATGAGCCTCCGAAGTTTCGACCTGGCATATATGAACCACTTCTCGCACTAGTGCGTAAAAAAAACACCATCTGTACTGAAAAGTGTTTTTTTACAAGCGTCTATATCAGCGAGCGATCGTAATATCTGCTAGATCATGAAATTCTGAGTGAAATGTGTAGGTGAAGCGACCTAACGAGCTTATTTTGCCTATCTATTGTTTTAATGCGACTACAGACAAAACAGTACACCGTGCACCGGAGCTTTAATGTAATGAGTATAATGACTTATAGTTACATAGGTACTTACGCGACGAAATGGTTCCTAGTTCCTTTTTGAATTCAAACAAAATTATCTTAAATTATTATTTAAAAAAAAAAAACAGAATCTGTATTAATTCAGAAAGCATAATTTAGAAGCTACGCTGAAAATGACACGACATTTATTTCAAACAGATTACGAACGCTTCAGAAAATCACATTTAAGTACTTACTGCCTTTTTTGTTTTTCTATATGTATAATATTATTTCTTGGAATAAGAAGTATCAGTGTTCGACACGCTAATGTGGATTACATGACACCCTTCTGTCACATTGACAATGACAAGATTGAAATTGGCATACTACATTGGTTTTCATTAATAAATCGACTTAAAATAAAGATAATGTTTGTGACTTTGTGTTAACTATAAAGTTTTGAATCGTTTGAAAGTTTGCTACTTTGTGGTCGCGAACCCGGGATACGGCACGTTTTCTAAACAACATAGTGTCGGACAATTAACTCTTGTTGTCGTAGAGAGTATAGAAAATTGCGAGGAAAAAGGGTTGAAGCTTATATTGGTTTCTTAAAATAAAGACAATGTTTGTGACTTTGTGTTAACTATAAAGTTTTGAATCGTTTGAAAGTTTGCTACTCTGTGGTCGCGAACTCGGGATGTCTGTTGAACTGTATTTTTAGGGTTCTAGTCAACTAGGAACCCTTATAGTCCATGTCCGTCCGTCCGTCCGCGGATAATCTCAGTAACCGTTAGCACTAATAGAAAGCTGAAATTTGGTACCAATATGTATATCAATTACGCCAACAAAGTGCAAAAATAAAAAATGGAAAAAAAATGTTTTATTAGGGTACCCCTCCTACATGTAAAGTGGGGGCTGATATTTTTTTTCATTTCAACCCCAACGTGTGATATATTGTTGGATAGGTCTTTAAAAATGAATAAGGGTTTACAAAGATTGTTTTTTGATAATATTAATATTTTCGGAAATAATCGCTCCTAAAGGGAAAAAAAAATATGAAAAAAATCACAAAAGTAGAACTTTATAAAGACTTTCTAGAAAAATTGTTTTGAACTTGATGGGTTCAGTAGTTTTTGAGAAAAATACGGAATACTACGGAACCCTACACTGAGCGTGGCCCGACACGCTCTTGGCCGGTTTTTATTTATGGTACAGCGTGATAATTTCCACTGGGGGACAATTGCAACTGATCCAATTTGTTTCCATGATTGCATTATTAAATAGAGTGTCCATCGGTTATACAAATACATGGCACGCGTGTTTAGTGGATACATGTGGAACACAACTCAGTGTGATAAGTAGTGGAAAAAATGGATCAGTTACAATTGCCCCGAGTCGGGATTTGGCCCGCTGTACCTTACATTAGTTATAGTTAGATGTTTTGTTTTGGTATTAAATAGTTGTCCCACTTTTCTTTTGAATATTCTTGTTCTAACAGAGAAGAATGACGGCGCTGGCGTGTTGAGACAAAGAAGGTATATTATTCTATAAAAAAAATAGTAAAATATCATTAGTCCTTTTAGCATTGCAACATCTAATAAATAAGCCTCAATCAAAAACACATAAGCGCTATATTCGCGGTCTAATACTCCACTGACATTTATTTTAACCAATCGCACATAAATACTCTCACCCACCGTCTTTCTCATTTAATTCCCGTGATAGTCTATCCACTATCCATGTCCATAGCTGTTTATACTCGTATCCACGTCGGCATGAGTGTTCAATTGCTGGCAGGCTCGACCGGTTGAAAATAAAAGACTGAACAAACACAGACATCAGGTGAAATGAGCGCGTTCCTTTGCCGGCGCAATCGCAACGCGCGGGTGCTTTTTAATTTAGCCTTCTCTTTATTATTAAAAGCTACAACTTTTACTGCTTGCTTTTGAATAACAATAGATGTTTTCTTACGTAAGGCTAAGGAATTAAACGGAGTAGTATCGTGAATATTGTAAATGGGCCGTACATTTTTGAAACGTTCGAATGAAATTTCGTTTTAATCTTTTTCGGCTAGTACTAGTTGGGCTGTAACGTTCTGTAACTGAAGATGTGTATATTTGATGTCATAATGTACCCAACATCAAAGGGATTTTCATAAAATGCTAGAACGTAACAAAAACACGAGAGGTCATCAGTATAAACTGGTTTCTCGCAGGTCATACAACAATCTTCATAGACATTTCTTTAGTAACAGAGTGGTAAAAGCTTGGAACTAGCTCCCGGAGGATGTAATATCGACCCAAAGTGTCAACGAATTCAAGAATAGGTTAGACAAGCACAGTGCCAATTGTACATAACACCTGAAACCTCTGCTGACAACTGGATACAGGTTTTATCAGTTAGTACAACCTGTCTGCCTGCCTGCTTCACAAATAATAAATAAATAACATTTCTTGTAAAATTTTCCTGATGAATGTTGTAGGCTGTATTGAGTAATGAATGAAATTGATCAAAAAAATCATGTAAAAGCGCTATGAAACTTTACGTGTAACCGATTTTCAAAATGTTAACTCAAACAAGCTTACGGCCTTCTGATGCTAAGCAGTCACCGTAGCCTATGGACTTACCAAAGCAAACTAAGGTAGATTATGACTGATTTCTATCCTTGATTTACAAAGGCACGCGCCATGTTTAGAGTCTAGTTACCGCATCAAACCGGATGCACCGGCATACACTGCGTTGGCGGAAGCCAATCTGTCCTGGGTACGTAGCCAAATGCACAAACGCTCACGATATTGTCTGTTTCGTAGCTATCTATCCCTATCGCTCTTGTGTATTGGCGCGACAGAGCTAGACCGCATTTCTGTCGGCGTCTCATGGCATCGACGATAGGCGAGACGACTAAAAAAACTAATTAGTCCGTCAGTTAGATAATCAAAGAATTTTAGACACGTATTTTTTCTTTTTTCTCGTAAACAAAAAATGACGACGGTACAGTGCGTTGAAGTTTCGTGTGACGTCATGCCTACGTGCCTACAATTTTTACTTAGAAGTGACGTCACAAGCCCCCACTCCGGAACTTTGATGCTCTATATCTTTGTATTTTTCACAACACACAACACAAGCCTTCTTGAGCTTACCGTGGGCCTCAGTCAATCTGTGTAAGAATGTCCTATAATATTTATTTATTTATTTTTGTATTAATTAGAAAAAGCGTAAAATATGTGTTCAGTATTTTTGGACGACCTAACTGACGGACTAAACAGAATGCCATTTTTTTATGTAGTCGTCATCCCTATTGTCATTCGGCTACGCCGGCTGTTATCAAAACTATTTGTCACAATTACTCAAATCCGTGTTTCGTCGCCACTGACACGGTTACTGTCCGGACTGTAAATTGGGTTAGGTTACTGTACGCATGTATAATTGCCATGGATAGGGAATACAGAGATAGCGCGTGGAGTTTTGAGAGGACATTAAAATTATATGTATATGCTATGATAAATTGTATACTAGTAGGTATTACTAATTCAGGCATCTTCTGGGCGAGCTCACTCCATCGTAGGCCACGTCTTTGCCTTTGGCTAGTCTGTGGTCAAGAGTAATCCCATTTATAATAAAAAAAAAAAAAAAAATCCACATACACTAACCTAACCACAAAATTAAAAATTTGAAAAAAACCCCCGACTGCGACATAGTGGACCGATTTTCATGAAACATGGCTAAGAACACTCCCGACTAACTCAGCTTTCAAACAAAAAAACTAAATCGAAATCGGTGCTTCCGTTCGGGAGCTACGATGCCACAGACAGACACACACACAGACAGACAGACAGACAGACAGACAGACAGACAGACAGACACGTCAACTTATAACATACAGACAGACGGACAGATCGTCGTTTTTGCGTCGGGGATTAAAAAGAAGTGTTGGAAAAAAGAATCACCTTGCATCACTAACGCAAAAATATCTAAGAGGACTCATCATTAATAAACGATATCTATGAATGACATAGATAGAAAAACAAAGTGCAACGAAATGACCACACAGAAAAGCACATAAGCACCCAGCCCCAGCCCATACCTTGTCAAGTGAGGGTAAAGACAGATAACATGAACGATGTGAGTAATGAAAATTAAGAAGTGCACGCGTTACATTGAATGTTGGGATTTCGGAAAATTATCTTTTCATTTAATTTAAATAACTGTGATTTGCCGATATGTGCAAACGATTGCTAAATGACTGTATTATTATTGGTTTTAATAAAGGTCCGGGTGGTAGTAATGGTAACACTCTGTATGTTTGTATCTGTGTATTATTATGTGCGTTACCCATTACCCTACTTGTTTGTTTGCCATGTGTCTATTTAATAGATTATCAAATATCAAAATAGATGTGTGCCTTTTGATTATACAGTTTACACAACCGTATCCCTCTGTCAAGTACAATAGCACCGCCTGTCAGCCCGCCTTGCAACAATATCCACGCCCTCGCAGAGAAAGTGTTCAGATCATCTCATATATATCATTACCACGTATCTCTTCTAATTTGATGTTGTACTTAGAAACTAAGCTCATTCACATACTTCCCAAGGTGTAGATTACATTGCTAGGTTTAGTAAAGAGGATGGATATTAAGATGTTGCCTCAAGCGAATGTTCCGTAGGTAGGTAAGACAATTTATCTGTCTGCTCTAATCAACTACACCTCCATGACTGGTGCCTTAAGAAAGTGCCGTGAAGTCGCGTTGAAAGTTATATTTGTTTTCTGAGTCGGTTCATGTTCTGCATAAAGAAGGCTTATTAAGAGCTTTCGAGTGTTTATTCGACGAGTTATTGTCTGTGTGTCTACGAATAAAACTGATTCTATTCTATTCTATCAGTGAGTTATAGTTTTTTTATAATTTTTTTAAGTACCTACTTAATACTTATCAATCTTATCATACTCGTATCACGATGGCTTTAAATATTCAAACCGAAAGCAAAGCAAACCGAATAAGTAACCGGCACTGAATCGGGATGTAGAAAGAATTAGGGAATAATTTATCGTCCAATTAGCAAAGCTCAAGGGAAAAGGAATCGAGTCCTTACAGTGCCGATAATTGCTTATTTAGGGCTTCGCAGGCCACGCTGGAACGTGAGGCGTTTAAAGGCGATACTTATTCCGAAATCATATATTGTATGGATTTAATTATTATGCACCTAAACTAATAAACTGTGTTTCTAAAACGTCTTGCTAGGAGAACTGTTAATGTCCCATTCGAATGAGCTTCACCGGAACGTTTACGTTACCTATGTCATGTTCTCAAATACTTCTAGACCGCAGTGACTAGAGGTACAGGAGTATCAGTACATTGCGGTGTTAGATTGATGTACTGAAAGTGTCTAACCTCAACAGTGTAACTAAAGTCGTATGTAAAATGGGAGTGAATGAGAGAATGTGAATCCGCGAGTCATGTGAATAGGCTTTTAATGTATATATGTATAATTGGACGGTGTTATGGAATAGCGAACTAAGCGCCAAAATTCGAAAAAAAAGTTATGAATGCAGTTCGGATATAAATGTGATAATCTATAGTATTGATTATTTCTTTGTTGAAAAATCATGCTTACAGCCTTATTTTAAGGGGTAGAATCAAGCGACACGTTAAAATTTGTATGGCCCTGTGTACTAAGTCGTTACGTAAAAACGAATTTAACGCCAAATTTACTTTTACAAATTATAATAAGCGTATATTCTAAATCGCAAAATCGAGTTAAACGCCATAAAGATGTTATTAATTCGTTTTGGTTTAAAGTTTTGATGATTTATAAACGCAATATCGATTTAACCGCCCTATTGGTGTCGTTTAATTCGTTGTTACATATTTGAAATTGCAGGATATTTCGCTTAATGAGAACTAAGTATCAAGAGGTTTTGTTATATCATAATATCTTATGTGTGTAATCCTGGCTAGTACTAATGAATTATTATTAGTTACAATGCCAATTTTGCCATATATGCTGATTTTTTTGACATTTATTAAAAAAAGTTGATTACAGAACAAAACTAAATTGTTAGACGGATTAGTCCTAATCATTGTGGAGGAAAACATTGTTGTTAATTTATTTACAATAGCACTATTTACTCAAATATATGGAATTTTATTTTATTCCAGTATTCAATTTACCTCTAACAATTTGCATTAAAGAATGAAGCGACAAAATATGTCTCATAGTACGCTACGGCGAAATAAATTAACCTCATCGCAGTATTAGTTCAATAAAGAATCAAGCGGAAAAACGTTAATAACTTCGAAACTTGAATAGGTATGGTGTAATTTTTTTTATCAATTTAAATTATGAACACTTTTATAGGTTCAATGTCAAAATTAACTTTTTTGCTTTATAAATGAACTTACAACAACTGATTCAAATTTCAAATCTTTCTAGCTCATTTTCTCGATTTCAACTAACTGTCGCTTGATCGCTTATTCCATAACACTGTCCAATTGAGAAGTTTCTTCAAGCTCAGGCAGGCAGCTAAATGAAACACGTTTTGAATTTTCGAAATAGGATACGATACATACCTGGTCAGCTCTACTGTGCTCCGTGCTGTCAGACTTTCAAAACAAAATTCGGATTTGCAAGTCACGCTCGTGCTCATACACGTAACGATTTAGTTTAAAAAAATCTCTCATTTTTTTCATAAATAATAGTAAATAATTTAAAATTTTAAGCTTGCCAGGATGTCACCGTCGACGGATACGTTTGGGAGGACATAATCAAATTAAATCAATACATCAAAAAACTGTCAACCGTAAATAATGATTTGATGACATTGTACGAGTAAATATATCTCATAATAGATATCGGAGAGCTAACAAATCTCGCAACCATCGACAGCATAATAGCCACAATACGAGACAGCTGTGGGCAGATAACTTATCTTATCATGAGCTTAACACAAAGGCTCGCCAGACCTTGCACGTTATATTGATTACTCCACACATACATCTCATGATAAAGTGGGCATCTATTGCTCGCGTGGGGATATGTACTGGGTGATATTTTTACAGGAGTACAAAATATGTGTAAGTACGGATATTTATTTCAGTAATCAAGTTTTAACTCAGCAATTTCATAAAACGTTCAACACATAGAGTACCTAACCTATCAATTCAAATCGACTTGACATGATTGTCAAATTGAAATGTTGTATACCTATATCCCGGAGATCAAAATAATTATCTAACCATACAAAAAGTTGTCGCTGTGTTGACTACTTAATGCCGCTTATTCAAAAAGTTGATGAAAATAATGGGCTCAGTCGCGTACAGTCAGTACTTGTGGCTTTAAGTCATTCACAATTTCGTATGCCATTTTAAACAAGATTTTAATGTGACAAGGTATAGAAATCATTACATGTTTATGCCGGTGACTGTACATACAGCGTGCAGAAAAGTATACACCTTTCAGTATTAAGAAAGAAAGTTGCTAATAAAGTTCTTAAGCTAAATTTACTTTTTTTGTGAGAATTAAAAGTGCATTATTGTTGAGCTTACCTTCATGATTCATCTAGGGGCAAGTGATCAATAACGCGTTATAATGATATCATTATACTTATGTTGATATTCAAGTCAAGATCAAGTTAAAGCGATAAGATAAGAAGGTTCTAACTAAACTAACGAAAGTTATCTCTTTTAACCCTTAATAACTTCAATCAATGTTATAGATTTTAATGCAAGGGAGTTTGAAATTAATATTATGTTATAATATAATACATATTCATAAGAATCATAAGTAACTTTGAAGGGTTTCCTCACGGTTCACGATGCTTTCGGTCACCGGAAAGCGTCTGGTAAATATCAAATGACATTTCGCACATATGTACTGAAAAACTCATTGGTACGAGCCGGGGTTCGAACCCGCGACCTCAGTGTGCGTAGCCGAATGCACAAACGCACACGAATCGCTCACGATAATATCTCTTTCGTAGCTATCTATCTCTATCGCTCTTACGTATTGGCGCGACAGAGCCGGACTACATTTCTGCGGGGTTTCGGTGGCGTTTCGCGTCGCAGAAATGCCATTCGGCTAATACGGGATACGAGGCCTGGATTGAAAGTCGCACGCGGATTGCAAAAAACAGTACTTATGTTATTTTTAAAACAAAGC
This sequence comes from Leguminivora glycinivorella, assembly GCF_023078275.1. Lineage (NCBI taxonomy): Eukaryota > Metazoa > Arthropoda > Insecta > Lepidoptera > Tortricidae > Leguminivora > Leguminivora glycinivorella. The sequence continues at coordinate 6,916,729 of NC_062987.1, read as the reverse complement.
CCAATAAATGTGTCACCATTGGCGCTGGGGCTGCATTTCATTTCTCACATCAATTCCGTCTGACGGGTTATTAACTGTTTAGAGTTTACGCAGATTCACTTGTACAGACTCCGCATTAGAGCCGCTACTGACGTTTTGATGCTTTAGTACGGAATGTAACGCTTCACGTAATGATACTAGATGTAGATAGTTTATTTGTTCTAGCAAGATATCGTTTACGCAAAAAAACGCGTCTATGACTGCTTCCAGTAGTTCCACAGGTGGTAAAACATCTTCATCACTAAATTAACCCACTTATATCAATTTTAAAGCAGGAAATTTGCCTATATTCAAGGTCAATTTACTTTATCCACTAGTGGATAAAATGTGTTTTTACCCGCTGGTATTTTAAGGGTCCTTTAGGACAAAACACGTGTTTCCGAGCTAGTGAGGGGTAAATATTGTACATACAACAGTGGCGGGGCGTGAAAATTTTCGTTGGTAAAGTCGGAGGGGTTTTTGGCATCTGTTTTGTATGGACTTCCACAGATACTAGAGAACTTTAGGGAACCCGTTGGGAATCGAGTTGTATCGACGCTCCGCCACTGACATACAATGAATGTATTCTCAGACGCCAAAGTCATAGACTCATGGCAGGGGCTATGCAAAGAATTGTCGAGTGCTCTGCGTCGTGTTCTGACTAAAGGCTATCGATTTGATCGTGGAAAATCTATAGAATTCAACACAATAGTAGACGATTCAATAGAGTCAAGTCGCTTTGTCGCTTTGGAGTTATAAAGATTGAGTTACTCGCATTTAATATTTTACTCGTGAACTATCCTACAGGTATATATCCATTATTTTTTAATTAGATATCCATTCACGAGAGCTCGTGTAGACCAATGAAGCATTATTTATCATAGGCACGCGCATTAGGCTTTTATTTTAACTACTTGCTTTCGCACGCCACTTCGTTTGCGTATGATCACTAATAGGTATTAGAAATTTGTTCAACGGTTAAGCACGAAAAGGTATAAGAGACAGACTGACAGGAGGCGCACTTTCGCATTAACATATAATACGAGTATTACGTACTTAGTAAATATGTATGGATAGGTAATGTTCGCGCTTTTATTGTCAGTTATTTGTTGCAGTTACAAAAGAACAACTTAATGTACAAAAGGCGAACTTAATGCCATGAGGCATTCTCTATCAGTCAACCTTTGGGCAACGCAGAGAAGATTATCATCGTGCCTGGAAGTTTGTAACATAACTTACGTATGTAGCGTAACGTGATACCATAAACAATAAAAACTGACATTTCCGGCAGTAATGTCCCACCGCAGTACTGCTACAGTAATTTTGCTGTAGTCTAGTCAGCAAGTGATCTGCAACTGTTTATGAATCAGTCTTTTTGCCCGCTTTGTCCTGGCAACCATTTGTCATTGACTTGTTATCGTCAATAGTGAAGTAAAAGCACCGATGCCCGTTACAATAAATATTAATCTGCATTTTGTACTTCATTGCTTGGTAATACGACTTATAAAGTTGTTTCGGCCATTGACTGCAGATCGTTTTGTTACAATTGTAACTTGTTAGTTAGTGTCACTATGTGTTAAGTTTTTGGCAATAAATCATTCATGCTTAAGTGAAAGTAGTAGCTTTTGTAGTCTATGAGAGGCTGATATTTATTAATGTAAACTACTAATGTGCCGACGGAAAGTTTCCAATATTCTGAAATTTTCACATAGGAAAACTTCGGAAACTTTCCATTTTTTGTATGGACAATTGTATGGATGGAAACTTTCCATTTCATAAATTCAAATTCCCTTTATTTTTCGTGAAACTTTCGTGAATTTTTCATGAAATTTAAGATTTTTTTGGAAAGTTCCCGCAACTTGCATATTCCCGCAACTAATGTAAACTTATATTAGAATTATAGGTACCTCTATATGTAAATGATGTTATTTGGTCATCTTTTATTTTCAATTAATATTATACCTAACCTACCATAGCGGTATAATTTCGGATCAAGAAAGGACAGATATCAAAGTATCTAACAAGAAATATTTAAAAAAGTACTATCCTAACATTATTTACACTGCGCGATGGCCAAATCTCAAATTTCGCATGGTTTAATGTTCTGGTTTTGGATGGTAGTAACTACATAATATAAGCCATGAATATGTAGAAACGAAGTAGTACATTATGTTATGATACACGTGCGGAAAAAAGGAAGTTCGAAACGAGTGGCGATAAATTAAAACACGAGTGGGAGTGTTTTAAACCGACACGAGTTCCGAATTTCCTTTTCGCACGTGTATCGTACGACGTTTTTCAGTACAGATGGCCCTGCGAAGTTTCGACCTGACAAGAAATGAACTACTTCTCGCACTAGTGCGTAAAAAAAGCACCATCTGTACTGAAATAGTACATTACGATAAAAGTGCGTAAAAAAGGAAGTTCGAAACGAGTGGCGATAAATTAAAACACGACCGAAGGGGGTGTTTTAAATCGACACGAGGTACGAATTTCCTTTTCGCACGTGTATCGTACGACGTTTTTTACGAAGCTTAAACGTTTAATTGTGACGTTGGCTAAGTTATCTGTCATGCTGTCACTGGTAATGACTAATGATCGTCATCGCGATTAATCGTTTAGGCGCGACAATAGCCAATTTGTTGAATCAATTAGCTTTAACCACTACTGTCAATGATACTACTAATTATAAGCCGGTTTTACTATATGGAAGGGACCAACAATTAACACCGTAGCTTAATCGGTGTGGTAGGTTCGGAGAAAATTGATTGTGACAGACAGAAAGATTCAAGTGATATTGTAAAGTGGGTGATAGACGTACGAGCAAGTACGCTTAGCTTACGTATGGCTCGACGACCTTTTTCGATTGTGTGTCACCGTAAGTAGGTACGCGTACTTCAAAACCGCCGCGCTTACGTATGGCTCGACGACCTTTTTCGATTGTGTGTCACCGTAAGTAGGTACGCGTACATCAAAACCGCCGCGCATACGTATGGCTCGACGACCTTTTTCGATTGTGTGTCACCGTAAGTAGGTACGCGTACTTCAAAACCGCCGCGCATACGTATGGCTCGACGACCTTTTTCGATTGTGTGTCACCGTAAGTAGGTACGCGTACTTCAAAACCGCCGCGCATACTTATGGCTCGACGACCTTTTTCGATTGTGTGTCACCGTAAGTAGGTACGCGTACTTCAAAACCGCCGCGCATACGTATGGCTCGACGACCTTTTTCGATTGTGTGTCACCGTAAGTAGGTACGCGTACTTCAAAACCGCCGCGCATACGTATGGCTCGACGACCTTTTTCGATTGTGTGTCACCGTAAGTAGGTACGCGTACTTCAAAACCGCCGCGCATAATCGTCGACGATCCAACCGGTTTGAAATCTTTAAGTACGCGTACTTGCTCGTACGTCTATCACCCACTTAAGGGTTACGTTACGTTTCTTTTGAAATGTCTAGTTAGTTATTCGATAATTATTTCATAAATCGTAATCAAAACCACTTTTTTACTCTTTTCTAGTAGAAACATACTTGCTTAGAAAAACTTAGAAAGAATTCCTTCTTGAAACTCAGCTCAAGTAAAAAAAAACTTTACGTTATATTTGTTTTCAAAGTTTGCAAAGTCGAGTAAAATACAGTATTGATACTATATATTTAAATATGCCCACACATAGGCCTTATCTTAATCGCAATGCAATCTATCCAGTCTTTATTAATTACTCATCTCTACTTATACTCTTATAAATTCTTAACATTACACCCACTAAACTTTCTCCATGTCTATCTATATGATCAGACAAAACTATTATGTGGCCAGATTTCGCTATGGTCATTACCATACAATGACGCGACCGCGACACCAGTAAGCTTTGCAAATGGCTACCTAATGATTCTCCGACAATTTTTTAGCCGATTATTGATTCGCCGACAACGATTCGCCGAATGCCGTTTAGCCGAATAATCAAACTATCGCTGTCACTTTTGGTCGAATAACGTTACGTAGAATCTTGGTTCGCACACAGTTCAGTTCGCTTCTGTGCAAATTATCCGAACTACTATTGGACATTTTTCATTTAGCAAAGTAATATTTTCGTTTAGGCCATGTTTAGTCGAATAACGTTTCACATGTTATACATTGTTAAAATATTTTCCAACACAACGCTTTTTATCGCTGTTGTAAAAAAATTGCGCACTTAATAGACACTTTTTTTTCTTACATTCATACATACATATAATCACGCCTGTAGCCCATAAAGGGGTAGGTAGAGCACATGAACTACTAAGTTTCAGTGTCACTCTTGGCAAAGAGGGGTTGAAAGAAATCCAGATTGTGACATTGCAGTGACAGCGCCACAATTTAACCCATACCCCACAGTCGACCTCTATGACACCCACGGGAAGAAAGGGGGGGGGGGGGGGGGGATGTTCTTAAACAATGTATAATGTGAAATTGTTTTCGTTGCGGTAATAATTTACTAGTACATATACTGGCAACATTATGTTCTTGAAAAAAATTGGTGAATTGAAAACAATACATAATGTTAACGCCCTGACTGACAACACTGACAGGGCAGCCAACCTCCGGTCACCCCGCTGATCCAATGAGCAGCGGCCAGAGCCTCGATCTGCCGGACCAATAGGAATGAAGACTGAAGCGCCGCGGTTTCCCCCGTCGCGACACTATAAAAGCACGGTGCGCGGCACCAGCGTCCCTTTTTTTACTAATATCAAATCTCTCTCTGTCGCGTGTCCGAGACAAAAATCTGTAATTAAAAATCCATTAAATAAATTGGTAATATTTTATACTGTTTTATTTAAACAATTGAGTTCCGGCTCAAACACATAATTTACTAAAATTAATCCTTGGAATCAGAACATGATGATTAATATAAATAAGTAAATGAAATAAATGTGAATTACTCTTACAAACGATCTAACAACTAGATTTTTGAATCCGCAGAAAACTTTTTACGCAAGTTCAAGGCTCCAAGCCAACTCACCAAAAAAAAATACCAAATGATCACTCGACCTATTGTGTTTCGACCAATTTTGTGTCGGCCAATTTTTACAATTACTAAATGATTATTCGTCGAAAAGTAAATCGGCGTATCAAATTTCTGCCTACCGACTCCGTTTACGAACGGATATTATGCGAAATGAGAATTTTCCAATCGTTATTCGGCCTGAACAGACGTCGGCGAATCGTTGTCGGCGTAACGAAAATCGGCGTATTTTATTTCGGAATATCAATCGGGCACCTTTGCAAATATATAATTCGTATTAACATGCAGTGTGCGGTACGTTTTGGCCCTTCAGCAATTGCTTAAACTCTTAACAGACAAAAAGGTAAGGCTAAATAAACTAAGCACATAGATACTTGCAACTTGTTTATCCAACTTAGTCGGGTAAGTTAAATTTGATCCATAGAGGAAAAAGTAAGGAAAGAATCGTATCCCCATACATCACTAAATTCGAGTTATTTGTAGTGACATCTAGCGTCAAACACGCGTCAATCACACGTCTTGTCAATAGATGTCGCGACGAACGAAAAGTCTAATGCTCAAATTTTTTTAGCTAATATTACAATTTATTAATCAGTATTCTGTTTTCAATTCCTTCTGCTTGTAATAAGTTGTAAACTGTTTTAATATTAATTTTTCGGCAGACGCAACACTTTTGACGCCTAATGTCGAGTACTGGTACTGATAATTTACGCTATTTGACGCGTGTTTGACGCTAGATGTCACTACAAATAACTCAAAATTACTGATGTACGAAGTAATGGAGTTTCTACTCTTTCCTTAGTTATTCCTCTATGATTTGATCACACATTATTATCAGTTGTAGGCAATGAGGACCGAAGTTATGTTAGCCAAGCTCAGGCTGCGGGCCAAATAACTTCAACAACTTTAGCTTAAACTTATCCAAGTGATTTGGCAGACGCTTACGGAACTCTTTTGGGCGAAATACTAACATATTATGCATTTAGTGCGCATGAGTTTGATTTGTTGAAATGCTTCCGGTGGGTGAGTTTGAAAGTTTAATGTTAAATATTCCTTAAATTTTTTTGACGTACTTACATTGATAAATGGGATCACAAATTATGATGGGATGAATAGACGTAATTTCTACCTAGTTAAATATGTAAATCTGCGCAATAAGTTATTCAAATGTAAGCTCATTGACAAGCTATACACCCTGTTTTTATTGAATTCCGTTAACTTTAAGGGAAGATTCTTTAGTTCAAATACAATCAATTTCTCTAAGAAACTAGTCTCTTCTCTACGGTTATCGAATTATTAAGAAAATTAATTTAATTACTGAACACGTGTGTGGCATCCCTTACCACTTCCTAATGTTATTTTTTCGAATTTAACAAATAGCGTGTCGAATTTAACGGAAAACAAAAAAAAAACACGATGTATAAGACACTTGACCGGAGGCTTCGAAACTTTTAGTCTAACATGACTAATACACTTACATAGGTAAGGATGACAGCTTTTAACATAATGTAAGTTTTCTTATTAATATTGTTCGACCAATGTGGATTCAATGTTTGATAAAGTCTTAAATAACGACACATCATTTTCCAGATTCAAACTCAAGTCAAGTTTTACAAAGTGCCTACAATAGGGGAAACTCGAGGCAGGTATCCAATAAACTGCTATTAGGTAAATATATTCGGAAAGCAGTACAATAAGGCTAACAGCAAAGTTTCACGGCGTAGTTGGAGAAATTATTCTGACGAGAGTTTATGTGAAGCATTAGTATTGATAACTAAATAATACACCCTGTTTTTATTGAATTCCGTTAACTTTAAGGGAAGGTTCTTTAGATCAGATACAATTAATTACTCTAAGAAACAAGCGTCTTAACTTTTACGGTTAACGAGTTATTAAAAAAATTAACATAATTACTGAACACGTGTGTGACAGCCTTTACCAATTCCTAATGTTATTTGTTTTGACATGTGCCGTCAATCACTTGACACCAACTTGAATGTAATTCTTAAGGGTCTCTCACACTAATAAATTCATTTATTATATCAGACACACAGCAACAGATATACAGAATGGTTCCTGATAATGAACCTAACGACGACGTATCGAATTTAACGGAAAACAAAAAAAACACGGTGTATTACTGGATTTAGACTTAGCATTATATGAATAAAGACCAACTTGGTTTTATTTAGGTATATATGTGCCAAAGGTTGTCTGGTAGAGATCGCTCTTTAGCTATAAGACCGCCTGTTGTCTGCCTCTATGATCATCATTTGTTTTGTCTCTACTGTATATTTTATCTTTCGCTGAGGTGTGCCAATAAAGAGTATTCTATCTATTCTATACGTATATCTACATATGTACCTATGTGTCTGATATAAGTTTATTGTTTACATTGGAACAACCACATATTCCCATAATCTGACAAATTTACTAAACTTCTCCTAACTTTACAGTAAAAATCAAAACTATGTCTACGTTACAAAACAATATTAAATTATATGTACCCTGTTAAGGTATTTTCTAGTAATACATTTACGAGTCCTTGGGGTGAGCCCCAGGTGTAACTAATGCTCATATGTGGCTTGTTTTAATTACTACCTACCCCAGAACGACCGATGTCGATGCATCAAAATGCATGCAGCTTCCAAATTTCATGCCCTAATTACGTTAAATCGTTTGCCGATACTGAAAACGCGCACGAATCTGAAAACCAATTCATATGCCAAGATAGTGCCGTCCTTTACCAACTTTAGTAAAGTAACAGGGATAAAACATGTCGACGAAACTGGCGAATGAAATTGTGACCATCACACGATGTGCTGACGCGAACAGTTGAGATTAACTCTGAAATAACGTTGGATTTTGCTCGGAATTCTAAAACAGATTACCTACATATCGGGCAAGCAAAATAAATTATGGCCATCGCAAACATGGGACGCTCAACGCTTATTCCCGTGTCAGAACACCTGTGATATCGGTTATCCCTAGAACTTTTACTGAATCCGCGAAGCGTGATTATTACCATTTGGTTAGTTTGGTCATCCGATTTATTTCAGCGAGATTGTAAGCTTTTGCTCAAAGCTGTAACCATATTATCGGCTTTTGTAACCGTTTGTTTTAATTTACGGATTTTCCGTTATTTCATTCACTTCGCAGTATTTTGTTTTGACACTTATTGCAATTTGCGATCGTTGAATTAGACGGCTTCTTCGAAATTGTTGTGATGCTTGATATGTACTTAAACACATGTATAAGCCATTATAGCTTTTATTCAATTCGAAGTATTTTGCTTTGCTAGTGTATTCGTCGAAATACTTATATTGATATTTCGACAAATAGTGCTTCGCAGTCTTCGCACCATATCTCATATTCGCACATACATATTTATAAGCAAGTATAGCTTTCATATTAGTTTCTTTGGCTATTAAAACTTCAAGCTCTGATGATATAGCACATAAATAAGGCATATAATTAGTTACCGTACTACAACCGAAGATCACAGAAAGCTTTGCGTAAGCGTAACCGTTTACATTTGTTAATTGAGACGTGACGACCAACGCCATCTATAGGGATTATACTCAACTATATGTTGTTAAAGTTTAGATTTACTTGGTCATGTAAGGCGGAGGCGTGCTGTATAAGATGTTATCGGGCAATAGAACAAGATCGGTTGTTCTCACGCTCTATTTGTAGATTTCAAAGCTCGGTCGTCGTCAAATAAGGCGTCAGAGTTAGTAGTTGGACTGGTAGCATGAGTTATGGAATTTTAGAATACAGTTTTCGATAACGTAAAAGTCACAGAAAGTGTATGTTATTTTTGGTAAACTGAAAGGAAAATCACAATGCTAGGGGAAAATCGGGAAGTGTTGCATGGGGCGACTTGTATTTTTGTAAGTAACGTATGAATGTAAGTGTACAATAGTCAATAAATAGAAAAAGCTTTCAACGGTATTTTTTTTTTACATTTTCCTTCAAAATTATTTTTTTTTCCCAACAAAAAAAATATAAAAAATTGTTTTGAAATGTACAATGAGCTCTTTCTAATGATACCCCACTTGACCTAGTAACTTGACATTTACAGTTTGCCCATTTCATTTTGGCCATGGACCGACAGACAGACGGACAGAGCGGCGCCATAAGGGTTCCTTTTGTACCTACCTTTTTAGTATGGAACCCTAAAAAGTAACTAGTAGTATGAATAGTTAAAATAAATCCGGATATATGGTCATAGACAACAAACACACTTTAGGGACCGGCCTCATCTAAGAGACGCATGTCCTGAGGTGCGGAACGGACGTCCGCGCCACGCCGCCTGAATGTAATTCAAAAAACGTCTCCTCAGTACATTTTGTATAGGAAGGACGTAAGGACGCGCCCCAGGCGGCGTTGCGGCGGCGTGGCGCGCGCCGCGCCGCTTGGCGGCGCGTCTTACGTCCTTCCTATACAAAATGTACTGAGGAGACGTTTTTTGAATTACATTTAGGCGGCGTGGCGCGGACGTCCGTTGCGCGCCCCGAGACACGCGATGCTTAAGTGGGAACGCTGCCTTATACCTATCTAACCATTGAGGTAATATGTACAAATGACGTGCTAAAGCCAAAGTAAATACCCACTATACGAGGTGTACCATATTCACTACAATACTAAACACCAATTAAACGAATGTATGACATCAGAACGATATCTCGAATGTGGTAATTTGCTTATCCTTCGATTCGGTCGCGGTAATACAGCTATACGCAAGCATGAGCGAACTGCAAGATATTTTAACTAAAGGATCTCTTAGTTAGACGTCATAATGATATTTTAATATAAGTTCGAATTGGCTTGTTACTCCGTGGTGCCGTTTAATTGCCTCTGATTATGTAGCCGTATTACGCTGTATGCATAACTAATTGAGATTATTATAAAGATATTAGCTGCCGAACTCTGGATTTTGCTCTGCGCCAAATGTATTGAGATGGAGGATATCAGGCCCCGTAACCGAATGGCTTTTCTGCGACGCGAAACGAAAACGAAACGCCGCGAAAGGTAGTCTGGCTCTGTCACGCCAATACGCAAGAGCGATAGAGATAGATATCTACGAGTGTTTCGTTTCGTGAGCGTTTGTGCCATTCGGATACGTACCCTGGTAGGAATATCTAGAATAAGGTCTCCAATTAAAGCCCCACCATTCTCCATTTTGTCAGTAGAATACGGCGCAAAATTCAAATTTTCGATGAGAAGTCAACACCATACCATCTTTAAATCCACCTTGTGTTGACAAAGTTGTTATAAATGAAATTAAAAATATTAACATTAAATTAGACAAAATAGAGACAATTTATAAAAAAGTGAAACTTATTAAAAATGAAAAATAGATATTATAGATCTAGGTATTTATTATTTACAACAATATGATTTGGAAAGACATGCACAAGTTAATGTTAAATGTTCAAAATTCATGAAAAAAAACAAGTTATCGAGCTTTTAGTTTTATAGCTGCCCGCAAAAAATATTTTTTCCACTGTGTTAGTTCGGAACGGCGTGTAACTCTTGCATGTCGACTTTTTTATAGCTTATTTACACGGGTTATATCACATTAATAGCGAGAAATATATTATGATTACACGTTGCTTTTAATTTTTACAGCAACGAATAAAAAATTAAGAGTTTATTTTCCAGTTATTAACTTCGAGATTTATGGTCAGAAAAGGTCCTTTAAATTCATTAAATATTAAGTGTTTATATGCAGTAGTTTATTACGCATGCCAGGAAAATCTATAAAGAGAATATTATGATATAATAGTTCTTACAATACCTATATCGTAGTCCTGAAAAGGATTCATGTAGGAGGTGTAAGAGACATTGCTCGCCTTTAGAGTTGGTCAAGGCGCTTCGCCTTCAGAGATAACATCACACTAGAAAGTTTTATACGACGATAGAAATCGAAGAAAATATTGATATACAGCAAGTATATGTATTATATATGGCTAGAAAATAAAGCCTTATATCAATATTTTTATAAATTCTTAGATTTCCCGGTCCCGTTGTTCCGCTGCATGCGAAGGGATGGAAACAAATGAACAGGCTTTCGCATCCGTAAATATTGCTGTGGATTTAGGAAGTGTATTCAGATGACATTTACGTATTGGCTTGATACCTATACATATATTCATATATTTGCAAAAACCTGAACCAATTTTAATTTTAAGTTTTTCATTTTATTATTTTGAAGTTTTTCAATTACGTCTGCATAGGTACCTATGTAGAATAACTAGCAGCCGAGCGTTGTCAACCGGGCGATACTAGTAATTACTTGACTGGCGTGCTAGATGGCGTTACTAGCCGAGGAATCCACTCGATTATAAGGGTGTTAATTTCATTAGTGGTTCAAGCGAAGGCATGGACGGACACCTAAATATGAAATATCTACAAGTTATGTGGGGTACGGTGGGTAGGTTTAAGGTACAGATTTGTTAAATTTATATATTAAAACGGGTCATTATTAAGACCCGCCTATAAAACATCGCCCGACAAAAATGTATCATTCCCTACAGGAGCGCTCACTGACATTAGAACATGTCAAGCGTTTTTGGCCTTAAACTACATTTTAATATTTTGAGTACAACTAAATATAAATATACGATATATTCCGGTAGTATTTATTTGTATTAATTTGATGAAACATTTATTCAATTGAAATTGAAATCATTTATTTCAGTCTTATTGGTCCATAATAACAAATAAACACATTAAATTATTTTATTTTTTAAATTTAAATTAGAAATTAAAATTACATTAAACTAATTAATACTAAAATAATTAAATTATAAATAACAACAAAATTAATCATATAAAATTAAAATGGCTGTTAGGCATGCATGCCCATCCAGTGGTTGATTATAGGGCTATCCACACTAGGCCAATTGACTATTTACTCAATTAAGCCCTGGCTGGTTTCATTTTAACAAACATAACACCACCTATTTTGATATTTGGCTGCGATTATTTCATTTATTTTAAACCTGGATTTCACAAGTAACTCGTAAAATCAAACATTTACCCAGCCACTTCGCAGTAACAAAATAAAGGGGGCATAATCACGCAACCGGGGATAAGATGAAAAGCATATCATTACCCTGACCGGATGTAGTCCATTCCAGTCGCGACCGACGTCTGGCAACCCTAGCGACTAGTGATGTGCCTAATATTTATCAGGATATTCCCGGTAACGGGCCCAGTAAGTAATAGGTATTCAGAACCCAAGATATTGCTTTTTTTCTGTTCATTTAATTGTGTGTAAAATATAAGCCATCCAAGTCCAGCTAGTCAGGCAAGAGTTTATCATAGTTATTTTTTCATTGTGTTAACATATCAACGCACTTACTGTATAATGTGTATTAGGGAATATCCATAGCAAGTAGACATACTTAAAAAATAAATAAAGGCTATCTCTTTCTAGAAATGTTCCTCAGGACATTGTCTTGTTTTATGCCGTGACATTATTGGCAAACGCGTGTGCTGTTCTGCTGACGTCAAGTTGGAGTTTGCAAGTTACACCTTTTAATATAATTACATTGGCATTGTTGACCCCTGAAGCTTATAAATACACAACCATTCATATTTTTTACACGTCAATAATCATAAAAAAAGTCTCACACAGCTGTCGCTGTCAACTTTTAGCTATACCAAATCCATAGATTGTTGTTAGCGTACTTGAGCGTAGCTACATTTATCACGATGTTTTCGAACTTTCTTTCAGACTTGTTGCTAAGTCGATATCGGATTCATTTTCAATTAAATTCAATGTTAATCTGAATAAAGACCATTCGGTAAATAAATATTGTATAAAATATATATTTTCCAGTGCAGCAGAAAATTACCAGAGTTGTGCTTTTGGGAACTGACCACGCCATCGCCACCTCACTAATATAGCGTAGCTCGTTTAGGAACAGAGTTACGTGAAAAGTGATTTCCTTCATAGTCGGGTTGGCGTCTAATGGCGCGTCTAAAGAATTGTCGTCCGTATTTCCACTACTTCCTTTCGCAACCTCACATCTAAACATAACGCTCCTCAAATCTCAACTTTATTTTCAAATGGAAAGCTACATTCTGCGATCGTGTAATTTTGTAATACGCGCTTTAGGAAATGAACAGTCGATTTCGTACTGCTTGTATCGAGTTCACGTTCGCTCTCTCCAAATAAATTACCGTTCAGATTGACCTAGAAAGCTACGCTGATGTTTGTCGAGAATCATAGACTGGTTTTATTTGGTTTTTATTGTTCAGTCTTGGATCCGGTAGAAACGGAAAACTCGAAGGCCTGTAGAGGCTTGTGGCTTTATGTAATAACGTCAATGCAGTTTGCAGCGAACTATGTAAAATAGGTGCCTATAGTTAAATCAAAATATTCGATTAGTAGTGTAAATTAAATACATACTAATCTATTAGATATTAAGGACGTTAAAAAATCTACACATTCTACAAATTACAGTGGTAAGTGGTTAATAATTAAAATTTCATCACAGAAAGCGCAAATTTCCAGATCAGCATACAGAACAAGGAAGGGACAGAAAATATTCTCGAAAACAAAAAGACAACACTTTTGGCCCTCATCGCCATTCGTAATAAGCAATCGGCAATTTTTAACCCCATTGCACTTCACCGAAACCTCTTTCAGATAAAGTACCCATTTGAAAATGTTTTACGCACGTTCTATAACATTTTTCCAGCGAGGGCGGAAAATGCCCTCTTTTTCGGCACTTCATAAGCCCACGCAGGAATGAAGGTTGGTAATTGAGGGTAACAAATTGCCTGGGACGAGAATCACCAGAAAACCTTACATTATGCCTCAATCTCTGTTAAGCAACATTTAAAAACATGAGCTTGATTGTTGATATATTTAAAAAAGGTATAACCGTCGATAAATGAAAATTGTTTTCGTCATTAAATTTATGATCAATTATTCATTCCTAGGATAATATTTCCGATAGTTGGAAATGTACTCTCAATTCGAGGATCATCAATAAAAAATATAAAAAATTACCTACAATTACTACAAACATATTTATGATCTGTATTTCATATAATTAACTGAGGAGGGTGGAGCAATTTTATTTAATTATGAATCGGGTTGGACCTATACTTTTCTTGGAAGGAACTTTTAGAAGGTAAAAAAAAACAATGGTAGAATACAAGTACTTAGTTCAGGTTAATATAAATGCAATAATTTGAGTACAAAATTATCCCTAAGGTTAATAATATCCATGAATAAAAATAGGACATCTATTTGAAGAAGCGAATATTTCATTTAAAAATGAATGTTTCCCTAATAGTGTCTTTCCCACAGATTCAACGCTAAAATATCACTGAATGACTCAGTTAAATGTTATTTTTAGAAGATATCCCAAAATAAACTACTATGTTTATTCTCGCAAGCGCTTCGATACTTTGATTCAAGGAAAATATTTTCCCGTTACAAAGATTAGGTTTCTGATTTCTGAATAACAACGTTGATATTAAGGGCCAGGTATACATGGGGCAAAAAATACTTTTAGGTGGTGTATTTGGAGTCAACATAACATATTAACACACTATACTATACTAAAATGAAATGTTTAAGAGGATACGGTAGCGAAAATGCTAAAATGAAAAGGAGCCCCCCCTTTCAACTTGGGAATTTTAGTTAAATGTATAAGTGTTATTAACTAGATTGATCGAAAAAAAATTGTCCATTAAGAACAACTCAGTCAAAAGATATTTCAAAAAAATCTTTAAAATCGAGGTTCCGCCTTCGACTCTTTCCTCCTTCAAAACTTAATCAATCGGAACGAAATTTGAGAATCTGAATAACAATGAAATAATCTATGTTGGACCGTTTAGCTTTTTTGGTTAATTGTTACCAATCTTGAGTATCACACCTTTTTTTGCGCCACATGAAAAAGGCCGTTTTTGGAATTTTTTTATTGGCTCTAGAATCTTTAAAAAGCAGAATATCAAAAAAATCAAAACGGTCCGACACAGATAAAAATAATAACAATCTGTGTTGAAAAAATCATTGCTCTATCTTCAAAAACCAGGGAGGAAATAGTCGAGAGCGTTTGTATGGAGAATCGACCCCTACCACATCGTCTTAAGAGCAATGGCTGTAATGACAGTGACTGACGGACTGCAACGCAACTGCAACGCCGCGCCGGCGTGCAGTTCTCAATTCCTATAAAAATGCAATTGCAGTCCATACGTATGAACTGCTAAGTGATAAAAAATAAGACAGACATTTAAAAAAAAAGGTCTAGTAGGTAAATTGCTAATCAATGCTATTTCTAACCTCTCTTACTTTTTTATCAGTATTTTATTTTCCTGTAAATAAATTCGTGCTTCATCATCTCTTAAAACGTATTTTTCCCTACCATTTTCCTCGTTTTTGTAAACTTCAGTAAAGTATTCGACGGGATGTCGGAAAAAACTATCAATTTCAACGAAGCGTCAAGGAAGCATTCATCACTTTAACGATTAATAAATTGTCTTTAATAATCAATTACTTATTTGAGTTGATCGGTTAATAAACACTCCATGAATAATGTATAGAATACGTACAAGTCGCGCGGCGTATTAAGACGCTACAGGAACAAAAATGCTAAAATGGAAAGGAGCCCCTTCAATTTATGAATTTTAGTTAAACATACTATTATACTAGATTTATCAAAAAAAATGTCCATGCAGAACAACTTAGTTAAAAGATATTGCGAAAAATCGAAGTTCCGCTCTTGACTGTTTCCTCCTTCAAAACTTAATCGTAACGAAATTTGACAATCTGTGTCAGACCGTTAACTTTTTTTGGATTACAATTATATCAATAAGGCCGTTTGTGGAAATTTTTGATGGGCTCTAGCATCTTTAAAAAATGGAATATCAAAAAATCAAAACGACACAGA
This sequence comes from Leguminivora glycinivorella, assembly GCF_023078275.1. Taxonomy (NCBI): domain Eukaryota; kingdom Metazoa; phylum Arthropoda; class Insecta; order Lepidoptera; family Tortricidae; genus Leguminivora; species Leguminivora glycinivorella. The sequence continues at coordinate 6,900,786 of NC_062987.1, read as the reverse complement.
TAAAAATAATAATAATCTATGTTGAAAAAAGCATTGCTCTATCTTCACAAACCAGGGAGGAAATAGTCGAGAGCGTTTGTATGGAGAATTAACCCCTCCTGTATCGTCTTAAGTTATTTAATATAGGCAAAGACATATGAAACTCCGTAGAAGACAAATTGGACGTCTGAAAAATTAAGAAAAATGTAGGTATGCTCGGTCAAATGGCTCCACACCTTCGGTTGATGGTGGTTATAGATGGCGCGAATTTTAATATTTGACAATATTTGACCACCCCTTTCTTCCCGTGGGTGTCGTAGAAGTCGACTGTGGGATTTGGGTGAAATTGTGGCGTAGGCGAGAGGCTGGCAACCTGTCACTGCAATTGTCACAATTTTTCGTTTTCGTTTTCTTTCAACCCCTTAATTGCCAAGAGTGGCACTGAGACTTTAGCAGTTTCATGTGCTCTGCCTACCCCTTTATGGGATCATTGTATGATGTTGCAGACCAACATACGAGTAAGTTGGCAACAATTTTTATACAGCCCCGCCTGAGGAAGGGTTAAGAAAACGTCATAATGTGATCGAAATTTGACGTTTAAATTAAAAATAACATTCTCACCGGCGAGGCTGTCGAAAGTGGTACAGCTAAATAATATGGATCAAATTGTCAAAACTGAGGTTCAAATGTTTTAATGGAAGTTTATGCACTGTGATTACTGTCAAGCGCACTTTACCGTGTCTACTGTCAATCTGCGCACAATTTATTTTTACAGTAATCCTCTATATATTCGATTCTCTTTGATATTGGAGTAAACAATACAAACATTACACAACGCGTATCGTATCGCTTTCATGAGGTAAATAATGCCATACCGATGCCGTCTACGTATTACACGCTGGTCGACATATCAAATAAACTTAAATGATTTATGACTTTTATGTGGCTTTCCAAGTCTATAGGGTCCTCACGTTACTTCTGCAATAAAAACGAGTCTATGTTCATGTTGAAATTTTAGATGAAAACATTTTTATTTTACTTGATATGAAGCATAACACCGCACAAATGTAAATGATCAATACTTGCTGATCAATAGATGTTACTTCAATTTCTGATTGAGAAACGGGCTTTACAATTAACTCACACTTAGTAAGTGTCAAAACTATGACATGTCAATCGCGTATCGAACACACGTTACAAAGCCCGTTTCTTAACAGCAAGTGATGTCGTCTGTCGCAGGTGTATGGTGTTTTTCAGAAAAAAGTTAAGAATTAAAAAAAACTAACTGTGCGGTTTCCTATAATGGACCTAACTATATGCCGAATTAACGGATTTCAATAAAAACACGGTGTATTTAATATTGTACTTAAGTGTGTTTTAGGATATGTTTAAATTGTGGTCATTAATTGGACTTTTCAATGTAATGTCGGTATTGTCGGTGTTTTCATTTTTTTTTTGTTTTTGTGATGTTTCATGTATTTCTCTGCCTTGTATTTGTAATAAAATAAATGATTTGTTAATCATTGTAATTATTATCGATTTAAGTATATAGGGTTTCAGTTATCTCGATATTTATTCATGAGAAACTATTACGAGTAAATGGATTCACTGCCTTATAATTATGCCTTATACTATCCAAATGCCCTGACATTTCGACGTTACTGCATGTCTTCAATGGAAGACAGTATTCAAATTAGAAGATTATTTATTTATTTTATTTTATTTATTTAGGTAATTACAAACATAAATCTCTAATTAGTTTACATAGTATCGTTAAACCAATAAGGTTTGTCTCGATACCTATTCATTCCGCGGTAGATGTTATACAATACAACAATCATATAATTATGTAGGATAATGATATTTATTCGCTACGGCCATGACTGGTGCCATATTTACTTGTATGATGTCAAATTAGTTCCAATGGCCACCACTAGCATTAATGTTGGACATGCCTTATAAGATGACGTATATTGATTTATGATAATCAGCGTCACTCTGTCACGCAAGTTGTCAATATCAAAATACAGTTATATTACCTAAATATTTTCGTCGTTTTTACCTGTAAGTATATTGAATTCGTAGGGTTATCATGCCGTGTAGCTTTGAACTTACCTGAAACAAGAAAATATACATTAAATACCTACACATTTCAAAAATAAGTTGAAATACATTTTTATGCAACACATAAAACATACCTACAGCAAAAGAAAGTATCAAATAAACATGCAAATATCGTATACAATCAAAAAGGCTCCAGGCTTTATCCCCAATCATACATGTACGTAACGGCGGACAACAAAGGGATGACGTCATCGTTACGTCAGAGAGAAGTTGAGAGAAGCAGCAGGCCGAGTATAATTGAGTTCATTGGTGAAATAACTAGTATATTACACACCTAGCTAGTAAAGTAAGAAATATCTCAGATTACACGATCACCGAGGCGGAGCCGAGGTCAACAAACATGTGATCTGAGGCTTTCTTATTTACTTCGCCAAGGTGTGCATAATATTTTTCTGATCGACGGAGCCGGGAAGCGGTAACTTCGTTTAGCGCCTGAAATTTGACGCTTATACGACGAAAATATTGGGGACACCTTACACAGACCAACTTAGCCCCAAACTAAGCAAAGCTATGGGTGCTAAGCGACGATATACATACTTAAATAGATAAATACATACATTTATACATAGAAAACAGCCATGACTCAGGAACAAATATCTGTGCTTATCACACAAATAAATGCTCTTACCGGGATTCGAACCCAGGACCGCGGCTTAGCAGGCAGGGTCACTACCGACTGAGCCAGACCGGTCGTCAAAAAAGCAACGAAAGCTTGATTTAAGAGAATTCGCCCGACGCTGAAAACTACATTGGATTTTTAGGGTTCCGTAGTCAACTAGGAACCCTTATAGTTTCGCCATGTCTGTCTGTCCGTCCGTCCGTCCGTCCGTCCGTCCGTCCGTCCGTCCGTCCGTCCGCGGCTAATCTCAGTAACCGTAAGCACTAGAAAGCTGAAATTTGGTACCAATATGTATATCAATCACGCCAACAAAGTGCAAAAATAAAAAATGGGAAAAAATGTTTTATTAGGGTACCCCCCCTACATGCAAAGTGGGGGCTGATATTTTTTTTTCATTCCAACCCCAACGTGTGATATATTGTTGGATAGGTATTTAAAAATGAATAAGGGTTTACTAAAATTATTTTTTGATAATATTAAAAAGTGCGTCCCCCCCCCCTCTAACTTTTGAACCATATGTTTAAAAAATATGAAAAAAATCACCAAATCACTTGATAGGTTCAGTAGTTTTTGAGAAAAATACGAAAAACTACGGAACCCTACACTGAGCGTGGCCCGACACGCTCTTGGCCGGTTTTTTCAACTGTATGGCACTCGACGCTGCGTGCGTCGGCAAATTCGTTCGGAGGATTTTCCCGTAATTTACGGTAACTGGTAACTAAGATTGTTATTCTAAATTTCTAAGGCTTAGTTAAAAAAACCGGCCAAGTGCGAGTTGTACTCGCGTTGCAAGGGTTCCGTACACTACAAGAAGGGCTTAAGCGCCTCTTTTTTAGTAGGAACTTAAGTCATTTTTGCGAATAATCGATATTTTGAACAAAACGAAACAGAAATGAGTTCATAAGTATGTAATATTCAAACGCGCTCACACAATTTCAACAGATTTAGTAACTCCTTGCAGCGGCAGTGAGTGAAATTCGTAATTTGAGTTTTTTTCTTTTAAGTCCGACTTACGCTTTACTGTAGATTTCTAATAGGTTTTCCTATAATCTGTAGATTAAAAAGTATCTCGTGTATTTTTTTTTGAAAATTTTACGCTTAGTAGTTTCGGAGATAGGGGGGGGATGGGGGATGATGGTCATTTTTTTGCCTATTTTCTTAAATTACTTTACTAAAAATTATTAAAAACAATATTTTTGAAATACTTACCTTTTTAAAATTATTGAGAATGTTAAGCAAATCATACTTTTAACATGGTGGAACTCGAAACTGTGACTCCAGATTTCAATATCACCTAGTCCACTCGCCTATAACTTGCATAAACCAAACTATGTAGTCACATAAACTACCTCAGTACTTTGTAGCTCAGCTCAGTACAGTCAACAACACAGCTGTGAATACAAAGTGCCAAAATATGTATACATACCTTTATGTACAGGCAATAAAGTTTTGTTTACATGTTTTTGGCACGTTTTCTGTATTCACAGCTGTGTTGTTGATTGTACTCTGTAACGGAGGGCGGGCGGTCACGCCCGCCCTCCGCTGCATCGTCGAATCGAGTTTTAATATGTATGTATCTTCATTTATGTACGTTTTATGTAAGTTCTTGGTGATTTCATTTCATTTTACATGTTTATTACGCTATTGCGGAAATTGATTCGGTTTGTGAATAAGTTTTGTGATGACTTATTGTCTATTTATTTATTATACAGTATCAAGCCAAGTTCAAGTAACAGAATAAAAATATACACGCAATAAGCTTGCAGTAATGGAGTTCTGCAACACACTATTAATGTTGTTAATGTTTTATCTCTTTTTATGCTAGTGATTTTAGAGAATAAACAGTTATTCCACCACGTCAGTGGCACGCAACTAGTTAAAACTTTATTTGGATCATGAATAGTTTCGGATTATTAATGTAATCAAAAACGATAATTCGAGATTATCTACTACAAAGATTGCTAATACCTACTACCTACCTACCTATATACCTACTTTTACAAAGATTTTCGGTGAACATGTAGCGGTTAATAGTTTTTGATTTGCTGTAAATCTCCAATTTTGTAAATACCTAATATATACTAGTCAAAATATGTTAAATAGATGAAACAGCTTGCAGGGAGTTTAGTTGTCGATGTACAACCAACAAAAACAGCTAAATCCTCATCGTACGTGTACTTACCTAAATATTTCCATTAGTGTCTGAACATTCATTCGAAATAAACTAACTATCAAGAAGTCCAGCGCAAGTTCTTTAACGAATTCAACCAAATAAACTATAATTATAAACCTAATTGTCATTCTCGTAAAACCCCTTAAAGTATAAGGGTCCCCTCACATCTAACGTCTCGCGAGCGTAGCGTCGGGCCAACTGTATGGCAAAGCCTGACGCCGCGACGGCGCGACGTCGACGCGGCGTCTTTTTCCATACAGTTGGCCCGACGCTACGCTCGCGAGACGCTCTAGATATGGGGGGACCCTAAAAGCCGTGCGAGCTGTGAAAAATTTCTAGCGTAGCAGACTGAGGTAGGCCAAAGAACAGATGATAAGATTTCGGGACTGCGACGCAGCATCGCAGGCCAACTGTATGGCAAAGCCTGACACCGCGTCGGCGCGACGTCGACGTTTATTTTCTTAGACTTTATCGGTCTTTACGAAGTTATATATATAGGTCTTTGGTAGTAGTAAATATTATCTCGTTTAGCCAGCCCGCGTTTAATGCAAGAACTTATCAACTTTTGTGGTTTAAGTTTCATTTTAATGAACATCCATACTAATCCATACTAATATTATAAACGGGAAAGTGTGTGTGTCTGTTTGTTTGTCCGTCTTTCACGGCAAAACGGAGCGACGAATTAACGTGATTTTTTTAAGTAGAGATAATTGAAGGGATGGAAAGTGACATAGGCTACTTTTTGTCTCTTTCTAACTCCACACTTCCCTAAAATTCAACGCGAGCGAAGCCGCAGACAGAAGCTGGTTATAATAATATTTTAAATACGCATTGATTACATTTAACCAATGAGGAAAACTAAAACTGATTGTGAGTAAGGCGATAAAATTTGCCATGGCTCATGGGAGCCTGGGTCAGCTTTGAGAACAAATCCCAAGATTTAGCGTAGGCACTAGTTTTTACGAAAGCGACTGCCATCTGACCTTCCAACCCGAAGGGTAAACTAGACCTTATTGGAATTAGTTCGGTTTCCTCACGATGTTTTCCTTCACCGAAAAGCGACTGGCAAATATCAAATGATATTTCGCACATAAATTCCGAAAAACTCATTGGTGCGAGCCGGGGTTCGAACTCGCGATCTCCGGAACGGAAGTCGCACGTACGTACGTAAGTACGCTAGGCTACCAGCGCTTAAAAGAAAAATAATGCGATGGCGATAAAATTATGTATTTACGTAAAAGGAAGTGTATGTATGTACTTAATTACTTTGAAGAGTAAATATACAGTTGTGCATATTTGGGTAAAAGATGATTTATTTGGATATTTCAAACTGCAGCAGTGTATCATCCAGGTCTGTGCAGAACGAAGGTTTTTGTTATCGCGAAAAATTCGTTCATAAGTACGGGTAATAAAAAAACGTAAAACTGTATTTTACAGTGCATAAAATGGAAGAAAATCAAATCTTATCCGCTCGTTTCTTGAACAAAGAAAGTAATATTTCGTGCATTTCCCCGTGCGCCCGCGTTGCACGTCTACTTTTACTTAACATCCTAGTTGAAGTAGTTGAACGTTCGACAATCGACAATTAATCATGATAGCCGCTTCCTTTCACCGCGCTATTGTTTTCATAACCCGATGCGAAATAGTTTATCGCCTCGTTGACATTTCACGACAATGGAGTTTTACTTTAGATACTTATATAATGTTGTCTTGTTATTTATATCTGACCAACTAGCAAGAGTTGCGTTGTCGCGCGCGACTTCTTAATGATATGTAGCGCGTCTTCAAGTATGAAGTTTTTGCGGCCACGCAGCAGAAGTCTAAGAAAAATGTATAAAACACTCAGTTGATATGATTCGCCTTTAACTGAATTTAGTCATGGTTTTGTTATTTGGTAGTTGGTTTAAAAAATAAAAAACAGCCCTTGAGTTGCAGGCGTCCATAGGTTGCGGTGACCGCTTTCCATAAGGCGGGCTGTATACCTGTTTACCACCGACGTGGTGTAAAAAAAATAGGCATGCTAGTTAGACGTTACATAATTCTTCTATGGTCAATTCTGAATGAAAGTACAAAAAAAAACTAGTAAAACAACCAAATCTTATAACTCAGTTCTTCTGACGTAATAAGTTGTGAGATCCATCTGCCGTGCCCCCAGATAAAACACTGCAAAAAATGATCGACCTATAGATATTGATTAACAAAATAAAACTCAAATAAATCAAAGCAGGTGAGATTACCTCACATTTGGTAGAATTTATTATTTATTTGTGTTTGAGTAACATAACGGTAACGAAATTCTCAGTAAATAGGTACTTATCATAAATGATGTGGTAGATTTAGGTAAACTGAGTATTAAAGGCATATTTTGCTTAGTTATTCCTTTTATGCGAGTAATTTGACGTACAAAATTTCTCGTTTATGCCTTATCGCTACATAAAGTGGCTAAATGGTGAATATTTGGTTAAATCAGATAGATTTCTAAGCTACTAGGTTGCCGTTTTAAGAATATTTAATTTGTTTTTGACATATTTTTTCTTTTAAAAATATGACATACCTATTCTTTGGTATGATAAAAAACAACATTCCCTTTAGAGGTAGCTAATTGTACGAGATTTAAATTATGCCTTTCTTCCAAGTAATTAATAACTCTGCAGGTAATTCAGATACGAGGAAATTTACTTAACCACCAATTACCAGTCACTGCACATTTTTTAAAATAACAACGTCTTATATTTTCAGAGCAAAAGAAACCAAGCATCCTTTCTAAAAGCTTCTACCAGACAAAACTATCATCCGATTGCGTGAACATCCACTCCCAGAAACAGTAAAAGATTATCTAATGACTAATACGTCTCGAACTAAGAAGCTTTTATTTGGCGTGTGTAAGTGGCTTCTTCTGTTGATGTATTCGATTCGATTACATCAATACAGGAGATTTATCGAGCGGCTATCGATACTTAATGTTAATTAGCATTTGAATGATGTTATTTTGTAGTAACTTGTACCTGGCTACTCTTGTGTTATGGACGATGGCTGTTAACTGCATGCGGTTTATTTCGTTTTTTATCGGGTCATTATCCTCCTTGCGTTATCCCGGCATTTGCCACGGCTCATGGGAGCCTGGGGTCCGCTTTGACAACTAATCCCAAGATTTGGCGTAGGCACTAGTTTTGCGAAAGCGACCGCCATCTGACCTTCCAACCCGAAGGGTAACTAGGCCTTATTGGAATTAGTCCGGTTTCTTCACGATGTTTTCCTTCACCGAAAAGCGACTGGCAAATATCAAATGACATTTCGCACATAAGTGTCGAAAAACTCATTGGTACGAACCCGCGACCTTCGGATCGAAAGTCGCACGCTCTTACCGCTAGGCCACCAGCGCTTCGTTTTTTATCGGATATTTCTAGATATACGTTTGTTACATGTCTGTCTCGTTCACGCTTATGCTCAGTGAGAGTGAGAGCATAAACTTACGGGTCCGAGAAGTATTGTCCAGTTGTACATAGATCGGTGTGGACCCGGTGCTTTCACGGCTCGACTAAACATATTGATCATAGACGATACCAATGACAACAGAAGACAATCTCGTGGTTATCTAATATATCTTTGCTTATATAATACCCATTGTTATTCGTGGTTCAACATCAAGTATCAAGTCTTATTAGACTTTGGTTTTTTCACACCGGTGACTGGAAATGAGTAGACAAAAGTCTGAACTGTCTTTACTTTAAATAGTTTGGAGTGAAAAAGTTACTTTCTTTATCGCGACACATTAAGGTACAAATCAAAATTATACAACGAATATACCTAAGTTTAAATTCCAAGTTATTTGTGACGGCTTATATTTTTGGCAAGAGTTTATATGACATTCTATTTTAGTGTCGAAACATTTTCTAAACCTGAATTACCCAGCAGTACCTATTGCCCAAATAATTCTGGCTGTGGCTTTATAATGGGTACAGAACTCACTGTATTTCCCATTAGTGTGGACAGCGAGTGTGCACATCAGCTGGGATTTCAATCGAGGTTTCAATCGCGGTTTGACCTTTGCTTTTATGTGGTTTTCCTATCAACAACGAGCAACATTTAACCCCTTAAACGCAATGTCTAATGTCTATATAGCACACGCTGATATTGGGCTGTACCTAACCGCACGCGTCAATTGACGACTTTGTCAGTCAACACCCAACAGTGTAAAGTTATTTTATAAGGTGTACTAATGCTCGACGTTGCACTAGTATTCGACATACCTGCACTTTATGTCAAAGTCATAAAAAGTTAAATTTGAACAACGAATATTCGATTCAAACCTTGTCACTTAACACACACACACTACACACGTATTCGACATGTACACATAAAGTGTCCATGTCGAATACTAGCGCAGCGTCGAGCACAAGTACCTTCACCTCAGGTCGATTCAAAGTATTCAAACTGACAGAAGTATCTTATTAATTTGTTGAACTTAACCCTTAAATGCATGGTGATGTATATATGCATCATATATTTGATGGCCCGTGGCTCGATATGTAGCTATCCAAAATCACATTTATTGCTTAATTATTATTCATTATTTATTATTATTTAATATACAATTAAATAAATTAAATAATATATTGATTTATTATTTAAGGATGAAGATGAAATGGCGGAAAAGTGTGAAAAAACAGGACGATAGCGATTTTTAGTATGTGATTTAGGCTGATTTTTTCGGAGTTAGTAATTAGTTTATGTTTAAACATTTTATATAAAGGTTTCACAAATAGTGTACCTTATTAATAGTAGTAATTGTTTTTAAATAAAACTTACCAATTAAGATATATTTATATAAATAAGTTTTGGCCTAATTGACTTCTAACACTGATTTAGTAATAAAATCGGTATTAAATATTTTTTATTATTTTTCCCAGAGTCAGAAAACCATTGTCTATCACATATATTAATATCTCGTTAAAAGAAAAATTCATGCATTTAAATTTGGGTTAAATATATGTATAGTGTTGTTTAATAACCTTCCGCTTGAATTAAGAATGTTGAATGGAAATGAATTTAAGAAAGCACTGACTAAATGGCTACAAGACCACTGCTTTTATAGTATTAAGGATTATTTAAATTTCAAATTGTAATATATAATTTATTTATTTTTTAACTATTTGATTTTATTTCTAATTTGTAATGTGCAATAATTCATGTGTAAGTTAATATTTTATTTATAATGACTATGAAATTGTTTTATATATTAGGATCTAGGCTATTAATGATATGAATGTACCTGATGTACCGTTACGGAATGTAATATACAATGTAAACACTTTGCATGTTGGCTATATGTCGACTGAAAAAAAAAAAAAAAAAAAATTGTTGTACTTAATTGTAATACTTCGTAAGTGATGGTTAATAAAGATGATGGTAGTATTTAGATAAGTTTTAATAAGCTTGCCATAAAGAAGTTTCGTGTCCGTAAAGTACAGAAGTCATTTGTTGGGCAATGCATTCATTTTTATAATAAGTTACCTGACACTGCTTTGAGATTACCCCTCCCAGCTCTTAAGAACTACTTAAAAAAATCATTGATATTAAAGGCTTATTACAGAGTCGAGGACTATTTGACAGACAAACATGCATGGCCCGAACCAGAAACTACAAAAAACGAATAGCAATTAAAATAATTGTATTATGTATAGAGGACACAGTTCAGATAAGAAAGCACATCAAATATTTTATATTTTATGTTGTGTAGGTAAATTACATATTTAATGATATTGAGATTCATATTATCTTTTTCTTCTGTGACAATTTGATATGTGTTCTCTGAAGAAGAACGACGTATTATTAAGCAATAATATAATTTATTGAAATTAATTGCCATAGAGTACCTAGTCTGTTCATATTCTTTGATGAATACTTTTGCATGTTAAATTGTATCTTGTTATTTAATGCATGTTAGTTATAAGATGTAATGTTTTGAAAAGAAGTTGCCCGCCGAGTTTCTTGCCGGTCCCATAGTGGATACCCCCCTCCCAACTGAGGGGGGACTGAAATCTTCTCGAGGCTGAGGCGTAGGGTTAGAGCCGGCGTAGCTTTATTTGACGTTCATATGCGCATTGTAATATGCCTACTTGAAAAATAAATATTTCATTTTCATTTTCATTTTTCATTTTCATTTTCAAGTTAAGTAGGTATTTAATTTATATTGCAGTGCCCTACAGGGTTTCATAGCTGAACAAACAAAATGTAACACCATGTAACCTATGGAAGCAATAAAGATACTGATTACTGATGGTTTTATTTTAATAAAGATAGAAATCATTGACTACTTTTTGTATACGATTAAAATTATACCAAAACTATGCCAAAATTTTGCAGTCATTTGCAAATGCAACGTAACTGCTGCCATTTCATCATGGTGCTAAAAATCTATATTGTCACTACTTTAAAAAAATCTCGTATCTTACGCTGCTTCTCAAAGTTAAAACGCAGTAAGTTTATATGCATTCCATACATACTTACTACAATTTTCTTTTCATTGACAGACGAAGATACAAGTTTTTTTTAAAGTAGTGACGATATTTCGATGAAAAACTCATTGGTTTCAAGATTAAACATAACACGGCAAGGGAGCAAAATCTCAAAACATAAATACTAGAAATTCCCCTCAAAACCGCATTTCTCGGAACACGAGCATAAAGAACTATTCAAGCTAAAAAGAAATATTGAAGCCAACACGAGCGCTTGAAAACTAAATACTATTCGAAAGCATGTATCTGCAACGAAACATTTCAATTTCCTGAGAAGTTATCGGCTCGCGTAGCTTTTATTTGGTTTGCGATTCCGACTTTAAGCACTGACTGTATGACTTGTCTATGCTACGCGTATAATGCTTTGATTTTTTCAATCAATTATTTGTTTAAACTTTTCATTTATTAAGTAAGTAACATTTAGGTATATCTAAACATAAATGTTATACTTACTTCAAATTTTTTAAGCCATTTGTAGCGAATTTTATCAACTCAAACAACAAAAAGTTAAAATTTTGAAAAAAACCCCGACCGCGACGTAGTGGACCGATTTTCATAAAACATGGCTAAGAACACTCCCGATAATTCAGCTTAAAAAAAAAACTAAATCTAAATCGGCTCATCCGTTCGGGAGCTACGATGCCGATACGGGAGCCACACACAGACACACACACAAACAGACAGACAGACAGACAGACAGACACGTCAAACTTATAACGCCCCGTCGTTTTTGCGTCGGGGGTTACAAAATAAAAAACCAAACAGATAAATCTTAATTGGAAAAGTGGCTAAAGCTACGCAAATGTGTAAATTTCCTCTCAAATTGCGCTCGGCACTACGCAGCAGTCTGGTTCGTAGAAATCTTTGCACGGGCGGCTAGAGGTCACTTTAACCTGTCTGACCTTAGCCATCTTTTTCTCGCATTAAAGGGACAATAGCGAAGCTAGCCTTTATTCGATCAGCGGTTCAGTAAGTGGGAAGGCAAGAAGGCGTGAAGATTGAACGCCTTCGAATAGTTGCGTTTTCAGTGTTAAATTGAGTATTATTATACGATTATATTAGAGGGCGCCACAAGTCTGTGACCTGGGTGGCCAAGAGGATACTGGCATCTTCTGCCGCGATTGCAGAGTACTTTGGTTCGATTCCAGCCTCAGGCACTGGAGACCTTGGTAATTTTTTTTTTATATGTGTAATTTATTTCAGTTTTAGTATTACATACATTGAACATTGTTTTATGTGTACATGAGACTATATAATACTTCAGTGGGATTAGGTAATAACTTCTGTTCTAAGATAATATTTATTGTTGGTTTAAATTGTAGAGCGCTCTTTCATTTCTATTAATATTCTAATCTGTTCTATTTTGAAATCATAAAAATATACGTAGAGACTAAATTATCCTATTCATGAATTTTGGTAAAAAAATAAAACCTTAAATTTCTCTTGTGTACAAGTTTTCGGGTGTGTTCTTATGTTGCTGTAAACTTTGCATTTTGAAAATGTATGTTTTTTCTTATATTACAATAATATATAATCTTTTTATAATGCATTATGTATATATTTATTATTATAGTATATGTATCTATTTATGCATTGCAGTTAGGTAGGTAAGGAATTAAGCGTATTGAAATAGAAAATGAATGCATTTGTTTACGACCAAAATACGACCTCGGTCTCTTTAAACGTAGAGTGAATAGGTTATTACTGAATCGGTGAGCTCCATCTTAGACTCTGTCTTCACTTCCCATCAGGCGTGACTAGGGTCAATCGCCGATCAGTCCATAATAATAATAAAAAATGGTTATCAATTATGTAAATATGCGGTAAACATAACACGATAGATAATTCCGAAGCTAAGCTCTAATCTGAAATAATCTTGTTTCGCTTTAATACATTTAGGAGTGGGCGTCTTAGGCGGTAGGTATAAATAGACTGTGAATCAACAAGCTGCAATAAACGGGATACCCCCATTTGCCAGAATTTCATTTGCCATAATTTTATTTGCCATCCTATTCAACAATCATAATATTGTTTCTCATAACATCTTATGCCATAATCATTGTTTACTATATTAATCTAGTGCCAGAAACTTTGTTTCCCATAAAGTCAGTTTCCATAATGTCATTTGTCAGAATCATCGAAATCCGTAATTACCACATTCCATGCCACCATTTGTCATATAAATTAGCGTCCAGAAAAGTCAATTTCCATAATGTGTTTTGGCAGAATCGAAAACTACTATAATAGGTACTAGAAGGACTAGAGAATGAAACTGCTATCAGAAAGTAGGTTAGGTTAGGTTAGAACTGTGACCCCCTGGAAAATGAAACTGCTATCAGAAAGTAGGTTAGGTTAGAACTGTGAACCTCTGGAAAAGGAAACTGCTTGAAAAGTAGGTTAGGTTAGGTTAGAACTGTGACCCCCCGGAAAATGAAAATACTATCAGACAGTAGGTTAGGTTAGGTTAGAACTGCGACCCCTGGAAAATGAAACTGCTATCAGAAAGTAGGTTAGGTTAGAACTGTGACCCCCTGGAGAATGAAACTGCTGGAAAAGTAGGTTAGGTTAGGTTAGAACTGTGACCCCTGGAAAATGAAACTGCTATCAGAAAGTAGGTTAGGTTAGGTAATAATATGGGCAACAATTAATATGGCAATAATTGCTTATGGCGTTTGAATATTCTATGAAACCATATTATTGCACTTAATAATATGGCTAACAAATAGTATGGCATTGTATGATTATGGAAGGTAATATTCGGATAAACAACGAGTATGTCATATGATTTTTATGGTAAACAAATCATTCGGGCAAATGAATATTATGTTAAATGACTGTCGGGCAAACAATAGACAACCGCAATAAACGCTTAGACATGAAGGTGGCTTCGGCGTTATCTTATAAACTTTAAACGTATTTAATTGACAAAGGATTGTTATTTTTTTCTATTTAAACATAAAACCAAATCAAGGGTGAACAGGCATCTTCTGGGCGAGCTCACTCCATCTTAGGCCACGTCTTTTTGCCTTTGTCTAGTATGTGTATGTATGTATGTATAAGCTTTATTGTACATAAAGGAAACAAAAGAGACACAGTTACAGAGTCAGTAATATACAATGTAGGCGGACTTATCCCTTAATGGGATCTCTTCCAGTCAAACTTGTATGTGGCCAAGAGTAAGCCCATTTATAATTTAAAACAAAAAACATGTTTTTAAATAAATTAATTAATTAGTCACCCGTTGACCACGAAAGCTATAAAAGGTTCGAAATGGGGATGTGATTCATATGTCGCGATATAATCCGTTCCCGTATAGTGTTAATTCATGATTTTTCAACGCTTTAGTGCCTGGTGTGTAGGTGACATTAGGTCCTGCTGCAGGCCTTGAAGCTAGCGCCTGTCAAGGTGAGTTGTTTAGATTTAGATAATATAAAATATGTAAATGACATACTGAATGTACAAATCATGGCAATAGTACACTGAGAGAAATTTGCATTGTGAATTTAACAAGTTCGACTTGTTGCGGGTTTATCCGTTTGAAACAAAAGTATTTTAGTAAACGGAAAATCACAATATTGATGATACAAGTCGAATTTGTTCGTACAACAAGGTCAAACTTGTTAAAAGATATTTGATTGAATCAGCCAAACTATGTTTAAAACAATATGAGTCATGTTGCTTTTATAAAATCGACTTGTTGATTCAAATAAAATGAAACTTGTAGAATGTACTATAGTTACACTTAACAAAATCTAACTTGTTGTTTGAACCAAAGAGCACGTAGGCGCTATTTTAACCAAAAAACTTGTTGAACGAACATGAAAATTGGTTGCTTTTTCTCTTAGTGTATGGCGGCGAACGTCCCTCAAGAAGCAGTGCTACAATCATGGCAACATAGTGTTAAAATCAATACAATTTATAAAGCGAATTGACATCACCCGCGTCAACGCGACGGTAGCAACACTACAGCTGTACCACTACTGCACTGCACGGGAAGCATGGTCGCGCGATAGACGATAAAATATCAGGCCGTCCCTATCGCACTTACAAATAATGCGATAGGAACGGCCTGCTATTTTATCACTTATCGCGCGACCATAATTGCCTGCCTGGTTGCTAATTCCTTCACATACCTACAGGGTGAAATAAAAAGGACCGGTCAAACTTTGCACAGCAGTGACTTTTGAGGTCATAATGAACAACTTTTAATATGGGACCAATGCCGTAATCGCGAAAAAAATATGGCTGTTCCATAGAAATGAGCGGCTTCATAAAAGTCGAAATGTATGAGACAGACAAATTTTTTTAGCGATTTGCATTGCATTGGTTCTATAAAAGTTGGGAATTATGACCTCTAAAGTTTTATCTGTTTTATGTCAATATGAAGAGCTAATTATCACTTTCTTCATGTCAGTAAAACTAATAAACGAAACCTAAAAGTACTTTCCTAAATTATAAAGTACATTGTGTAAGTACATATTTTAAGTGTTTTGTTATATAATTCGAGAAAAGAAATATCTGGGCTGCAATTAATGCAACCGATTAGATTGCAGATACTATCAATAAAGAAGCATTATAATGTATCTTCATACGGATGAAACCCATATCCCACTTTGTTTCAAAACGTCACATATGTGTTGCGTTCATCGGCAACAAATGAGAAGCCTCCAATGTAAACAATGAGCAAAGGGTAACGCAACAAGTCGCGAGCGATCGCTGCCTCTTCCGCTCTTTATGAGCTTTCGGCCTCGTAAAGCACCCTCTTGCGAAATACCACAACATTCTTCGTTTGTGTGATACATTTTGATTGCAATATTTCAAAATGACCTATGAAGGTCAAAACTTGAAAAACATTGCACAACCATGTTTACTAAACGACACTTACTACGTCATCATACAAAGAAATACAATAAGTTAGTATTGTACCATGAGCGTAGGCGAGTGCGTCCGCTGCGCTCTGTTGCGGGTAGAGCTCGGTCAGCGGTGGCAGGTCGGCGATCATGTTCTGCTTGCACCCTGATTCGACGCGGCGGCGACTGGCGCGCAGTTCCGACTGGCGCGCAAATCGCAGCGGTGGGATGGGGCGGCCGGACGCATGCGCCCACAAAACGCGGGAAGGATTTTCTAGAAGCGACTTCCGCAAACATATTACACGACCTTTTAGGCGTTTCCCTGCCTTTCTAAGACCATTTTTGAGGTGTTCGAATATGTTAAGGAAAATGAATATAGCTTTGGAATATAGTAAGCAGCCATTTCGGGAACACAGAATGAACACGAACACAGAATGAAACTTTCCATGACGTTTGACCTTTTTTTTTACCGAGTGACGTATTCTAAAGCGTCGAGACTCATATTTGTGGACTGGGGGCCGATTTTTGAGTCTCACCGTCACTAAAATACCGGTTGAAAACGGTGAATTGTCTATTATTTTCAGTGACAATTTTCTGAATTCGAACGCCGTGAGACTCAAAAATCGGCCCCCTGGACTTCCTGGTTTCTAAGTCTGTGGGAATTAGGCGCAATATTGAGAAAGTTGACGCGCAATATTACTGCGTAGTTAAGATTTATGTTATTACGTTGTAGAGTTTAAATGGCTTGTTTTACACAATCATTTGTTAGAATTTTGTAACCTTGGGATCCAGTCTTATACAGGTTTTGTAGAGTTAGTACACATTGCAAAAAAATCCTTTTTTCTGTTAAGAGGGTAGTGAAAAACCGCTTGCCTATACAAACCTTATCCCCATATTCCTTCCTGGATATTTCCATACCTATGACATCTAACTAACATGTAATATAGAATTAAAAATATGCAATTAACATCTAAACAATTGCAATATTTTGCTAATATTAGAATTTGGTAAAGCCTCACCAGAAATATAAGACTACGCGCCAATCGCGCCGTGCTGCGGAACTTCATTAGAACTATTTTCTTCATACTATACTGTACTGCAAAGAGAACCTCCTATAGAGTGGCAATCTTGTATATTTTGTTCGCGATACGAGTCACCAGTGTTTGGGGTGCGAGGAGCGGGCGGGGAATGTGTTAAGCGCGCTGTGATTGGCCGTTTCAAGGACGGCTGGCAGCCGCGCCAGATGAAAAGGGACAGAAGTATGACTGTCCCTCTACTGACGCGTAAGTGGCCAATGTAAGTTGACCTATGCCGGCTCTGAATAAATTATAAATATGTCTTATTTGTGGAATGTAATGCCGTCTGTTTTTAAATTTGAGCTTCTGGTTAGCTTTCCACACCATTTCACACTACAGGTGGACATCTTTAAGGCATCAAAATACCCTTTTCCAATTTTTTAGTGCGAAAAACACGCGCTGCTTTCGGGTCTGTTACTTGGTCGATACTGATCGGGCACGGCGAGCGCCCGCGCTTATATCAGTGCAAATACTAAGAAGGCTGGCGACCGCGAGTCGTCTTGTAATGGATGTCTATAGGGGTTGGTCTGTGCTGTACTGTCACAGAATACATCAAAATAACAGCGCCCTCTCAACAACAGTCATATAACATTTCTGGTCAGACTAAAATATGTAGGTATATATTACTACATATTTTAGCTACTTAAAAAGCATGTTGTTTTCTTTTCTCCAATTTTATTTAAACCTTTGATTTAATGTATTCAAATAATAAATAATCTTACAAACATTTGTGATTGAGTACTTGATCAAAATCATACTAATTATATTCACACTAATTTATTTATAATATTCTTAAAATATTACATGTCAACAAAATTGTATCATCAATTCAAAACATATTTGTAACATCTATAAAATTAAGAGTCAGTATTACAATAACAAATATTATGTAGGTTACATTTAAATAAAATTACAATTCGAATATAATATTTTGAGCATGAAATTGATATGATAGTACAAGGATTATGAATAAATTATTACACGGTGTAATATGAGGAAGCCGAATAATTTTAACAGCGTATTCCTCGTCAGTCATCATATTACTTACTAACTTCCGTGGCGCTACAACACTTTGTGGGTCTTGGCCTCCTCTACAGTGCTTTTCCATTTGCTCCGGTCCTCATCATATTAGAAGAGAAAAATGTCATATAAACTTTTCTGGATTTCGCCTACTTTCAGAGTTGTAGGCATTTAAAAAAATAACAATTACTTACTTATTATTTCTCAGATAGAATTAACAAAAAACTGTTTTGATGGCGATGATGCCGTTATCGGACATAATCTAACTATCCTCGTTGACAGATACCAAAAAGTAACTACTGACTCATTGCAAAAATGTATTTAAAAATTGTAAATTTTTATTTTAAGTGCCAGTTTCAGTTTCAGGATAACATTTATTTTTTATGTGAAAATACATCTAAAAAAAATTTTTTTTGGCGAAATTTACTTGACGTGACAACATTTTACTTTTATTTTTCCCTCAAAAATGCGTAGTTAAAATCTTTCGGTTTTCTCAATGTTACACCGTGTATTGTGTATTAGAAATGTTGATACCCAAAATGTGGTAATAGCTCAAATGGTTCAATTATAAACACTAAGCACACATACCTACATATCGTCACTACTTTTAAAAAAACTTGTATCTTCGTCTGTCAATGAAAAGAAAATTGTAGTAAGTATGTATGGAATGCATATAGACTTACTGCGTTTTAACTTTGAGGAACAGCGTGAGATACGAGATTTTTTAAAAGTAGTGACGATATGTGACGTTATCTGGGTAAAGGAACCTTATTGTCGATGGCGCTTACGGCGTTATGAGCGATGTCTGTATACAAATACGACTCCGCGGGACGTAAGCGCCATCGACAATAGGCTACTTGCCTCCTGGTCAAATCAGCTTCTTTTTAAGAACTGTCAAAACGAATTCGAACGACTTGCTAATATGGAATTTATATGAAATCGAATTGAGTGACGTCACGGTCAACTCAGTTACTTTATCCATCAGACATAAAATATAAATAGGATTAAAAAATAAATTCTGTCCCTGTTTTTCTTATAATTATCTGATGCTTTATTTCGTGCACGGTATAAAATATTTTATTTTAACTTCAGTCAAGTTCCCTATAAGGTCCCTTTACCCAGATAACGTCACATATTATTGTTTATTATGCTGCGGCCAATATGCGGAGCAATCGCGGCCACAAATGAACTGTTAATTATCATGTCATTGATACAATTTAGATATCTCATTAAATAAACAATTCAATTAACAAATATATTCAATTTGATTGCAATATTTCTGTATTTAATTTTATGCATGGGAACCGAATTTCGAAAGAGATTTTTTTATCAGTGAGTAATGACCAATATGCCTTTTAAAGAGTATGGTCATTGTAGGTACATACATACATATAACTACGCAACGATTTCCATAAGGGGTAGGCAAAGCACATAGTACTTTAAGTTTAAGTACTGCTCTTAGTATTTCTACCTACCTTACGGAGGTTACACACCATAAAGTCGTACAATTTTTTACATACGTCGGTGGCAAACGAGCATACGATTCACTTAATGCTAAGCAGTCATAGTCTCATATGGACGCTACATGCGAGTTGCCGATCCTGGTCCGACGCCGTACCTTCAAGATTTTAACATGTTCACCAGAAAAATTAAAATTGTTTTACGATATACTCGTATCCATACTAATATTATAAATGAGAAAGTGTGTGTGTCTGTTTGTTTGTCCGTCTTTCACGGCAAAACGGAGCGACCAATTGACGTGATTTTTTAAACGGAGATAGTTGAAGGGATGGAGAGTGACATAGGCTACTTTTTGTTTCTGTCGGACCCCCTAGTTTCCTAAAATGTGTAGTGGAAGTTTGTATGGAGCATTTCGCTATTTTCGAATTTAACGCGAGCGAAGCCGCAGGCAAAAGCTAGTACTACATATTCGCTGCTAGAAAAATCGTAGCCCGTTTTATGAAAGATCGTAACTTTTATTTTATTACATGCGGAAGTCTTTCTCTAAAAATGGGGTTAAGTTAAAAGAGGCTTCATTGTACAATTTACAGACTTTCATAAAACTTGCCTTAGGTCATAAAACGCACAAATTTGCTTTTTCCCCTGCCCAGGTGTAGGTAGAACATTTTGTCTGAAAATAATTAGTGATGACCCTAATCACCTATGATGCAAGGAGAATGATGATACATACATACATACATACATACAATCACGCCTGTATCCCATAAAGGGGTAGGCAGAGCACATGAACTACTCAGATTTCAGTGCCACTCTTGGCAAAAATAGGTTGAAAGAAAACTAAAATTGTGACATTGCAGTGACAGGTTGCCAGCCTCTCGCCTACGCCACAATTTTAACCCATATCCCACAGTCGGCTTCTACGACACCCACGGGAAGAAAGGGGGTGGTGAAATTCTAAACCCGACACCACACGGGCAAATGATGATGTTTAGCATAATATACCTCTATTCGAGTACGCCGCTTGTCCAGGTCCTGGGGAAATCTCATCCAGAGCTATTTTGACGACCCGTCTGGCGCAGTCGGTAGTGACCCTGCCTGCTACGCCGCGGTCCCGGGTTCGAATCCCGATAAGGACATTTATTTGTGTAATGAGCACAGATATTTGTTCCTGAGTCATGGATGTTTTCTATGTATATAAGTAGGTATTTTATCTATCTAAATATGTATATCGTCGCTTAGCACCCATAGTACAAGCTATGCTTAGTTTGGGGCTAAGTTGGTCTGTGTAAGGTGTCCCCAATATTTATTATATTTTATATTTTTATATTTTATAATGTCGTACACCCAACGGGCCAAATGGACGTCAAGCACTTCTTTTGTGGCCAACTTTCCCTTAACATTTTGGTCCACCTGCCGCCACACTGGCAATATGCCACCCGCTGAGCTTCATCCAGTTTTAAAAAAATTAGATCCAGCACAGACACGACCTCGATTACTAGACGAAGTATTCTATGTAACTCAAAGTCACTACACATATGAACTCCCGTAGTAATTTACGATGGAAACGCAAGGACCGCAACCGCTTGATCCATCAGTTTACAACAAGTAAATTGTAGAATATTTATAAAAAATGAGGTTTAGGGTTGAACTTGGGCTGTTATACACGCTGGCGGGGCAACGGTGGTCTACAACCGTGTTCCCTAAACCCCGCCCAAGGCGAGCGTCGGAACACCCCAGGGGGTTTAGTCCGTGGGAGTCGGACATACCCACTTGGCTCTCCCGGGCCAGTGGGATCCATTAACGGATTCCCCCTGGGCAGGAGCGGCTCACTCCGCGATTCTACCGCCGCGCTACAAGTACATGCCGGCGGCCGCGAGTTTGCGGCCCATTCAGAGGTGACGACCTTCGCGTGGCGCATTAGAATTAAATGTCGGGTGCTCGCGTGCGGTCGGGTAAGGATTTAGAATGGCGGCATTTTGTGAACATCAAAGGAGTGAGCCTTCTGTACTTGTACTATTATTCTGTGCCACGGGTAAAAAAAAGGGGCTGTTATACTATGTAATGGGTTTAATTGTGTAAGATGCTACTCAAATGCATTGCACAAAAAGTGGTGTTTCACCAGTAAAATTGTGCATACCTATGCCTGGTCACCACTTGCTCTTTGTAAACGTTTCATAATGCCTGTGTAGTCTATGACACCCAGATAACATCAGAATTAAGGTTCAACTCAAGGGTTTTTATCCCTATGATGGGCCGGCTCTCGTAGGTCGTTTTGCATGACCGAGATCACAGATATGGCCCTAATATAAATGTAGTGGCTCTTTTACGAGCACTCAACGGCCCGGCTTCGGAGATAATTTGCCTTGACGTGTGATAAAATCGCTAGGTCCTTGTTTTGTGCGTAATGTGTTTATTCTTAACAGTGGTTTTAAACGTTCATGTGAAATTGTGAAATGCGTGAAATGTGAAAATGTTAAAATTATATATATGATATTCCATTTTAGACGAGCTTATCTATAATTTATGATAAGATCTCTGATTAAGCGATTTTCTGCCTATTATCGCTACAATGCCTGTAACCAGAAGTCGATTCGGGTTAATATGATCGACCCAATTCAAGCGAATTTGGCCAATAGGGCTTGCCGGCTGGCAAGCCGCGAAATGACAATCGTTGGCGCTAAACGCCGATCGAAAGTCTAGCTCTGTTGCTTCAATACGGAGGAGCAATAGAGATAGCTAGCTATGATAACGCCATTATAGTAAGCGTATTTATGTGCATTTGGATACGTACCTTGTTCAGAGCTACCCTGACATTTACGCGACGTAGTCATAATTGAATTGGCATTGAATAGACTGCAGCACTACATAGTTCTAATCCCTAATTATCCCCTCAAATGCCTAGTTCGAGATAACAGATATCGAACTAGGCATTTGAGGGATTAATGACCAGACGATTTAAACTGTAACTAACAAATTGAAGGTTAATACTTCAGTAGCAAATCATGACGTCGTTCCAGGCGTTAAAGATAACATATTTTATTTTGTGTCATATGAATGAAGAAATACCTACATTTATTTATGTTATATGTAACAAAGACTTGCTTCTATTGCTTTCTAAGAAATCATAAAAGAATATGCAATTGTTTCTAACTACTAGTACCACTAATATTAGTTATCACCAGAAACAGTTTTTGTAAGAACCTAGATTAGGATTTAAAGAAGAAATAAAACTAAAATGATGCTTATAGATGAACCGAGTGATAGAGATCCTTTGCTTGACCTAACTTTTCCTTCATGTTTAAATACAAAGCGGCATCCCATTCAAACAATTTTCCTCACAAACGAACCACTGTCCATTAAATGCTCTGCAACACAACCTTTTTAAAACATTGTGAGTTTAAGCGATATTTTAAGTAGTGACCTAACGAAGTAGGACGACTTGATGGCTTTATCGTCTATGCAATATAATATTAAGGGTCCGACCGGAACTTGACTTTTTGTCAATTTCCTGTAAGTGGTAACGAAAGGCATATCAAGGTCTTCTTTATTTTATCAGTACGGCCCTTTTTTGACATTATATCTATTGAAAAAGAATGGTAAATAAACGAACCATTTTTTTTACAGAAATCGCGAGGCGTCTCTTTGACGTACTTTTGACCGAAGAACTGGCGATATCAGTACAGTACAATGACTCAAGAATGGTGTTCTGTCTTTTCGCAGAAATATTTTAGGCCGAATTTCATTTGCCAACTAACGTTTAGCAACTTTTTGTATGGCAACTTTTCATTTGGCAGAATTATTGAAAAACAGATTATTATAATCCATCTAAACGTTTGTCAGACTAATTTGTCAAATGTTTCACTTGGTCAAACAACTTTTGGACGAATAACGTTTCGCAACGAAACATTAGGCAAGTTACAAATAATTATTAACATCACCCATTCGGAAAGGGTACTTTTCTTCCCTGTTAGGAGGCAGCAGAGTAGCACTTTTCTGTTCAAGGACTATGTTGCCAGCATAATTATATATGACAGAGTCCAGTTAGGTGCGACGACGAGTGAAGCGAGGAGGAGCGTGTTAGGTTGACCGTAAGTAAACCGGAAAAAAACTTTTTAATATAATAAAAACAAAATTAAACAATATTCTTGTAAAAAAAGTAAGTAGGTAACTGTTTAAAAAACTATTTATATATTAAAGGCCAAACGTTAAGTTGGCAAATGTGAGGTTGGCAAATAAAAAAAACTATGTATATGATAATTTGGGAAATGAACATTCGGCGGAATAAAATTCGGCGAAACGTGAGTTGGGAAGTGATATTCGGCCATACAATTTTCGGCGATAAATAGGAAAATCCTCAATAATAGGCCCTATTTAGATTTAAGCTAGTATTCATTATAATTTAATATCATCTCCTGAACAATTTACCAAATATCACTTAAGTGGTTCATGAAAATAAATGGGTTATAATGTCCCCTTTGTCAAAATTAATAAACAATAACCATAAAAAGAAGTTATTTTTATTTTAAACCATACAATATAAAGTACAGCGGGAGAATTACGACTGGGGGGCAATTTTCAACTGATCGATTTTTTTTCATGTTTGACAAGCGAGTCATATATGACCTACTTACACACACTATATGGACACTATGTAATAATGCAAAAATTGTAAAACATGGAAAAAATCAAATCCCCCCCCTCCTCGTAATGGCCCCGCTGTTCCTTACATGTTTGTGTATAGCTACATATGTTTGCCCTTAATTTATGTAGGGCCACTTAAATTCCTACAGGATTAAGTTGAGCAATCATAAACAACTATAAGCAGGAAAGGGATATTAATTTCCCAGTGGCCAAAGTTAGTGGATCCGATTGTTGTTACCATGGAAACTAATCCTGCTGGAGAAACTCTGTTATTCCAAGTAGTGAAGTCTTGAGACTAAAACTATTTAGTAGAAACGGGAGCTTTGATATTCCTGTTAATTATTTAGAGCGCATTTACACGGCATTAGAACTCGACTCATGCACCGAAAAAGGAACGAGTGGATCAGGCAGGTCACAAAACTTAAAGACGTGGTGGAGGAAATTGGACACAGAAAGTGGAGATGGGCTGGGCACATTGCCAGGATGGACCATAGTCGCTGGGCGAGACGAACTATGGTGTGGAAGCCCGCTAACACCCGCGGTCGCGGCAAGCCCCCCCTTAGATGGAGAGACGACATCTGCCAACTAGCTGGCGATAACTGGATGCGGATGGCAATGGACCGACAAGCGTGGAGGAATGGAGAGGAGGCCTATGTCCGAAGACGGGCGCTTTAGAGGCTGCTATAGATAGATAGAACTCGTACGCGATTTCAGATATAGATGTAGTGCAAAAAGGAAACATACATACATCGAACGTGATGTCATGCTATTTCAGTCAGTCTCAGTACCACTACCACTGTCTGAACTAGCATGATAAATACGAACGTTTCCGGAAAAATACGAAGGAAAATCTTTTTGCACTACATCATCATCATCCTCCTTGCGTTATCCCGGCATTTGCCACGGCTCATGGGAGCCTGGGGCCCGCTTTGACAACTAATCCCAAGATTTGGCGTAGGCACTAGTTTTTACGAAAGCGACTGCAGCCGTCTGACCTTCCAACCCGAAGGGTAAACTAGACCTTATTGGAATTAGTCCGGTTTCCTCACGATGTTTTCCTTCACCGAAAAGCGACTGGCAAATATCAAATGACATTTCCCACGTAAGTCAATTCCGAAAAACTCATTAGTGCGAGCCGGGTTCGAACGCGCGACCTCCGGAACGAAAGTCGCACGTACTTACCGCTAACATTATAGCTTAGGTAAATAAAAGGACACAATATGACCCAGCATAGAACACGCGATTTTTTTAACTTTTTACCTGAATTACTCTGAACTGGACTATTACTTATACTATTTAACATTTTATGTGTCCGATTAGGCTGACTTATGTATGACTATTTACATATTACATTATGATTACCTTTGATATGAAAGGAATAAAAATGTTACATATTTGACGACCGGTCTGGCACAGTCAGTGGTGACCCTTAGGGCTTGCATTCCGGAATCTCGAAATTCCGGAATTTCGGACAATTTTTCCGATATTACAGTTCCGGAATTGAAACACATAATCTCGAAAATTCCGGAATTGAAAAAAGATATATTTTTGGACGAAAACGTGTAATATCAGCCTGGTTATTTTACAAAACTACCACCGCGTCTATAAAAGATATGTAAATTCATTAAGTTAGACACTCCTCGGATTCAGGTAGTGCCTATTTTATGACCAAAGGGTTGCATCCAGGGCTAGTTAGAGCGAGATAGTGTAGTTTTAACCCGCTAATATTATACCATTGTCACTTTCTGGTTTTGCTCTCAATTGTGTTAGCTAATAAGTGAAATTTATAATCATTTTAAAGTAAATAATTAAATATTTGTTGTAGAAAGTTTTGTTCTGTGATAATTTAAAATTACTAGCCGGGAGTTGAGTGTTATGCTCAAATACTGAAGGACAATTAAACATAAATAAATAACATTAGGTACATTATTAATATTATTATTTTATTGGCGTTATTTATGCTCAATTTATTAGATCGAACTTAAATTTCAGTAATAATCTAAATTAATCGGTATTGAAGCGGCATAAACTCAAAATTTTACTTCTTTTCACATAGCACTGAATATTTGAAGATAGGTCTTAAGATGAATATGTCCAAGACTAAAGTAATGACGAACATCTCTGGTGATTCGGTCTCAACCATTATGGTGGGGAACGAAGAGCTAGAGTCTGTCAAGCATTACGTGTATCTTGGACATATTCTATCTTTTGACAAAACACACCAGGAGCAGGAGATCTCGAGGAGAACCCAGCTGGGTTGGGCGGCATTCAGCAAGTTGGCGGACATCCTCAAACCTGTTAACATTCCACAATGCCTGAAGAGTCGCCTCTTTAACCAATGTGTCCTGCCCACCATGACCTACGGTGCCGAAACATGGACGCTCACTAAAAAGGCTGTGCATAAGATTCGAGTTGCACAGAGAGCCATGGAGCGCGCCATGCTCGGTATCAAGATTCAAGATCGGGTGAGGAATTCCGAGATCCGTCGTCGCACCAAGGTGCTAGACGTGGGTTTCGTCATTACCAAACTAAAATGGAGTTGGGCGGGACATGTTGCTAGGCAGAGTGATGGCAGATGGACTAAAATGTTAACAGAATGGTGGCCGCTCACAGATGTAAGAAGCGCTTGGCATCCGTTGGCTCGTTGGGTGGACGACATCCGGAAAATTGCGGGCCACAACTGGATGAGACTAGCTCAGGACCGGGACAAGTGGCGTACTAGAAGAGAGGCCTATGCTCAGCAGTGGGCGATAAAGGGCTGATATGATGATGATGATGACTGAATATTTTAGGCATAAAGTCTTAAGTTCAGAAGCAAATCGTAGTATTTGGTATTACATTAATTCACAAGCATAACGTCGTAGTTACTTTATATACTTTTCACAAAGACGTGTGCATATTTTACTAAACTCTATCTTAGTCTATTACCACCAGTCTATTTACCATTAATACCACAAAATCAAAAGATTTGAGAAGCAAAAGAATGATTTATTTTTTTTACAAAAAATTAAGGTGTAGGTACATGTAGGTACCTAGGAATAAATCATAAAATCTGTCTTTTTGGGCTAGCTTGGATATCTTTTGTCCCTACTCGAGTCTGATAAAGATAATTCAATATTTCTTTTATTACAGTAATGCGAACAAGACGTTATGCAATTCTTGTAAATTATTACTTTTATTTTATTTCGATGCTCAATGGATAAAAAAATAACTTTAACGTTGACCACTATCAGAAAACTGGCACTAAAACCTCGTTTGTATTGTTAACTGTAGTTCGAAATACCTTGCGAGACCGATTTTGACGCAAAATGGGCTTTCCTGTAATATTACTAAAATGAAAATTTCAGTGTTATATGCCTTTCAGGTACGCAGTTATTGTCTTAAACGTCGATTTATAAGAAATTTCAGTTTAAAATTGTATTATTTCATCGAAAATCCACCAGAAAACCAAACCAAAAAAAATTTTTCAATTCCGGAACTAGTTCCGGAATTCCGGAATTGAAGTCCAATCTCGAAAACCAGTTCCGGAATTGAAAACCGTCCGATATTGCAAGCCCTAGTGACCCTGCCTGCTGCGCCGCGGTCCCGGGTTCGAATCCCGGTAAGGGCATTTATTTATGTGATGAGCACAGATATTAGTTCCTGAGTCATGGATGTTTTCTATGTATATAAGTATTTATATATTATATATATCGTTGTCTGAGTACCCACAACACAAGCCGTCTTGAGCTTACCGTGGGCCTCAGCCAATCTGTGTAAGAATGTCCTATAATATTTAATATTTATATATATTTAGGTATTTGCGTGCTTTCCATATGCTGGTTACTTCATCATTCAACACCCTAAAAATAATGACATACAAATGTTGAGCTCCATTCGCTTTAAACGCTCACATGATATTCTTACACAATTCAAAACAACAGTAACAAATTACTTACTAAATGCGAGCGGGTGCGGCCGATGATAAAATCTGGCTTACCTGCAAAGAACAAACATAATGAACATTTAAAATCTTAACAGAGGTAACGAACTATGGCGGGGAATTTACATAAAAGCAAATGTTTGTGTAAAACAACGGGCGGTGGATATGTACACGTACAGTCAGGAACCATAAGCTGTGAATATATACAAAGTGCCAAAAGTAAAAAAATATATATTGGGTACACCTTACACAGATCAACTTAGCCCCAAACTAAGCAAAGCTTTGTACTATGGGTGCTAAGCGACGATATACATACTTAAATAGATAAATACATACTTATATACATAGAAAACATCCATGACTCAGGAACAAATATCTGTGCTCATCACACAAATAAATGCCCTTCCCGGGATTCGAACCCAGGACCGCGGCTTAGCAGGCAGGGTCACTACCGACTGAGCCAGACCGGTCGTCAAAACAGTATGTATACACACCTTGATGACACAGTAATAAAGTTTTGTATACATGATTTTGGCACTTTGGCTGTATTTATAGCTTTGTTGCTGACTGTATATGATTGCACGTGTGCCGCGTCCACTCATCAGGCGTTATCGATGTAAGTGCACTGTACAAAAGTAAATTGTTTCACATGGGAGCAAAATAAGAAAATATCATATTTACGGCGAGTTTACAGCGAAGGAAGAATAGTATGAAATGAATCCGGAGCGCAACGAGAGATTCTGAAATAAAATCTTGAGCGTAGTGAGGGATTTAACTGTTAATGCCCCAGGTGGAAATGATTTCACCTATGATTGATGAAATAATAACTATTATTCAGGTATCTTATAAAATGTACCTATGCAAAAAGGAAAACAAAATTGACCTAGAACAGAAACGTGAAAGTAGATTTTATTTCTTATGGATACCCGAGCAAGCGAAAGAGGCCAATATTGAACCGCGAGCATAGCGAACGTGTGGAATTTTGATTGTGAGGGTTTCGAGGCACGATGGTTGCCACCGAGTGAATGAAGAAATTTTTCACCACACCAACACTAATAAAATACTAACTTTCAAGTATATATTTTTTTTATATTTACTATTTTTTTACTTTGCACTCTTGTGGATAAAATGAAATTTTGCTATCAAGTAAGCCTTTACCAGTTTTCAAATACGCGTTTGAATTGTCCTCTAAAATTTCTAAACTCTTTCATATCGCTGACAGCCGGAAAACACTTAGTTCTCTTTTTGCGACAACAGCCATTTACAGAACGGGCCTAATTACTTTCGTCTGGGACATAATAGATGTTTTACTCCAGTAAGGAAGCCCCAATTAGCTATTTAAAACAGGGCTATTTACTTTTCAGTATCACCGCAGCGTAGACAACGTTTCCTTGAAAACTCTGCATCCACATTATGAGGCTACGGAAATTTTAAGTCGCTATCTTCTCTTATTTACGTAGCATGAGGATAAAAATGGAGCACTCTTAAGGGTAGCTGTTAAATGGAGACAGATGGTGCATACAAATGAATGAGTAAGACGGATGTGACTAAATAAGGAGCATAACAACGAGTATAATATAATACATGTTGAATACAAGTAGTACGAGCACTTACCTGCCGATGATCTGAGAAATGAACCATGTGACGAAGCATTTAAGCGCAAATTGAGAAACCTTTTGTTAGATAACCCCCTAAATGAAAACATGAAATGAGTACATGGATTTGAATTTTTAATGACCGATGACATTATGATATTTTTCTCTGTTTTATAATATTTTCTTGCTTTGTGATGATTTTATGATATTGTAACTTAAATTTATTTAGCTTGGCATGTGTATTTTCTTTCTTTGTAAATGACGATCCTTATTGGGAGACATAATTATTTTTATTTGAATTTATTATGTATTTTTTGACGATCATGATGAGAAGATAAACATAATGTAGCAAATTGATAGTGTAATTTTTATCATGAAATAAAGAAATCTAATCTAATCTAATAGCGTAGCTAACAAAGTATAGTCAAGTGCAAAAATATGTATCGAAAAAATCGTCTCATTTGCACGAGTACTACGCTCTTATTACACCGGACTAAGATGCTATGGGACATATTTTTGAGTAAGATGTGACTACTGTCAAATTAAATTAATAATTAAAATGCGTAGTCATATTAGTCCAAAGGCTGTCATCTCTCGACACAGGATTAAAACTCTTGAACCTCAGTTTTGGAATTTTGTAACGTATAACATAAGGATAAGGATTGGAACTCTTGGGGGAGGCCTTTGCCCAGCAGTGGGACACCCTATAGGCTATTTAAAAAAAAAATAAAAAAAGGTATTTTCCAAATATAATTTTAATGAGAAAAAAATGTTTTCTAAATTAAGAACACTCGCAACTCATCCGTCATCATCATCGATTCTAATTTAATCAAGGCGAAAAGGCTTGAAGTAAATTTAATTATTTTGGAACAAGCCCGACTACGAAGTTTGAATAACACGGTGACAAAGAGGCGAAAAATACGGAATTTTACAACGTTTCGCTCTTTATTACCGGCAGAGAGAGGGTTATGATCAACTTAGCATATTTGAATTATACGAGAGCCTCTACTTCACGTTTTAGACGTTACTCGATTGTCGATGCGCTTACTCATGGTTTTTTAAAGGAGAAAGGGCATTTTGTCCCATGAATACTCATGGAACATTGCTCGTTTGAAAGGGCTTATTTACAGCATTATTTTGTTGTATGGCACCAACTTTGGATCACTTGCAGGGAGGGATTGAGTTATTTTAAAAAAATTATGGCGCATAAAATCTGTTCCTAGAAGTATTTGGTACAGAGGGGCCGTTTTGACTGGCGGGTAATTTTAACTAATCGAAGTATTAATAAACTATGTATTAACTTGTGTGTTGTCATATCATATGTGCCTCCTAAACTCGCGTACCATATGTGACCAGGGGATACTCTATTTCATAATGTGCAACAGTGTATATTATAATATTAGAAATTATCTGTCATCAAAATCGCCCGTTGTACCTTCCATTAAATTTATGAAAAAATAAATTCACATTTTGTAGCCTTGCTCTTAGCACAGTAGGAAAATAAGATAAGATATATATGGAAACTTGAATACAGAATGCAATGATTTCCTTTCAAGCTCTCATTTTCCGTAATTTCATAAAAATCTGATATTTTAAGTACTTTAAGATGAGAATCTAGTAAGTAATCCACATAGCCGTAAACCTCGGTTTCCAATTCCGCACGCGTCAAACTTCCTAATAGTCCGCATAACTTCTTAACGGACTTCCAATTCGGTAAAAAGCTTTTTAACTATGTGTTCCAACTACCTTTCACGATAATTCAGGTTTTCATCCCCATATAATCTCCATTTTAGATATTGGGAAACTTCCTTTAAAGAGCGTATCTTTTTTCTGTCCTCTATTTTAAATTTAATGTTCTATTAAGAATCACAGTTTTTCCAATCCTTATAGGTATTGTGTAACCATTTTCCATAAGGTTTGTGTCTTTAGTTACCCAAAGAGAAAAGTAACAAAAATTCAGGAAATTCTGGGACACTTTTTTCTCCCGTTGGGATGGAAAGTGCTAGTGATTCTGAGTAGAACTGACCTAAAATTCACTGAAAAAAAAGTGACAAACAAAAAAAAACGCTCTTAAGTAAAATAAGCCTTACTAGTTTTATTGTTATAAACGAATTCATCGAATGCATTTAACTTATCATCAATTTTTTCTCGTGAAAAGCATTTATTGTATTCCAATAAATGGATGTTTCGCGCGAATTCAATGAGCCATATCGTATTGTTTTTGTTCTTAACAGATTTATATTCTTACGTGTGAGATACAACATCATACGGGTTAGCTACGAGTAATGTTTATCATTTTTGCTATAATATAAAGTATTTTAGCTGAAAGCTTCAAACTTCGCAGAATTGTCCATGTACAGTTAACCTAGGGTTCCACCTAGGCCACTCTACAACCATGTCAAAATGACAAGCAGTAAGAGATTTCTTACACTCTGGTTTATAACGTCACTATGACCAAAGACCTATATAGCTTCTAGACGTACAAGGTCTAAGAAAAAAACGTACCCCGGTTAAAAGCTACGCTCAACCAGAGGGCGCCACACCCTTTGGGGTGCGCTCACCTAGATGGCGACTCTGATTGAGACTTAAAACATGTCAGTTTAAGGCCATGGGTTTGACCTAAATTTTTAGGTTACATACCGTGCTAAAAGTTATAACCCCGTGTCAATAGATGGCAGTAAATTGTATAAATGCACAACTCTGTCGTGGTAATTATTAAAATGTCGATAGATGGCAATTAAATCAATCAGTATATTATAGGTATATAACCTGTTTCTTATCGTGGTCTTTAAAAAGTATGAAAACAGAAAAAGGTTAGCGATATAATTAGAATTGTTTGAGTGGTGAGAGTAAGTGCGTTTTTACATTATCCGATCCGATATCGGATGTAGGAAGGTTTTCGAAGAAAAAAAAATCAAAGATGGCGGCGTAAATATATGGGATATTGGTCCGACATCCAATATTGAAACGGATAATGTGAAAACGCACTAAGACAAGGGACAAACTATCAGAGCTCTACTTAAATGAGCTGTTTTTTTTAACGTTTATAAATTTAACTACCGATAATTTTTTTGAAGATTGGCAAATAATATATTTTTCTGATAGCACCTTATAACGATCACGAAAAGGTGGCTCTTTTATTATTATTTCGTATCATTTATTTATTATCTTATTACATGACCGAAATGACCTTTGCGAAATTTAATAGCAGATGAGGTGACCAATGCCTTTGCGTGTGCTCAATATATGAAATTAGAAAAAAAAGCGATGTCAATTGTCAGTGTCACTTAGAGCTAAGTATCACCACATCACTGACAGCTTTGTCACTAGTGTTTTTTTTTCTTACAATTCAACACGAGCAAAGGCATTCACGTATTTTCACCTCAACTGCTATTACATTTTATTTCAGTTACTTAAAAAAGATAATAAATAAATAATACGAAATATAAGAGCCACCTTTGCGTAATCGTTATAACGTATTATATCAGAAATAAATATTACTTGCCTATCTTCAAAAATCTTTAGGTTTAGCCAATGAGGAGGCACACTCAAAGGTTATGACAGATAGCGCCACCCTATTAGTCCGAAAATAATAGAATAATCCTTAGTCTATGTCTGTCTCTGTCTACCATACCACCATAGTACCATACGAGAGAGCGATAAGACGATATATTATGTTTTTTCTCTCTTACACATATGAATGACAGTGACATGCCTAGACACTTGCACAGGCACCGCCTGGCGGGATAAACAGTGTGCCTCCTCATTATGTTCCATAACACCTATTTCGTTTTGATACCTGCATTTTTTTGAATACTTACAAAAAATCTTGCACTATTCAATTAATTTACTTTACCTTATAATTTTATTACCGTCGTCCTCACTCTCCACGCTTAGATAACGTGCAAGTTTCATTCATGAAAAAAAACCGACAAACAACAACAAACACATTCCACACGTTCGTGTTTGTTGCTTGTGTTCGCTGTTTGTTGAAAATGAGGGCCTTTATTTTATTGTATTTATTACCTATCCACTCGTAGACTTCTCTCTTCAAAAATTAACGTCACGTTTGAGGAAGGAAATAATCACATCCAAACATGCATGGATATTAAACGTTGGCAAAAAAAGTTATATTAAAATGTGGCGACATCATAGTGTCGTCCATTTCAAATCAGTAGTAAGAAAACGGGACGACACCGATGTTGCCATTTTTCAATTTCTACTCTTGCTGGCTGTTGACTTAACTGCGTTGGTAGAGTCAGTCCAAGGTAAGTTAGCAACGATTTTGATAGCCTCGCCGATGAAAATGATATTTAAACATCAAAATGCGATTCAATTCCTTAAATTGCAGAGGCAGGGCGAACAAAATAATTATATAGGTACTCATTTGGCCCACACTATCAAAGTCGCCAATTGCCACTACCGATATTGTATTTAGGAGTATTTGGGAGAGTAAACTTGTTTGCTGCCAACAAACTGTACCTACTGCAATTTGACAAATTAAGAACCTAAATGAAACTTATTGTAATCTTTACTTTTTTAATCAATAGAAGATAATTGACCATTATAGCAACACGAATTAGTTTATTTCTGCCACACCGGACTGTAGCTCCGGTTAGGAAACTAGACTATAATAACTTTGAAGTCGACACTGCTCCTGCATTTTGACACAAAGTTTGACGGCTTGAAAAAACACGTCTATGGTTCACATGTTTGTTCCTGGGTTGTTAAGTAAATAAGTATGGAATTAAACACTTTATTGTACCACCAAAATGAAACAGACAACAACAGAACAATTATATAAAGCGTAGCTAACATAGTACATTCCTACTATCTAAATAAGTTGATCACAATTTACAATGTAATGTCCTTCATAGGTACGTTAAAATCCAAAAACACAATACGTATTTGGGAAATTAACTATAGACTTATCGTGGCATATTTAATGTAGGGTTTTGAAGAACTTTGCACGACCTTGTAAATGACAAATAACAGGTGCCGTAGCCGAATGGCATTTCTGTAACGCGAAATGAAAACGAAACGCCGCGAAAGGTTGTCTGGCTCTGTCGCGCCAATACGTAAGAACGATAGAGATAGCTACCATAGAAACTAAGACTAAAAATTAACCTGCACTTTTTTGACAAGATAATCCATGATGTCCCAGTTGGTCCACGTTCCACGTCTGTGCCACAAGAGCATACTTATACATATGTATGGCACACACTCAGAGCAAAAAATTATTTTTCTTGAATCTGTGGGCATACCCATCCAAACTCCGAGTCGCAAGCCAGTCGCCAGTATAAGGGAGGTCGAATCCAAGAAAATACCAGTATTGGGTGCGAGATGGGCATGTAGCCAGTAACCGTCTTCCCGGGCTCCAACCTCCAAAAACCTCGCGAGTCGCGTGTTCTGGAGCTGTAAAGTTGTTCAGAAGAGTATTGTAAGATAAATCACAGTAAACATTATCCCAACAACTTTTTGACTTTAGATTGTCTGGAATTGTCCAGGGTAAATCACAATAAACATTATCCCAACAACTTTTTGATTTTAAATTGTCTGGAATTGTCCAGGGTAAATCACAATAAACATTATCCCAACAACTTTTTGACTTTAGATTGTCTGGAATTGTCCAGGGTAAATCACAATAAACATTATCCCAACCACTTTTTGATTTTAGATTGTCAGGAATTGTCCAGGGTAAATCACAATAAACATTATCCCAACCACTTTTTGATTTTAGATTGTCAGGAATTGTCCAGGGTAAATCACAATAAACATTATCCCAACAACTTTTTGATTTTAGATTGTCAGGAATTGTCCAGGGTGAATCACAATAAACATTATCCCAACAACTTTTTGATTTTAGATTGTCAGGAATTGTCCAGGGTAAATCACAATAAATATTATCCCAACAACTTTTTGATTTTAGATTGTCAGGAATTGTCCAGGGTAAATCACAATAAACATTATCCCAACAACTTTTTGACTTTAGATTGTGGACCAAGAAGGCGGCACATCTCGTTTCCTTTGGCTATTTGGAGAGGATGGAAATGAGCAGCACATATAAATCTATGGCTCAATTCCTTTTTTGTTAGGGAGTGCAGGGCGGAATTTCCTAAAAACAAAAATATGATCAATAAATAAGAATAAATAATGAATGGTTGGAACTTATGGAGAGACTTTCTTATCTCTAATTACCAACAATATTTTTTCAAGATTCGGCAGTTTTGCCGTCTCCGTTTGCAGCATTTTCACGCGATTAATAAAAAATAAAAATAAAATGATATAACATCATAAAAATAAAATGATATAACAATGTTTTACCGTTAATCGCGCGACCATGCTATCGGTGCGAGTAACACTTTTAACATGGTCGCATCAAGGCACTCCATACACACACACACACACACACGCACACGCACACGCACACGCACACGCACACGCACACGCACACGCACACGCACACGCACACGCACACGCACACGCACACGCACACGCACACGCACACGCACACGCACACGCACACGCACACGCACACGCACACGCACACGCACACACACACACACACACACACACACACACACACACACACACACACACACACACGCACACACGCATTTATGTTTTTGATGGGATGTATACTCACATAAACACACATACAAATAGATTCAAATTAGACTACAACTAAACCATCTGCATTATAATGTTAACCTACATAAGCTCTCATACAATAGTATAGTCAAGTATGTCACTCTCCTGCATCTTTTCAGCTATATCTACCTACTTAAAAAATCACGTCAATTCGTCGTTTCGTCAGTCCTTCACCTTGAAAGACTGACAAACAATCAGACACAACACTTTCACATTTATAATATTAGTATGGATTTAACAGACACTTTTTAAGGTTCCGTAGTCAACTAGGAACGCTTATAGTTTCGCCATGTCTGTCTGTACGTCCGTCCGTCCGTCCGCGGATAATCTTAGTGACCGTTAACACTAGAAAGCTGAAATTTGGTACCAATATGTAAATCAATCACGCTGACAAAGGGCATAAGCTTGTATAATATATAATCAAATAATTATATATAAGACAAGCTTATGCCCGCGGCTTCGTTCGCGTTATAGAGATAAAATAATTTTTAAGAAAAAAAAACCGTCGCCTTTCGGGTTCTGGTGAAAGCTACTTGCAAATGTTGGATTATGTAGAAATGTGTAGGTATTTTTTAAAACTGCTTTGAATGCTGTAATTATTAGATGGCAACACAAATGAATATACGTATAACGTTAAGGTTTGAGGAGTTTCCTCAATTCCTCATGAATCCGATTATAAGAAATTGAAGCTTGACAAACTTTTACTTGAAAACTCAATATGCTTAACAAACATAACTAAATAAATGTCACTGTTCTGAACTTAAATGCATGCTTTTTTTACAAAAATACCAAAGTCACTATGAGTGTGCCGTTCAGATTTTAGGAGTTCGGTTCTGACCATCATCAGCAGTTCCACTGCACCAAATGTCACTATTCTGGACGTAAGTGCATGCTGTTCTTATAAAAATACCAAAGTAACTACAAGCGTGCCGTTTAGATTTGAGGAGTTCGGTTCTGACCATCATCAGCAGTTCCACTGCACCAAATGTCACTATTCTGGACGTAAGTGCATGCTGTTCCTATAAAAATACCAAAAGTCACTATAAGCGTGCCGTTCAGATTTGAGGAGTTCGATTCTGACCATCATCAGCAGTCCCATTGCACCAAATGTCACTGTTCTGGACGAAAGTGCATGCTATTTTTATAAAAATACCAAAGTCACTATAAGTGTGCCGTTCAGATTTGAGTTCGGTTCAAACCATCATCAGCAGTTCCACTGCACCAAATGTCACTGTTCTGGACGAAAGTGCATGCTGTTCTTATAAAAATACCAAAGTCACTATGAGTGTGCCGTTCAGATTTGAGGAGTTCTGTTCTGACCATCATCAGCAGTTCCACTGCACCAAATGTCACTATTCTGGACGTAAGTGCATGCTGTTCTTATAAAAATACCAAAGTAACTACAAGCGTGCCGTTTAGATTTGAGGAGTTCGGTTCTGACCATCATCAGCAGTTCCACTGCACCAAATGTCACTATTCTGGACGTAAGTGCATGCTGTTCCTATAAAAATACCAAAAGTCACTATAAGCGTGCCGTTCAGATTTGAGGAGTTCGGTTGTGACCATCATCAGCAGTTCCACTGCACCAAATGTCACTGTTCTGGACGTAAGTGCATGCTTTTCTTACAAAAATACCAAAGTCACTATAAGCGTGCCGTTCAGATTTGAGGAGTTCGATTCTGACCATCATCAGCAGTCCCATTGCACCAAATGTCACTGTTCTGGACGAAAGTGCATGCTATTTTTATAAAAATACCAAAGTCACTATAAGTGTGCCGTTCAGATTTGAGTTCGGTTCAAACCATCATCAGCAGTTCCACTGCACCAAATGTCACTGTTCTGGACGAAAGTGCATGCTGTTCTTATAAAAATACCAAAGTAACTACAAGCGTGCCGTTTAGATTTGAGGAGTTCGGTTCTAACCATCATCAGCAGTTCCACTGCACCAAATGTCACTATTCTGGACGTAAGTGCATGCTGTTCTTATAAAAATACCAAAGTAACTACAAGCGTGCCGTTTAGATTTGAGGAGTTCGGTTCTGACCATCATCAGCAGTTCCACTGCACCAAATGTCACTGTTCTGGACGTAAGTGCATGCTGTTCTTATAAAAATACCAAAGTCACTTTAAGTGTGCAGTTCAGATTTGAGTTCGGTTCAAACCATCATCAGCAGTTCCACTGCACCAAATGTCACTGTTCTGGACGAAAGTGCATGCTGTTCTTATAAAAATACCAAAGTCACTATAAGTGCACAACTTTACCTGTATTAGTGAGACAAATAAGACCTCTATAACTGAGATAAGCTTTTTCGACTGCACAGTCACATTTACCTCTACTAGTGAGACAGAGTGTATTTTTATATAGTCTCAGTAATAGAGGTATCTATTAATGAGACTATATTTGAAAAATTACATTCACTTCATTGTTTGTTTAGAATGGTATAGGAATTTGCCTCTGTATTTGAGACACAGTCAATCCATGACCTTTGTAACTTTTTACTTTTTAAATTAATTGTTTGTCATTAATTGTACATATATGTAGGTATAAAGAGGTAAGGTAACTTATGATCGAAAGTTTATTTTATATGCCGGTGTATGAAGCATTTTGTCCAGCACTGTAGTCATTGTGAATTGATGTGTAAGGGTCTCCCCAAACCTATCGACGCGAAATATGCTCTAGCCGACCAAAAATCGCTCGTTAGTTCATCTTCATAGATGCTTTCGCGACATCGATTTTTAGTCGGTGAAAGCCATGAAATCGGCTTTGCCAATAGGTTTGAGGAAACCCTATCCAATAAATAAACCCTTTGTAATTTGACGATCCATTCCAGGAGATTTATTAGAAATGGTATGGAATCGTAATTATTTACCTACTTTTAAGAACTATGCACAGTGAGCTGCAGAAGTGGATGGCGAATTTATAATATTTCCATGCAATTTTGCAAGTCACTGTACGATTTAACACATACAACATAGCGTAGGTACTATACTTGACGATCATAATATGAATTCCATCCATCAGGCGGACCGTACGCTTGTTTGCCACCGACGTAGTATAAAAAAAATTGTATTATGAAATAAATGAATCTTGTCTAAATGTGCCTAAGATGTTAAAAAAAACCGGCCAAGAGCGTGTCGGGCCACGCTCAGTGTAGGGTTCCGTAGTTTTCCGTATTTTTCTCAAAAACTAATGAACCTATCAAGTTCAAAACAATTTTCCTAGAAAGTCTTTATAATGTTCTACTTTAGTGATTTTTTAGGGTTCCGTAGTCAACTAGGAACCCTTATAGTTTCGCCATGTCTGTCTGTCCGTCCGTCCGTCCGTCCGTCCGTCCGCGGATAATCTCAGTAACCGTTAGCACTAGAAACCTGAAATTTGGTACCAATATGTATATGAATCACGCCGACAAAGTGCAAATATAAAAAATGGAAAAAAATGTTTTATTAGGGTACTCCCCCTACATGTAAAGTGGGGGCTGAAATTTTTTTTCATTCCAACCCTAACGTGTGATATATTGTTGGATAGGTATTTAAAAATTAATAAGGGTTTGCTAACATCGTTTTTTGATAATATTTATATTTTCGGAAATAATCGCTCCTAAAGGAAAAAAAAGTGTGTCCCCCCCCTCTAACTTTTGAACCATATGTTTAAAAAATATGAAAAAATCACAAAAGTAGAACTTTATAAAGACTTTCTAGGAAAATTGTTTTGAACTTGATAGGTTCAGTAGTTTTTCAGAAAAATACGGAAAACTACGGAACCCTACACTGAGCGTGGCCCGACACGCTCTTGGCCGGTTTTTTTTTCATATTTTTTTAACTTATGGTTCAAAAGTTAGAGGGGGGGGACGCACTTTTTTTTCCTTTAGGAGCGATTATTTCCGAAAATATTAATATTTTTAAAAAACGATCTTAGTAAACTCTTATTCATTTTTAAATACCTATCCAACGATATATCACACGTTGGGGTTGGAATGAAAAAAAATAACAGCCCCCACTTTACGTGTAGGGGGGGGGCGTACCCTAATAAAACATTTTTTTCCATTTTTTATTTTTGCACTTTGTTGGCGTGATTGATATACATATTAGTACCAAATTTCTGCTTTCTAGTGCTAATGGTTACTGAGATTATCCGCGGACGGACGGATGGACGGACGGACGGACGGACGGACGGACGGACGGACGGACGGACGGACGGACGGACGGACGGACGGACGGACGGACAGACGGACAGACAGACATGGCGAAACTATAAGGGTTCCTAGTTGACTACGGAACCCTAAAAACGGCCAAGTGCGAGTTGTACTCGCGTTGCAAGGGTTCCGTACACTACAAGAAGGGCTTCCCCTTCGAGTCCCAAGCATCTATATGTACCTATTTACTTATATTTTACTGACATCATATGATGTCGCTGGGACTCGAATGGTTAAAAAATTATTTAAAAACATATTTTTGAAACTTAGTATCTGCTCACGCTCTTTCATTTGATATGTAACACAATAGGTACGTATACTTCAAAAAACTTCAGTTTTTAATTTTCACTTTTAAATTACATGTCCATCTTTGGCTCACAGGTTAACATACCTGTGCCAAAATTTCAAGTTGATCGGTTGAGTAGTTTTGGAGAAAATTAGCTGTTACAGACGGACAGACAGACGCACGAGTGATCCTATAAGGGTTCCGTTTTTCCTTTATGAGGTACGGAACCCTAAAAACTGAGTTATTGAATTATGGAATAGTTTCTTATTAGATATTCACGTAATCATTTGTGTACCCACACAAACACTGAAACTAAACATTGTACCCGTTTGAAATTATGAAATTTCCAGAATTAAGTGTACTATAATTATTTGAATTAGAAGAAACGTAACTTATTGCTGGATATAACTTTCCTCAGATGTTAATTTAATATTATAGTTCAACTTAAAACATCGAAGTGCTGGGCGTCCTAGCCGTGTGATTCAAATTTAAAAACATGGTTCTTCAGCACTCGCTCGCTTGATAAAATGTTAAAAATAACACCGGTACCTGCCCCTAATGTATCACGTCTAATGACTCGAGACAGGAAGTGCTTCGGGTTTCATGCTCAACCATTTAAGTATTTGCTTACCAACTTAATCTTTTTTTATGAAGCTGTAGGTACCTGAATTTTCCACCCATAACGCCAACCTATCTTCTTCGTTAACCGGGAATCGGAACACTAAAATTTCTCCGGATAGATTTTTGCAGTTCACGTATGCACATGTACACGGCATTTTTACAATTTATGTCAAGTTGAAAACCAGAATGACAATTATTGTCACTGTGTCAAATTGAACAAAACTTATTTAATCTATGAAATCTGTCGACAACCCAAGTCCAGCGCCATCTGATGTGACATTTTAACAATAATTAGTTGGCTATAAAGCTATCGCAACTTAATGAATGCTTGTGAATTC
Organism: Leguminivora glycinivorella; assembly: GCF_023078275.1. NCBI lineage: Eukaryota > Metazoa > Arthropoda > Insecta > Lepidoptera > Tortricidae > Leguminivora > Leguminivora glycinivorella. The sequence goes on along the minus strand of NC_062987.1, from coordinate 6,858,719 downwards.
CGAAACTGTCAAAGCAGCAGAAACTCAAAAGAGGTTTATTTAATATTCCCTTTATTTTACCTACTAAATACTATACAAGCTGAGATCTGTGAGACTTACATAATGAACTCACAATGTAACAAGGATATTAGCCGAAAAATGACAAATTTGGACAAACCTAATGCCTCAAAAATCTCCAAAACATTCAGCTGTTTCATTTTCTTATCAAACTGCTTCTTATGATCTTGACCATATTCACATTATAAGTTATAAGCTATAACTTAATTTAACTTATAGCTATACGATTTTCTTCAAAGACGGACATGGCTAAAACGATTATTTTTCATTCTAAAAGCTATCGTTTAGCTATAATTGTCCCGCAATCAATACAAATTTACCCAAACGGTTCCGCGGCTTACCCATTGTTCTTGGCAAGTTATAAGTCGGGATCAGAGGGCAGGAAGCGTCCCATATCGATTATGTTTGCTTAGGGAGCACCCAACTTAAACCATATTTCAAACGGGATATCAACACGACACTGTGTGTTCGACGTTGGGTACTGTTTTATGGTTTATGGGGCTTTGTAAATAATGTTGGTGAGATGTTGATTGTCATGTGGGTGCCAGTAAGGAAATTTGTTTATGTGTACAATAGTGTAGAAGCTAAAATGGTTTCCCTCGGATTCCTGGATATATAATCACCAAACATGCTTATCTAAATTTCTAAAGAGATAGAAAATTATATATGATCTCTAAATTTTAATATTGTAAAATAGAACCATAATATCCTAAAGCATTTTCCCGATATTTATTGTACATATGAAATGCCAAACAACTCAGCTAATGGACTACGTAAATACGAATGCGAGCGACAGACGGCCAATTACAAAATCATTAATAAGCGCCCAAAAATGCGCGGTGGCGAAATAATGAAGTTGGCCGCGCGACCACGCATATTGTTGGACAGATTCCACGGCACAAAGAGCATGAGAAGCTTAGGGGAACCACTGTAAAAGCTACGTACTCAGTACGTAGTCATCATGCAAATCGTTGACGCTCCGTAGCAATTGAAAAGCAGTTAGTTGTCTCTGTCGCACTACCTATATAGTATAGAAGAAAGATAGAAAGACTAGGGTTGCATGAAAAAAAAACCGAGCACCATTTTTTTTTCTAAATATTTTTTTTTTTATGATGAACAAATAATTCGACAATAACGGTTTTTCGTGAGTTGTAACGTACTTCAATAACAATAACGTACATTTTAATTCGATTAACATTCAGTATACAAACGTTTATTGGGGAATCCCCGATGCGGCGTGCAGCGTGGAGAGGCGGTGGTCTTGCCAACAGTAAAGTGATAACTACCAACTACAGATTTCGTAAATGCTACTTTTATAAGACTAGAAATTAAAGTTATTTGATTAAATTCGTTTAATAGTTAACATTAAGTCTAAAAAACCGTATAAAAGTATTAACTGCTTTGCAAATTTTGATATTTCGTACTTTAGAAAAAAAACATACTCCAGAAAAAAAACTGGTTTTTTTTTCATGTTTTTTTTTCAAGCTAAAAAAAACCGTTTTTTTTGCAACCCTAAGAGAGACACCTACAAGTGATCGTCGCTTTTTATATTTAAGCCGCCGGCATTTGGGACGGTTTATTTATTCATAGTTCTGTACCAGTTTTTCAGGTAACTATGTCGATTCCTGACAACTTTCGGCTACTTGTGACTTTTATTTCGTTTGACGACATAATGGCATGACGACATAATACAGATGGCGGGCAAGTGACGTCGGATAAGGCAATAAACCAAATTTCGAATAAGAGTAGATAAAAATAAAGCTTCAATTACGTTACGATTCGACTGGTGTTGGCTTGTAAGCATACGTACGAGTAAAATGACACATGTGCTATTTAAACCGTTTATATTTATTTCGAACCATAAGAAAAAGGAAGAACTAAACCTTTATAGATACTATGGTAATTAGTTCTAAGTAAAAACATTACTAATTTGCACCATAACACTACAACAACTGGGTAAATATATTATTCAGCCATAGAAATATACCTAATCGCCGTGTTTGCGCTCTACGAAAATTAGACGAAATATAAAATAAGATCTTATTTAAATAGCAGTATTGTCATATTTTAGAAACAGAAATAAATGCCAGTCTGTTTTGAACACCTCCCGACATTATTTTCTTTTATCTTTTCAGCAGTGACTTATTGAATTATTTCCAGGCCTCAAGGGGCTTTCTTATTAATTTTCCTTCTGTCCGTCTATCTATCCGCCATTCTCAGTCCCAGCGATTGCAATTTATCACCTATCGGCGAAAATTTATTGGTTTGTTTCGTCTTAGACTGCCGTGTCGACAGAATAAACGATAGTAAAATATTGTTCGTGAAATTTACTTTGACGTACCTAAAACTTCGTGTTGATATAAATAAATAAATAAAATATATTATAAGACATTCTTACACAGATTGACTGAGCCCCACGGTAAGCTCAAGAAGGCTTGTACTTTGGCTTGTACTTGTTTTTGTACGTTGGCTCCAAGTTGCCAACCCGGGCAACCCGGCCTAAAGCGAGAATCTGGCAGACCCCGCCGGCGATGGCGAGAAGACTTAAGAATTGCCCCGAGACTGCCCAAGAGCGGGAAGACTGGAAAAAGTGGGTGGAGACCTTTGCTCAGCAGTGGGACATAACAGGCTTCCCAAAAATAAAAATAGTTTTTAAACAGGTAATTAGGTAGGTAGAATAGGATTAGTTATTTTAATTAAATATATATAACTGTAGTAATTTTTTTATAAATAAATAATATAAATAAATAAGTGTTAAGCAAATATTTATTTCAATATGACGACCGGTCTGGCTCAGTCAGTAGTGACCCTGCCTGCTAAGCCGCGGTCCTGGGTTCGAATCCCGATAAGGGGATTCGTTTGTGTGATGAGCACAGATATTTGTTCCTGAGTAGGGTTTGCAAGATCCGCCGATTTTTCGGATCCGGATATTTCGGATCTTAAGATTTGACGTATCCGGATATCCGGATATTTCGGATAAAACGGATCCGTGTTGAAAAGGTCACTTTTTACAGGGGTTTCGTCAAATCAAAGCTGCTGTTACCGAAATAAAATAATTTAAATTCACAAAACGACATAAATATAGTCTATTATTGCTTTATTAACTTTTTAGACGAACTTTTAACATACAATTGTGTCGTTTAACTTCAAACCCGCGTAAATCGATTCGGTTTTAAGGATGATTATACAAAAAAAGCAGAATGGATTGACCCGAGTAAATCGGACGGGAGACAAAACTGTTTTGTCTCCGTCGCTCGGTCTATGGGCTAGTATGAAGGTGCGCACACGAGGCGACGCAACTTTTCATACAAATACGAAAGTCGCCGAGCAACTGTTGCCTCCGTGTGCGCGGGGCCTTAATATCACTCCCATTGTACAGTACAGCATATAACATTAAACAGTAGGCCAATATTTTTGTTTAACATACATAAGCTAATGCAGGGTAATTTACTGTTGTTTACTAATACCTCCGTTTTACTGAGGCGTCTATCCGTAACCACAGCCAATAAATACATCCATGCGAAATTGCAGATGTAGGAAAAAATATAATTTTATTGCATTACTCATACACGTATTAGACGTGTAAAATATGCTACACATATTTAGTTATCATGTACCATTTTCAATTGTTTTTCTGAACTTATGTGCAATATGTCATTTGATATTTGCCAGTCGCTTTTCAGTGAAGCTCTAAGGCTGGCAGCGCACCTCCAATCCTTCTGGTGTTTTGGGTGTCCATTGGCGGGAGTAATCACTTACCATCAGGCGACCTGTCTGCTAGTTTGCCTCCCATCTTATTAAATACAACAAAAAATTGGATCTGGATTCAGCTTATAATTAAAATAATTACGTACAAAATTATATTAATTACTTCCATGATCTCTAATTCATCATTAAGCTTAAAAACATCCATGGCAATCGTTTCTGCTTTGTAGAAGATTAATAATTTATCGTTATTCCTGCGGGATGCATCCAGTTAGAAACGAAAGCAGTTTTAAAAACAATGATTTACTATTCATTTTATTTAGTTTGTTAACATATAGTTTTATGGATTCATCGCATGGCGTAATATACCAAACCTAATCGAGCTTGATATTCTGGAGTATTTGAATTAAATAAATGTTAATAAACATTTTAGGCGACAAAATACAGGAAATAGTTGATCAATTTCATTCGAAAATTCTTTCTGGCGTGGATAGATACCCATATTTCACGGATCCGTATTATCCGTTTTATCCGGATCCTATGAGACCTCGGATCCGGATCTCAAATTCAACGGATATCCGGATATCCGGATCTCAAACCCTATTCCTGAGTCATGGATGTTTTCTATGTATAAAGTATGTATTTATCTATACAAGTAAGTATATAATAAGTGTCGTCGTCGGTGTCCTGCCGTTTCGCCAAAAAACGTTTCGTCAAATTTCATTTCCCAATAATCATATCGCATTGAGTTTCATTTCCCAAAGTATTGTTTGGCAAAGGTATGTTTCGCAATGAATTTGTTTGGTCAAATTATCATTTGGCACAATTTCACTTAGTCAAATTTTATTTAGACAAAAATTTATTTCGCAAACGTTTTTAATGGCAAAACTTATATCCCAAAAACATGTTTTGTCAAAATTTCACATCGCAAATTTCGAAAATATTTAGGCATTTGCATTTTCATTTCTGCGGGGTGCATTTAATTTACCGAAGATTTTTTTTGCATTTAACTTAAAATCTGTCAAATGATAATTTCAGTTTTATTCCCAAGTGCTTCGACAAGAAAAGTTTTCTCAATTTATTTTTGTCAAATTTATTACTGGACAAAAATATTTTGTCAGCTACTTTTTTTGTCAAAAAATGTTTTTACAAATTACACCATGCAAAACCACGTTTGACAATAAATATTACAAGGCATAAATGAAATGTAATAATTTTATTAGTACTGTAACAGAAAACTCGTGTGTGACAGAGTCAGTTTAGGTGCGACGACGAGCGAAGCGAGGAGGAGCGTGTTAGGTTGACAGTGAGCAAAACGGAAATGACTTTTTAAAATTAATGGTCTTGAAACCATCAGGTTTCGTTTAATAAAATGTATCCGAACATGTAAGTGAAAATGTATCCGAACATGTAAGTGAAAATGTCATCCTTGACATTTTCAGCAGGAGGAAAAAAAGTACGACATACACATCATTTCACGCAAATCTTGGACACAAAGTATAAAATCAACAAACAAATTTCTAGTGCACCATTTAATTACAATATATTGGGAAATGGAAATTTTGCCTAACAATACCTTTGACTAAATAATATTTCACGATTATTACACATAATTATTTAAAAAAAACCGGGACTTAATCGCGTATAACTACATATTAAACTGACCTCCAACGTTTCAAGGACGGCGTTGTCCCCGTGGTCTCGGAGCCAAAGTTGCAGGAAGCCTAAGATCACCTAAGGACGTTATACCGTTTCAATCACCTGGCGTTTATAAAATTGATTGCAGTTGTGGTAGCTCCTACATTGGAGAAACTAAGCGCACCATAGAAGAAAGGGTAAAGGAGCACATCGCGGCTGTGAAAAATCGTCAGGTCAACAAGTCTGCCGTGGCTGAACATTTGTTAGAGTCAGGGCCAAACCACTGGATCGAACTACATGACCCTAAAGCCCTTTCCACGGAACGCCATTTCTACAGTAGAAAAGTGCGTGAAGCCATTGAAATCAAAAAACATCGCAATTTCAATCGGGATGAAGGTTTTAGGATCTCATCCACATGGAATCCTGTCATTAATAAGTGTAAGCCGAAAATAATATCGACAGTCGTTAAATCGAATATCGTCAGTGTTGTATGTCGACAGAGTAACATCCCTAGTGCGCAAACAGTTCAAGTTGATAATCAAAACCAAGTGCGGGTAGTTCGAAAAACTCGCGCTGCTGTCAGAAGGTGTTGATGTCATTTCAAGCCAGTCTTCTCCGAGACCACGGGGACAACGCCGTCCTTGAAACGTTGGAGGTCAGTTTAATATGTAGTTATACGCGATTGAGTCCCGGTTTTTAAAAATAATTATAAATAATATTTGGTGAAATGAAATTTGGCCAAGTAAATATTTTGGGAAACAAATACTTGCCAAAAAAAGTTTTGCTAAATGTCAATTTGCGATAAGTTGTTTTGCCAAACGTTTATTTGGGAAATGATAACTTGGGAATAATAGTTTGGGATGTGAAACTTTGGAAAACGTTTTTTGGCGAATCGTCAGTAAACCGTCGTCGTCGCGTTCTATGTATAATGTATTTATCTATTTATTTTTATTTTATTTTTATTGTGTCCCCAATATTTGTTTTTATTTTATTTTATTTATATTATTCTGACAAATATTTACGTCAGTAGAGAAATAATTAAATATAGTTGCAGCATTATAAAACAGAAACAGAAATAAAAACCTACCGAAAACTTTTACCATATTTTTCACTCATATACTTAAGTGACTTTAAAAATATCGTGTGCCACTAAATGTCGTCCTAAATGATGGAGGGTCTCTCTACCACTGACATATCATAAAAACTTATTTCATGTCGCGACTGAGGCATATATAAACATTATACAGGTATGGTTGAGTATGGGGGGTTCTAAGATATGATAATGATGAAGATATAGATACCAATTTATTGTAGTATCTATATACTACTACATGTAAAATCACAACTATTTCACTAAAGCAGTGGTGGGCAAACTTTTTTCATTGGGGGCCAAAATTTGAAGGAATTTTAGAGGAGAATCAGATTTACACCAAAAATGCGTTTTTACTACAGTGCTGGTCATATCCCACACTATTTTAGAGGACTGGTAGCGGGCCAGATAAAATCCTAAATTATTCTAGAATGTTGAATTTTACATTTCGTGACAAAAAAACTCCTTTGCTCCTTTTGATATTTATCTTTAACTTCATTAGTTAATTAATTCTACAACATTTTTTTCCCGATTTAAAAAGTAATCTTCGTAATGAACCTGTCTTTAGACAAAACAAAGGTATAGAGATTAGACAAAAATAATAAATTAATCCAAATATTCTTAGAAGCTGTTTGTTTGAGATTAATAATTAATTAATTCAAATATTTTTAGAAGCTGTTTCTTTGACATTAAAGGATCAATCTGGATTATCGATTTCACGTCACCCAACTCATCGTAATGAGTAACTAGTTAATTGTTTTGTTTAAGTATTTAAGCGATTGATTTGATATTATGGAATAATTATCATTAGAGACGTTAAACTTTCGTGATTCACATTCAAGTATTTAAATATACGGACGGATGCATATGCACGTTAATACATCGCGTGCGGCGATATATTTCGAGTTTAGAGTCATTTGCCTGATGACAGCAGGCCTAGCACATGATGGCCGCGGGAGTATGTCGCCGCGAGATAGACTACCTGTCCTTATGTCATTAATACAATTAGACAAAGACGTGTCATCTATCTCGCGGCGACATACTCCCGCGGCCATCATGTGCTAGGCCTACAGGAATGACGGATCTCCAAATGGCTCGAAAATCTCGAAACATGTCACCGAGTGAATTTAACAGTCATCGTTTATTCAACAACAAAAACATAGAAGATTTGATGTACTTGTTATTTGTACAGGATTGTCATTATTCCCAAGAGTTGTCATTCGTACAATTTATATATCATAAACAAATGTTTTATTTTAATGAATATGTTCAGTAAATCAACATTTTTAGAGCATTATACGGCCAAACCACTTTCAATTGTTACAATATTAATGTTCACTATATTTTCAAAAACCATAAAATATACATAAAACGTAAGAAAATCTGTTTTTACTTGCAAAATGGCTGCTGCAGGGTTAGCACATGTCTGCCGCGGGAGTATGTCGCCGCGAGATAGACTACCCGTCCTTATGTCATTAATACAGTTAGAAGAAGACGTGTGATCTATCTCGCGGCGACATACTCTCTCGGCAATCATGTGGTAGGCCTACAACAGCCTTGTACAGGTGTGTTCTCACTGAGTCTCAAATCAATTTCCATTACAGACAACGTTGCCGATTTATGGTAATAAGTTTCTGTTTTACGACCTTTCTCATGATTCTCATAGCTCTAAGAGTGTTTCTTTAGGTGGACCAGTTTATTAAAAAAAACTTACAAACCTTAAAAAGTTCCTACTTTCTTATTTGAATCTTATATTAAGTAATATAATATATTTTTACACAATTAAGATTTATGGCAACTACAGTTACGCCTATATTTCCCGATTTTTATTAAAGTTGTCTTTAAGGTAGGCTGTACGTTGAACGCTCATATCCTACATCGCGTTTTTCCTGATATAATGAGGTCGGTTCAGGAGCGTCCTTGCCATGTCGTAAGTCGTAAACTATTGAAGTCGAATTGAATAGTCTTGATTTCATTTGGACGTGTCTAACAATAAAATTGTATATTAAAATTATATTTTATACTTTTACAATATTGATATAAAAACAATACAAATCGTTAAAGGGTGCCGTCAGCAAGGTGGCAGAGTACAAGCTGATATTATAGTAACTTTATTACTGTAATAACTTACCACACTAAAAACTTAAGAATAAATACATTATACGGTAAGTATGAAATTATTGGTGGTCTAAAAAATCTACCCCAACAATTATCCCTTATACACTAGGCTTGTGTCGTTCACGAACTATGAACAGGGTGGCTAGCCGAATGGCACAATCGCTCACGAAACGCTCACGAAACGAAGCGCTAGTAGATATCTATCTCTATCGCGCTTGCGTATTGGCGCGACAGAGCCAGCGGCGTATCGCTTTCGTTTGGCGTCGGAGAAATGCCATTCGGCTACGGGGCCTGTTAGGAATAAAATCCCATCAATGACCGAAATGAACTGAATCTTTCCGTGGTCTGAGAATCGGTCTTTGCTCATTTAGTTCAGTATAGGATCGGCGAGCGCGAGCGGTTTGGATCGAGAACGAATGTGTGACTACGCCGACCGAGAGCGAGAGCTACTTAGCAGAGCAACAAAAAAAAGTCAAGTTTTCATATTAAACTTCGGTTACTTACAACCTTTCGGCCCGGAATGTTACTATCTGTGGACTATTCGTATCGTTTTGACATTATTCGGTTTCATTGATCCATTCGTTCTGATCTTTCCGATCGCAGTGGTCGCTGGTCTGGTTGAACTAAATGAGCAAAAGACCTAAAAGAGCGAACTAGTTCGTGGGAGCGATTAAACGAGATCGGAGCGCTCCGATCAAAGAACGAAACGGCACAAGCCTATTATACACAGTAAGAAAATTAATAAATCGATCACACAATCATATCGGTAATGTCTTGAAGGAACTGTCGACGTAAATTGGATACCGTATTCTTTTAAGTGATAATCTAGAAACATGATTGGATTTCACGATTTTTTTTCTTTTCCTCTTCTATAAGTAGTCCTCAAGTACTATATTGTAAATTTAACAGTTTTTTTTATTTTAAAAATCTTCATCTAAATATAGTTATGTCAATAAGCTAGTTTCCTATACTTAAAATAAAACATCTTATGCAGTGCACGAAATAAAGCACCACACAATTAGAAGAAAAATATGGACAGTAGTTATGTTTAAACATAATTTCTATTTAATAAGTCAAAGAGAACGATATAAAGTAAACGAATTGACCGTGACGTCACTCCTCAGTATTTCATAGTAATTCCATATTAGCAAATCGTTTTGACAGTTCTTAAAAAGAAACTGATTTGACTAGTAGGAAACTAGCCTATTGTCACTGCATTCATATAAGGTTTTGTGTCTCTAAACGTAGTCATAGATAATTATATCAGTTGAAGATGAACGGTCTCATTAAAATAAAATCACATTTATGAGTTTACAATACATATTTGAAAGCTGCAACATTAAGTTGTAAGACTTATATTGACCGGGATATAAACCGTGATTACCTTTTTGATTTTTGTCGAGCTCCCGATATTAAAGGTAATCACGGTCAATATTAAGTCTAATGAAATTAACCGTGAATTATTCAAAACTCTTATTAACTTGTAAGTTTACTTACAAAGGCCGATTGAAGCAAGAATATACGCGGCTGTATCAATATTTCTTGTCTATCCGATACGCTTTTCATATACTTTGCTATAATTATGTATTAATAAAGATACATTTTACAAAACGTATTTTGTTTGTAAAATCGCTCTATGTACTAGCATTAATTAAATGGTATTAGTCTCTATAGTATTATATTTCATAAACCTTCCGTATTTATTAGTGCGAGCGAGGAAACCCAAAACAAAAATGAATGAAGGAAAGCCCAAAATTAAATTCCAAATTACTAAACGAATAACATCAACAAGCTCATTTCACAGAAAAGCGGAAAGTTCCAGATAATGCCCACTAACTATGTAAGAAGAGACCGAAAAAAGCATTTCATTTTCTCATTCAAAGTGACGAGACGAAAACAGGGAAGGAAAAATAAATAATGGAGTCCAATTAAGTAAGAAAAGAGGGATACAGACACTGAAAGAGACAATTGCGGACAAATGCGGTTTAGTAATGTGAGAGATGTGTCGAATTGGTAGGCATGGGAATGTTTATTGCTCTAAAGCATTATAATAATTATTGAAAAACTGTTTTTACTGTAGTTATTATTTTGTCATCGTTTTTGATCAATAAATAAGTAAATCGTGGTACTTTAATCCGAAAAGGCTGGCATCCACTAGGCTCTCCGAGTCTCATTATTTCGCTTTCTGCTTTTCTTATCAAACTGCGTCCATTAGTGACGTCGAATCGCATTCAAATGTATGATCCGATTCCGTCTAAGTGGACGCCAGGCTTAAGAGGTGGCAGACCTAAAGACACTATTGATTGAGATAATTGCGAACACAACGGTTAAAAATGTGAAAGTGTCGGTTGGCCTGCCTCCATATCAATGCTTATGATAATTATAGCTACAAAAAAATCCATTTATTTTCCAGATTTTTAGTTTCCAGACAGTTCCAGATTTTTCGCGTGAGATGTGAGATTTTGCGTGAGTGAGATGATATTGCATCGAAACTTTGTTTCGATTCAAGATCCGGCAATGCATTACAGATGAACCGAAAGCTTCCTTGTTGAGTGGCTTACTACGGAATTCTCAAATAAGCTGCCCACTATTTTAATAGTTACTATATTTATTGTAAATCAACAACGATCGTCTTAGAGCACATTGATTGTAAGAGACCGCCGACCGATTATCTATATCCCGCTAACGATACCCATATTATCCGTATCTAGAGATGGGTAGGGGTGAGTAAATACTGAGTATTTACCCGTAATTTACTCAAAGCACCGAGTAAATACTCGTATTTACTCATTTGGGTGAGTATAAACTGTTACCTAAAAATAATTTAAAAAATGAGATTTAAGTACTTAGTCGTGTTTATTTTAACTGTGTGGACATGTTTAAATGAGATTTATATTATTAGAAGCTTATGGGAGTCTTAGTTTGTCGAAAAAAGGTAATCTTTGTGAGAAAAAAATAGTGATAATGTTTAGTTAGCAGTTTTGTTTTAAGAAAGCAGGTATTTACAGTAAAAGTATGAGACTTCAATGAAATTGATGTTCTAGATAACGGCATGACGTTCGGAAGTGATTGTTAATGTGGCACTTACGACCTTTTATTAAGGGTTTTCTAAAGAAAACTCAAAATGGCTCAGCTGGTGACGTTTAAAGTACTAGTTTTGTGTTTTGTATTATATGGCCAATAATTTGACGGTTTCTGGACATTTTTCCAACAACGAATTCGAAAGTTATAAAGGTATAAACATTATTTCGGCCTTAATTATCGTTTTATTCCAAAACTGTTCATATTATTAAAAAACTTTTTTAGAAACATTCAATTAATTTTTAAAGACCTATCAGATGATGTATAACACACTGGTAATTTCTGAATTTTATTTTTGTGAAAAATAGTTACATGTATGGAGAGCACGTCTTTAAAATAAAATTAATATAAATTTGATTACTTAACTTAGTAGTCGATAACAAAATACACCAATATTTCTAATTTGTATTTCCATTTCAGCACGCGAAATAGTTTATACCCATCAATTTGAGTAAAAACGAGTAAATACGGGTATTTTGAGTAAATACTGAGTATTTACTCGATATTTACTCTTGAGTATTTACTCACTACCCATCTCTATCCGTATCCGTATCCGTATCGCTATCGCTATCGCTATCGCTATCGCTATCGCTATCCCTATCGCTATCCCTATCGCTATCCCTATCGCTATCCCTATCCCTATCGCTTTCCCTATCGCTATCCCTATCCCTATCCCTTATCAAGATGTTTAATGATAAGTATAACACCTTAAGTTCTCGCGCTTTGTACACATTATATTTAAAGTCACATACAGGTCGAACGCGATTAATTAACATTATTTTTACCTTTTTTCCCAACGTTTCGGCCAGGTTGCACTGGCCGTGGTCGCGGAAGACTGACGTCCCAGCAAAATGTCACCGGAGATGTAAACAACACAAAACTACCCGATATTAATTTATATAAATGTTCGGGGTAGACAAATAAATATAATCTACCCGCTTTTAGTTAATGTTTATTTCCCACCATGTTTATTTTAAAGGTAAAAATAATGTTAATTAATCGCGTTCGACCTGTATGTGACTTTAAATATATGTTTAATGATTTCTTATCAAGTGCTAAAACATAGAGTTTCATGGTTTTGTCATTTAAAATTAAGAAATCCCATACAAACTTTCAACCTCTTTTTCAACCCCTTCATCCCTTTTTTTCGAAATAAAAAGTAGCCTATGTTCTGTCTCAGGGTCTAAAGATTGTCTGTTCCAAATTTCATCAAAATCGGTTGCGTGGTTTAAGCGGGAAAGCGTACTTATCCAACTACTGACCTCTACAAGATCTTTAATGTTCTTACAGTCCGCAAACTTTTTCTTCTTAATATTATACAAAAGCAGCACTCATATTTGACGTTTGACCCCTCAATAATATTAAATAGACGCCGCGTAGACCACATCTGCCCAGCAAAGAAATTCAACACACGTTTTTCTCAGCGATTTTTCTGTTTCTTAGGCAGTTTCCTCTACAAAAAGGTAAATGCGGAGCTGTCTATTTATTCCCTCACAAAAACATCCTGTAAAAGGTGTATCACAAACTGGCTTCTTACCTAGTTTGGGCACCAGTCTCCACCGCACAAGTTTTGTTACTAATGTAACCTCCTAGGTATAATATCATGTCACCTAAATACTTCTGTTGTTTCTCCAATAATAAAACTATTCGAGAAAAAGAAAACACGAAAGAAAATTTAATAAAGGAGATGTAACAACGACACCAATTCGATCAAAACACCTGAATTCAATTCAGTTTTTTTCATGTAAGATCTCACAACACCAATGTTTGTTCGAGATTTTCATACACCGTGGGCCCGAAAAATTTTAACCACGCATTGTTGATGTAAAAGCAAGCAAAAAATAATATATGACTATTGTAATTTTTGGTCATTTTTTTTTATTATTTCTCATTTTTTGATGCATATCAATGAGTGCGAGACTATTCACCATAATGGCATCAACACCGTTAAAAAGACCTTTTGTACTGAGTAACAATAATATTTTTTTTCAATTGGTAATAACTCTGAAACTAGGCGATATCGATATTCAGAAAAGTTTATATGACATTAAATCCTCTAAATATGGTCAGGAATACACTGTTAAAATCTTTCGGGGCATTCAGGCCCACGGTGTAAAAGAACCAAGTTGAGTGGCTACGGAATCCTAAAAGCATAATAACCCCGGAAACGCGCGTCACTAGTTATGGGAATCGCGGTCGGGGGGGCTGTGGGATACTAAATGCGTTTGTAATGGAGCGATTGGTGGTCACGTTTTGTTTATTATGTAATTATCTTTGTTTAGTGATAGTTTTTGAGTACCTAATTCTACTTAGTAAACTTCAGCAAACCCTTCGCTGTCACAATAGGTTAAAATCAATGTCAACAAGTGTACATATTTTAGAATATCCCCATTGGTAATCCTGTACTAGGTGTGTACTTTTTTCTCATTTGCATGGTTTCTAAGTACTTGTTAGTCTACCGTAAAAGAACAGAGTAACTAGTAAAAGTAGTAAACTTAACACTTGAGATGTTTATTTGTTTACCAAGCATGACTAAATTCAATATTCCTATTCTTGAGCTACCAAAGTAATGTTATTGCAGTTTTTAAGTACTATCCTGAACTTCATAATGGTAATGCAGACACCGTGTATAAAAAATCCTAGTACTTAAATAAATTTCTTTATCCGTAGATGGTTCCATTGAATATAAACTTTCCGATAAATGATCAAGTTTTTCTGACTACATTGTACAAGTTTTTCTGTACTCTCTAGATAAGAGCCCATAATACACGGCGCGGCGCAAGAAGTATAGTGTAAGTATACATTACGATTTTAGTTACCTTACGGACTATTGAAGAACCAATTATATTAATTATTGAAATACCAATTAGTGTCCGAGCTCTCACATAGAAATAGAACCTTAAACTCTGTTTTGCCTTATGACTGATTAAATCATGTGACATTAAGCCGGTTAATACAATTATATTGGTGTATTTTATGCAATACAATAAATTTAAACAAAACAAACGACACGGGTATTTTTTATACCACATACGATATAATAGTACATTACGATACAACTGCGTTAAAAAGGAAGTTCGAAACGAGTGGCGATAAATTAAAACACGACCGAAAGGAGTGCTTTAAATCGACACGAGTTACGAATTTCCTTTTCGCACGTGTATTGTACGACGTTTTTCAGTACAGATGACCCTCTGAAGTTTCGACCTGGCATATAACGAACTACTTCTCGCACTAGTGCGTAAAAAGAAACACCATCTGTACTGAAAAATAGATGTGTAGGTAGTGCTTTAAAGTAAACCAAACCAATTGTTTTCTCAACAAAAGACCAAAGTAAATAAAAATATGTACCAGTTTTTCGCATATCAATTTAGAACATATCCTATGAATATTAATAACTATCCATTGCGGCTCTTTGCGAGTGTATTTTGTTCGTGTTTGTTCCAAACATGTGTGTTTGTGTTTGTGTTGGTCCGTGTTTCTGCACGAACTAAACTGTGTGTTTAATAATTCAAACGAAAATTGTAGAGATCTATTACGATTATTTTAATTTCGTCACGTTATTTATGTACGAACAAAGTAACCATTTTACATAATAAATATAAAGCGGTAAAAATTGCAATTCTAATAATGGTCGAAATTACTGTTCGGTTTTCAAATTACTTATTCATGTACTGATATTTCTGGCTGTTTCGTAGAGGTATGACACAATTATGGTTTCTATAGGAGATCGTACCTACTGGACTACAAGAAAATCTTGTCATTAAAAGCCGGCAAATTAGAAAAATGTAGGGTTCACCGGCCTATTGTCTTTATAAAGCGCGTGGCTTTGCCTGTATTTTCAATATTTTTTTAAGTGAAGGCTCGTGAATGTTTCAACCAACGTCAGCGCTTCTGATGAGCCTAACGTTTTTCAAACTTGTCGCCTTTTTTAATGACAAGATTAGCTTGACTGTCTTTGGACACTGTAATAGTACCTACAAATTACAGTCTTGATCACTTCTAGAGCAGAGACATCCGTAGAGTAGTTATCCATTTCCGGCCAACAAATTTTGTTTACGCTGCCCCGTTCGCGTCGGCTCTAATTCGTAGAGCGGATTATATTGGGTTGCAAACACTTCATCAACGCTTTCCAAATGCAACACCATTTTCTCATTAGGGTGCTTATTTCACTATGACAGGACTGAGGCTAGTTAAGGTACTGCGTTGAATTTCTGTTTAGTTTTTAGCAGCTATAGGTACCTACTAGTATTAAAAGAATGGTGAAACTATAATAAAACTGAAGGATTGAATAATTGAGTGATCTACCTGGAAAAACTGCTTATTCTGTTATAGTTTAAAATGGTTTGCGGAATAATGTAATATGAATGAAATGCTGTAAACAAATTGGTATATTTTTTATTATCTGTTTCCTGACCCATCCTTCGTTACCTATTATGATATCTATCATTTATTCAGAACGATTAATTAATTTTAAATAATATTTTTTACATTAAGTATTTAATGCTCATAAAAATATTAAAATGCAACTTCATCTCGTAGCTTCTTAAGCATGAATGCTAATTTTCTTTTGAGTCTGAGTTCTTTCTTCCATTTATGCAAATATAGTTCACGAAAATATTCGAGTTAGTTTTGGACCACAAAAGCATTTAGACTTTACAGCACCTAATTTTAAACAAAGTGAAAATAACTAGACGCTTCTTGCACAGCCTCGGTCGGGGTCTCCATTACAGGCCGACAAATTTTGTTTACTCTCTCAGTGTGACCGGACTAATTTGTCGCGTCGCGAGTGGGATTATATCGCGCTGCAAACGGCACTTTATCATTTATCCCAGCGTGCAGCTTTATATTAGGGGTTATGAACAGCTTCTTTTAATACAATTTACATAACTCCGGAGAATCGATCCTATGTATTATTTTGCCTGGATGAAAGGATTTTGTTGATCGTCAATATCAAACTGAATGGTTCAGTTGGTCTTAAAGTTGTTCTATTCGAAATAGTCCCATGTTTGTATCAGATCATTACTCGTAGTTGGTATAAAGGATAGACGCTAATCATTTTCAAGAGAAGTTCGCGCTGTCATTTACAAGCGTAGCATCCATACTTAATATTATAAATGGGAAAGTGTGTGTCTGTTTGTTTGTCCGTCTTTCACGGAAAAACGGAGCGACGAATTGATGTGATTTTTTAAGTGGAGATAGTTGAAGGAATGGAGAGTGTCATAGGCTACGTTTTGTCTCTTTCTAACTAACGCGAGCGAAGCCGCGGGAAAAAGCTAGTGGATTCATATTTTTGAAGCTATACCCATCTCCATCTTATTATTTTTCCGTAACGAGCCTATTCATCAAGTTAATTTACAATTCTATTGTCTTTGCATACTTAATGAACTTGGAGTTTCTTCAATTACCTTGTCTTGTGTAAGTATAATGTAAGTTATTTTACAGAAACACGTTATTTCACGAGCGAGTATGATTTACTTTGAGTAATTACGGCATAAAATTAAATTATCCGTTTAGTGAAACAAAGTACCTAACTCATTCACAAAATTGAGCACTCAAAATAAACCTCTACCTACGTCTAATAAGTAATACAGCAAAAATGACGCAACAAAATCATTTACCACGTTGGCAATAAAGAGAAAACAAAGCTTTCTATTAGGGTCTAATCTGGAGAACGGGCCGAATGGGGCCCCAGCCATAACTCCGTCCAATAATCCTTTACGATGAAGAGTTGAATAAGCGTCTGGCGCGTTATGGCATATTCTGAACGCCGTTTCCTTAATAATTTGTCTCCGACGAAAGCCTACGGTCCTACCGCGGGTTCTCGTCCGGAAATACGCCCTAGCTCGTAATGTAATCAGTGGGTGAGCAGAAATGAAAATACCTACGACTGTGGTAATACAGCGTAAAGTAAACGACTTTCTTTTATGGCCTATTTTCTTAGACACATGTTTTCTAAAGTCATACTACCACTACCATCAGTTAGTTACCATAATGTAATAATGGAAAGATTTAAGAATATTAAGACCACGTTTACAACGTGTGCAGTGCAATGTGATGTGGAAATCTAGGTTATATCTCTATTTAAGCCTTGTTATGGCGGGAAGACTGGGACGAATTCTATCCACGCTGGCAGGATTACGCACGAGACAGGGTTGAGTGGAAGAAGCGAGGGGAGGCCTTTGCCTAGCAGTGGGACACTACACGAGGCTAGTAAAAAAAGTCTTATTGCAGTGCGAGAGAAAAATGCCGGAAACTAGCGGATATTCATGGTCATGCGTTGAAAGCACACATTTCAGGATTGAGGTTTTATTGCACAATGCGAAGATATAGAGGTACAGATACGTTGTTCGGTTTCTCGGACTTATTTTCCATGTGCTTCTTTAACCAGTTTTGTTCTGTAAGTATAATATTATAATACTAACTTTGAAACTGTAATGTAATGCATGATCTCAATTAGACCTAACTCAATTAGAACCTAAATAACAATAGATTAAGAGTTTTGTTTGTAAAATTCTATAAAAATGTCTGAAATAAACAGTTAAATTTTTTTTAACCATAAAGATCTTCGTTCTGTCTCAACATTTTCAAACAGGCTGCCATTCTGTCAATCATTCAGTGACGGGAGTTTGCCTTTGTAAACAAACGAAAAGACTTCTGGGACTTCCGGTTGGGACGCCATCTTAGCGGTTTCGTGTCGTGAATAATTTATTTTTCTTTTACTCATTAATGTTGTTTAAAGTGTAATATTGATCAGCTTATTATGCAGTAAACTAATGGTGTAGTGAGAAGCTGATGAAGAATTGTTCTCGAAACGCGTTTAGCCTCTTTTTTGTCGTAAACGGCCGGTAGTCCACGTGCTCTTGTAAAATCTAGCTATCAATTTACAAGTGCTAAGTCACCGTACAATGTCGTACTTACTGTACAAAAATTACTAATATTAGCTCATATCACCTTGACACTGGCGAAATAGTCCCAATGGACTGAAGCCATTTAACTTTAAAAACTGAACTGAAAAGACTTCTGTTTCCGAGACAAGGCCCCGCTCCGCCGAACCGGGTCAATGCCAACATTGTCAAACGCAATTCTTACCTCAATATTCTATTATTCTACGTAAATTTATGTTAATGCTTAGTGTTTATCTTTTCTGTCTCATTTCATTAATTTTCTAATCAGCCGATTAAGTAATACAATATCTTTCGCATTAATTAATGAAATTACATTATAATTCGGACAGCTAGTTGGACAGACAGGGGACATTGTCGAAAATGTCTACGTTACCTAAATTAATTCATTTAAAAACTAAATACGGGTGCATTGGGTTAATTTCGAAAGTCGTATAATTTTGAAAGTCACATAAAAATCACCATTATTTCCATCATATCAAAATTCCCCTTTCGAAATTACCCGAGCATTTCTGTGCTTCGAAATTACCCCAATCCACCCTACTTAATTATACCCATATTATTAAGTCATCGTATAAAAGTAAAATAGGTATTAATGAAGAAGCTTCTCGCTCAATTTCAGAGCGGATTTTCTGACGTTGAAATTATTTATAGTTTTATTGCTCTAAAAATAGTAAATTTTAAATAATATCTATTTATCGCAATTCAATCATTGATACACCTCGTATCATAATTTAAAAAAAAAGAACAAGGAACTCGTAAAAATACCATTACGGCCCGTAAAATAATTCATAAGGGTCTTGTTTACACCGCTTTGTGTAAATCGAGAAATACTGTTAGGAGAAGGGGGAGAAAAGGGCTGGGGAGGGGGGTTAGGGGGTTCCTTACCGGGTCAAGGGTCACTGGATCCACGCACCTATACATATAGATAACGATAATAGCCCATTTCAGCCTTATTACCTGTATTAGATCAATTATTGCGACGACATGTATTATTCACGAGTACGATTATTCAATTCATTGGAAGACAGTGTAGTTATTCCGCCATACTTGTTGGTTATGAAGAATGGAATGGAAGCTATCGAGGAATTATCCTGTAAGTTTAATATTGTGATCGGAATAATTTATGTGACGCAAGTTTAATTTCATCGTTTCGTAAGTTAATATTTAAATGAGCGTTAAAATTGTTGGGAAAATTTCTTGTATTGATTAAATTAAAATGAAAGCCTTAATTCATATAAGGCAGCATACGCCCCTCTGTTATTCAGATTCGTGTATGTGTTTAATAAGATTCATTAATTATTACTGAAACATAACAGAGACATTTTTATTTGATTAGTATTACACCTATTAGGAATTAATACCTACTCATAACATTAGCATCGCTTTAAACAAATGTTACAAACACAACATTTCTATTACACACAAACGTCAATCATTTCACAAAGGCGTGAGTAACTCCAAGTTTAAACGGCTATAGGCATAAAGCACCCAACACACGTGATAAAGTAAAGTTGTGGTTGCCGTGCACGGCTGATATCAAATATTTATTGGAGTGCGCGGAAAGCCGAGCGCGCTCGAAGCGTAATAAAACGATACTTTACTACAAAATAACATTGTTTAGTGGGAAACAAACGTATGCTTTTCCATTCATAAAGCGATTTTGGGATTGAATATTGAGTAACTGTTCCAAAATTTTATGCCTATATTCCAATAATATAGAATTGAATTAAAAATGTTCTAGTTCTAGGCACATTTAGAGCTGATTTACACAGTACGACATCTCGAATGCGAGTTTCATTGCAACGCGAGATTTGATCGTTCGGGTCACCAATTAACCCGACCGATCAAATTCCGCATTAACGATCAAAAGTATCAAAACTCGATTGCGATTCATAATCGCATACGAGTTTGCGAGCCGTCCCGTCCCTGCTATTTAAAAGTGTCTTACAATGACCCATTCTTTCATTTTCAAGCTAATCTGCACGTAGTTTACACAAACGTAGATGCATTTACTATCAAAAGAAGCAGCTTAGTCAAATAATAGCTGTCATAAAAAGAACACTGCTATTCCACGGATGTTAAACACGAAATTATCTGCCATTCACAATCTAGGTCATTCCCGAGAGTCCCGAGCAAAATTCAAGGCTCCGCAACTCTATAGCGACGAATACTCGACTCGGGAAATAAATTAATCTTTCTATCTTACTTCAATAACTGAGGCTAGAATCAATATGATAACGGAAATCCTCAGAGGAATTCAATTATTCGTGTTAGTGTATAAAATTGTATATTACTATTAGACAGTTGAAAAAACTAGTTAGAATAAATCCAAGAACAGTTATGGTAGCATTTGTTTGTACGCAATAAATAAGCGATACAAAACTTATTATACTATATATTACGAGTATTTTATATTCTCAATACGACTATTAAACTAACCTGCAAAACTCCTGAAATTATAAAAAAATACACAATAACTATGAGAGTTTTGAATGATTCACGGTTATTTTCATTAGACTTATATTGAACGGGATATAGACCGTGATTACCTTTTTGATTTTTGTCGAGCTCCCGATATTTCCACGGAGTTGCATGCATCATGATCACGGAAAACTGACGAAGGCCACGGTCTATATCCCGGTCAATATAAGTCTAACAACTATGTACCTATTGATTTACTTTAAGCAGATATTGGTTATTGTATCAAGTATTAAGAATCGAATCGGAATACATTTATGATCTGATATTTTCGAATACATTATGGAAACATTTTACACATAACATCGAAAGTATTTCCAGTTTTACAATCGACCAGTTGTGAGCTGTTTTAAGGATAATCCCTATCAGGCTACGTTCACATGGGGCAATATTTCCCGTATTACCTTTTACGAGGTTTTATCGAATATCGTAGGGAAAGTAAAATTTGTATAACAACTCCGTAAATCGATCACACGTCCATGCGAGGAAATCCCATATTAGAGATATATTTTTTACCGTATACCGTAGGGTCTTGCCACGGAGATGCGAGATTCTCGCAACGACTTTATCGAATGCGATGCTCAGTGGCGCTTATGTTTACGTTGATTCGTTCACACGGCCACACTGGTTTCTCGTATACGTTGTGTTGGTGACGTCGTTGGTGAAGGTCATGACGGAGGACGGATTGCCGATTATTACTATTATTATTTCCTTTATTTATTTCTTTTCTTATTATTAAGAGCCCGTATTGTCCCACTGTTGGGCAAAGGCCTCCCTCAAATTCCTCCACGCATCCCTATCCCCTGAAGTCTCCCACCAGTCCTCGTCAAAGGCGTCAAGCTCGTCGCGCCATCTCTGGCGAGGTCTACCGCGACGCCTTACAATTTGTGGTATTGCATACGGGAAAAATCCGAATGGTCTTAGAACCGTGTGAACGGTGATACGGTTTTGCCGTATACGAGAAAATATCGAATCGAATAGTCGCCGTGTGAACGTAGCCTCAGTGTTTGACTCAAAACAGTTACACCAGTTCAATATAAATCCAGAGAGAGTTATATTTCGAGGAATTTGCTAAGCTTCGTTTTGCAAAGAATTTTAGAGAGAAATTTTGCAAAGGCGCTTAGAGTTTGCAGAAATGCTATTACTATTCTAGATAACATTTTCCTTATTTCAGTACATTTTAGTAGTTTGCATTTTAATAATGTACACAAACTACAGTTTTTAATTAAAAGCCTAAAAGTAGAAAATATTCGAACACGTGTGGAAAATAAGTAGGTACATTAGGTATGGTGTATAAGCTGCAAAAGATTGATACAAAGTAGATAGGTACCTACTTAATGTTACGTCGTATTTAGTTTGTAATAAAACTATGATAGCTATACAAATTCAAAGTTTAGTGACCATTTGAACGACGGTAGAGAGTTGCAAGAGTTCAAAAATGTTCAGTTTAGAATATTCTTCAAAAGACGCATTTAACCGACAAGACGCAAATATTTTGGTTGAT
The DNA here is from genome assembly GCF_023078275.1 of Leguminivora glycinivorella. Taxonomy (NCBI): domain Eukaryota; kingdom Metazoa; phylum Arthropoda; class Insecta; order Lepidoptera; family Tortricidae; genus Leguminivora; species Leguminivora glycinivorella. Next base: position 6,836,140 of record NC_062987.1, on the reverse strand, counting down.
CTTTTATAAAATAATTGTGTAAGCTACGGCCACACGTCGTCGTTCATTTTTTCCGAAGATATACCGTATACAAGAATAATATTCTGTCAACTTTTTATTGCAAATTGCAACTTACAATAGTACATTACGATACAAGTGCGTAAAAAAGGAAGTTCGGAACGAGTGGCGATAAATTAAAACACGACCGAAGGGAGTGTTTTAAATCGACACGAGTTACGAATTTCCTTTTCGCACGTGTATCGTACGACGTTTTTCAGTACAGATGAGCCTCCGAAGTTTTGACCTGACATATAATGAACCACTTCTCGCACTAGTGCGTATAAAAAACACCATCTGTACTGAAAAATTAATTACGCCATGTATTGCAGGAAAATCGCGTTTTTCGTGTAAATGGCTATAAAAGTTGTCAATATAAAATTCAACTACGGGTATACTCTTGGGTCGACTCGTTCGTTTTTCGTCACGTTCTTAAATTTGTCCGATTCTGCTTTCGTCGGCCATTCTTCATTCGTCAACCTAGTCTGCAGTCATTATAGTCTTTGACCATAATGAGTTGTTGGCTTTTTTCTTATTTCGACTCAATCGTTTTTCGTAATTTCGTATTTGATCATATTCTAAGTTGGTACCGACCTAAGACTGCGAAAAAACACGAAAACCATCCATTTAACAGCGAACATGCCGAAAGAAGATTATGACGAGTGAAGAACGAGACGGATTAAGATAAAGATGAACAACGAAATTGACCGTAGTTGAAAAGACCATCGACGATCGTGACGAATAACGAATGGCTGACGAAAGCAGAATCGGTCAAATTTAGGAACGTGACGAGAAACGAACTAGACGACCCAAGAGTATACCCAACTACGGTACTGACCAAAATGTCGTATACGGTATAGGGAAATAATTAACTCTGTTTGAATAGCCACTCGGGTGCACTCAATCCCCGTAAAATTGCTGTAGTTAAAGGCACTTAGGTGGTTTTAGTCAGCGAAAGGGATAGGAATAGTATTTATCACTGTTATCATAATTATACAAATAAGTATACAAATAAAGTATCTCCTAGTATCTACTCTTAAAAGCTTAGCTTAGTCACACCTCGGACACTGGCGATCAAATATATGAAAGAGATGCGTTCCTAGCACACAGTCTAAGCTCGTGTAGGCGAGCGCGTACTATGCTTGTATGAGTGAAATATGACAGGCCGACTGTTCGTGTTTTTGACAGGCGGTAACTGTGAGGTAACCGAGAGGAGGTGGGCGGCACTTTCAGCGGGGAGCGGGAGTGGCCATACTGTACGATAGGACTCTTTATTATACTGTGGCTTAGCTAAAATCCACCGGACAATAAGCTTGTTTAAAATGTTTATCACCAACGCAAACTACAGTGTAAAACGCCTTTTTGGTAAGTAACCCTAAAAATACACTTAATAAAAATATAAAAACAACGTGTTAATAAGCCCAGCGCACACCTAATTACGGTAGAGGGCGCTAATGTGATTCCAGTCACGCGGCGCCTCCACAATAAGCCTCCTGCAGGCCGATTCAAACGTTTACCGACACCAGAACGATATCCAAAAGATATCATTCAGTGGCCTATTTCACAATAGTGACAAGTGTCGCTCGACACTCTCGACAGTCACAATTCGCCGTTCATTGCCTGTTCAACAAGGAAATATTGGCGCTGAGTAACAATGTTACATAATATCAAGTTATCAACCCTGAAATAAGTACAGAGTTAGATAAAGATAGATAAAGATAAAGATAAAGATATTTTATTTGCTAAAATGCAGTGTTATACCATAGGTGGACAGAATTAATAATGTGCGTACATTTTGCTTGAAGAAGCATGCAAAATATTCTTATAAGCTAGGTAGGTACTAAATCTAAACATTTATATACAAAAGTATGTTATACAAGCTTAGTCTACACATATAATTATACAACTCCAAAACAGACATTAATTCAATTACTCACATTAAAATTCTGATTACCGTTAATTCATATATTGATATATTGAAATTCATATTATTATTAAAATCCTTATACATTCCTTGATTATAAAAGTAAAATAAAAATCCTATTATTATTCATTCATTTACAGATGCCAAATATTCATCTATTCTATAAAAACATTTTTCTAAACAGAATTTATACAATTTAAATTTAAAATCGGGCATGTCAGAGTTCCTTATGTCTAGGGGGTTCCCTATGTCTATCAAGTCAGACCTCGGACACTGGCGATCAAATATATGAAAGAGGCGCATTCCTAGCACACAGTCTAAGCTCGTGTAGATGAACGCGTAGTGTTCCCTGTATTTGGCATAACTTTAATCGTCCGAAACGATTTTCGCATAACAGACTTCGCGTAATCGATTTTCGCCGAATGTTAATTTGGCAGAAAACTTATTTGGCATAATCTAAAATAATACGAATATTACTTTGTCCGAAAATAAGTTCGCATAATTCTGTTTACGCCGATTGTTTTTATGAATAAACTTAATTCGCATAATTGTATTTGGCATATTTCTTAAAATCAGAATATTCTCGAACTGCGACCTCAACAAATACAACATTTTGTCAAGAATTTCGGTTAGGTTAGGTTAGAACTGCAACATTAATATAGTAGTAGTATTACCTATGATAAAAATTCTGCGTGGTAAATGTCGACTAAACCATGTTATGCAGAAATAATTTATGCAGAAAAACCATTCGGCGAATAACCTTTATGTATGAAATATGTTCGGACAAACAAAAATATGCCTAGATAAATTATGCGTAACTATACTATGCCATAACAGATTATGCGAAAGGTGAATTATGCCAATATAGGTTATGCCAAAAACAATTCTTGATTGTAAAATTATGCCAAAACAAAGGGAACCGAACGCGTACCTACTATGCTTGTATGAGTGAAATATGACAGGTCGACTGTTCGCGTTTTTGACAGGCGGTAACTGTGTGGTAACCGAGAGGGGTTTCAGCGGGGAGCAGGAGTGGCCATACTGTACGATAGTACTCTTTATTATACTGTGGTCAAGTGTCAATGTCACTGTGGTGAAATAGTCCATAGGCATCACGCGTCTGATGGTAGAAACCCCCAGATTACGGCGGGAGGGTCATAATTTCAACAATTTAATATTTATATAATTTTCATATTAATTATTGAGTTACTGGAGAGACAAAGCGGTACCACGCTATTGATTGAAGATGGCGCTTTTATCACCGGCTCCCGTCAAAGAAACAAAGTTCATTTAGTTCATCCTCACTTTCTCGACTCGACACGTGGCTAACCAAGAACAAACGGGCCTCTCGCTCGTTTTTGTCCAGAACGTGCAAATTGTGGAATGAGCTACCTTCTGAGGTATTTCCCTTGCGCTATGATATGGGGTTATTCAAGAAGCAGGTATTCAGGGTTCTCAAAGGTCGGCAATGCATAAGTGGCTCCCCTGGCCCCGTAGCCGAATGGCATTTCTCCGACGCCAAACGAAAGCGATACGCTGCTGGCTCTGTCGCGCCAATACGCAAGCGCGATAGAGATAGATATCTACTAGCGCTTCGTTTCGTGAGCGTTTCGTGAGCGATTGTGCCATTCGGCTAGCCACCCAGATGTTGCTCAAGTCCATAGGCGACGATGACTGCTTCCCATCGGGCGGCTCGTCTGCTCGTTTGCTGCCTATATCATAAAAAAAAGATCGAGTACCTTCCGTCTATACTTTTTTATGTCTATAACGTAATGTGTCAAATCGCGTGCCAATACAGCCAAAGGCAAGCACAAGCTAAATACACGATATCCGAATGACATCCTTTAGATGTCCTAATAATATCAAGTGTAAATTAGAATTGCCTTGTTCGATACCTCGCCATTCGCTCCACGTTCGTGGTTGCTCTTATTTTCACACAAATTGCTAATAGCATATCGGTTTTTCTAACTTTAAGATGGATAGTCGTCTAGTTTTTGAAGACAATGAATCTATTTGAATTCTACAGTACAGGGTACACCTGTGTGGTGACGAGTTAAGAATTTCACCACGCCCTTTTTTCCCGTAGGTGTCGTAGAAGGCGACTGTGGGATATGGGTTAAATTGTGGTGTAGGCGAGAGGTTGGCAACCTGTCACTGCAATGTCACAGTTTCGTTTTCTTTCAACCCTTTATTTGCCATGTGTGGCACTGAAGCTTTAGTAGTTTCATGTGTTCTGCCTACCCCTTTATGGTATATAGGCGTGATTGTATGTATGTTGAATTCTACTTTAGTACTCGTATTATAGAATTTTGAGGTGCTAATGGAAAATTTACAGCATAATTGAAAGCAATATACGGTAAGGTGCATTAGGGTAATTTCGAATGACAGAAATGCTCGGGTAATTCGAAAGGGGAATCTTGATATGATGGAATGATATAATGGTGAATTTTATGCAACTTTCGAAATTAGACGACTTTCAGAATTACCCTAATGCACCTTAATGTTTTTTATTTCGGTATTTTATATTTTGCTCACGAATACGAACGTGTTCCTAAATAAATACTTAATGGCTGTATTTTCATGTAGGTGTAAGTATTCGAGTATGTACTTGTAATATTCTTTATTTATTGTTGTTTGAATAACTTCAATATAAATAAGACTTCTTGAGCTTGCCGCGGAGTTTAATCAATATGAGTAAGAATTTTCCAATAATACTCGTACATAGGTATTTGTTTATTCATTCTTCATTCGTTTAATATTTAGGTGCTTTTATATCGTAATATATCGTAGCTACAGAAAGCTAATACAAAAATACTACTTCCTTTTACGTGGTTATTCATACTCGTATCACCCTCTTGAGAAAACAGCGCACACTTTTAAAAACTAGATAGCAAACTCTCAACTATTCTAAAGTAACTTTAAAAATTTAAGTAACTCCACTGTCTCTTAGTCCAAAGTTCCACTTATTTCCAAGATCTTATGTTACAAGCAGCTAATTCAGCGTCCGCTCGGGAACAAGAATTGCAGTAAAGTCTCAGTTTTAGCGTGCCGAGTAGGGCTAGGGATTGCGGCGGATCCCGTTATTCGGCTGAATCCGGATGCTACCGGATCCGGTCTAGATAACCGTACTCAGACAAAATCACCGCATCCGATTAAGATCATTGGATCCGGGGAAAAATACGAGAAGGTAAGGTCAGGTGGGGTAAGGGGGACTATGGGGGAAGGGAAACACTGATTGGTAACTCTGAATTTATAGACTGTAGCTGGGTCATTTGGTGGTCGGTAAGGTACTACCTAGGATTTAGTTCCAAAACAAAAACAAAAATAGCGCTAGCTCTAAGGAGTGTGCGTCCTTGACAAAAACAAAAAATCTGTTGTCGTGCTACAAGACCACGAGTTGGGCGAGTATTATTTGTGTAGTGATTTGGGTAGTAAAAAGTCATGTCCGAAGACTTTTGATATCTGTAAATATTCCTTTATATGTTTAATGTTCATGTCTCGTATTTGAATTTGAGAAAACTATGCTGTAAATATGAAAATTCAACGTGATTCATAACACAACCTACAAATGACATACCGGGGTAACGGGAACTACCATAGCCGGGGTAAGTGGAACATATGTTTCCTTTTCCCGATTTCAGGGGTCATGAACATTTTCAGAGACACATATTCTATAAGTACAGAAATTTTGTATTGATCCAAGCTTCAGTATTTTAAATACGAATAATTACTAATAATTAATAGTCGTTTTTTAATTTGCAATACTGAAATTTGAATTTTCGAAAAAAAATTGTAAAAAAAATCTTTAAAAACAATTATAATTTTTAGTTAACCACCCCTGTCTCAAGCCCATATGTTCCCCTTACCCCGAATTTCAATTTATGTAAATATTTTCTATTTTAAACTATATGTCAAAGAACCAAAGTCTCCATTTGATTGATGATGTTTTTTTTAATTTACATTGCCGGTATAATCCACACTAGCACCAATACTTTGAGATTTTAGAGAAGTGTTTCCCTTACCCCAAAACTCGGGAAAGGGAAACGGCGGGACCAGCCTAAACATTTTATAAATTTCCAGCTACATGCAATAAAGCTAGTTTAAAAATTAATTTTGCCCTAGAAAGCAGACTTAAAGAAGCATACTTTGTGTCGGTCAAGATGAATATACGACATTAAATAAAGTGATTAGAGCTCGATGTAAAATATAAAAAATGAAGTATGTTTCCCTTACCCCACCTGACCTTACACCTAAGTCATTTTTCGAACTTTACAGTGTGATTGAGGTTTTAACGCTACATTTTTTGATACTAAGCTCAAAAATATCTCGTATTCATTATTTTTTGTTTGCAATGTCAATGGTGTCAATACTTACCTTAACTACATCAAAACCGGATACGGTTCGATCGAATCCGGCCGCACTGAAATTACAATCCCTAGTGTCGAGTGAAAACAGGTCTGGACTTGTTTTCAGGACCTCAGGGTTTTATTGCAAATGAGAGCTCGAGGGGATGTGTTTTAGAAGATAAAGTTTCAAGTATTTGTGTCTATTTGGAACCTCTGAGGCTATTTGCAAATGGGGACTATACCTTACGTTTTGAATTTTAAGCCCAACTAGTAGAATATTTTCGTACTTAGGTGTTAAAGCAAACATAAGCTTGCACTGTAAAATGTATGTAACATTCTCGTACCTAGCATTAAATTAGATAAAATATTGTTCACAGTGATTAGAATATTAGAGGAGAGTAAGTAATTCTATTTCATTGTTTAAGTAGGTACTTACCTATTAAATTTTCTTTATTGATCAAATACTTAATAGTAGGTAGATAGTTAAAAGTAAAAGTGGTTAAAAACAATAGTTTAATTATTGTATTGTTTCCCTAATCATTCTTAGATTTAAATACATTAAATAACTAAACAACTTAAAAACTTAATAAATAACTTATTTTATTTAATAACTTTACTGTATTAGTGTACTATCAGCTGCAAAAGTGCATGTCAAATTTATCAATGAATTCAATCATAATAGAAATTATGAACGAATTCATGCAATTTTGCAGCCCACTGTACGTTATATATACCTACCTCTACACAATACAAATATTTAACGAGAGATAGAATAATGTAAAAAGTAAGTAAATAGGAAATAAAATCGAGATTCGAGAGCAAAAAGCAGCTTCGAGAGCAAAGTCTGTTAGTCTGACTACCCATTTCACGCCGCGGTGCATAGGATTAAAGTAAATTAAAACTTTATTGCGGGTTTATTTCGATCTTCATAGCATGAATTAAGATACGCTTTTCACGGCATAAGCCAAAGAATAATTTTTAACACACTTTTTTTCTTCGCAAGTGTGTTGTAAAACGTACGGTGCTCATTGGTCATTAATGTCATTATGTAGACACATCAGCGGGCGTAGCGGGTGGGGGTAGTGGGATAAAGTTTATCGCATCGGTGCGTCCCTATCGCAATTACAAATATGTAATAGTGTGAAAAGGACGCCCTGGCATATCGTTCATTACGCGACCGTGTTTGCCTGCCTGCTTATGTGTGCTCGAGCACTCACAAGCTATCGCTATTAGTAGTTCATATCGCGTCGTGTGTACTCACAGAGAACCTCCTATAGAGTGGCAATCTTGTATATTTTGTTCGCGATACGAGTCACCAGTGTTTGGGGTGCAAGGAGCGGGCGGGGAATGTGTTAAGCGCGCTGTGATTGGCCGTTTCAAGGACGGCGGGCAGTCGCGCCAGATGAAAAGGGACAGAAGTATGACTGTCCTATGCCAGCTCTGAATAAATTATAAATATGACTTATTTGTGGAATGTAATGCCGTCTGTTTTTAAATTTGAGCTTCTTGTTACCTTTCCACACCATTTCACACTACAGGTGGACATCTTTAAGGCATCAAAATACCCTTTTCCAATTTTTTAGTGCGAAAAACACGCGCTGCTTTCGGGTCTGTTACTTGGTCGATACTGATCGGGCACGGCGAGCGCCCGCGCTTATATCAGTGCAAATACTAGGAAGGCTGGCGACCGCGAGTCGTCTTGTAATGGATGTCTATAGGGGTTGGTCTGTGTGTGTACTAATGACAATGTACTATTCGCATATTATCGTACGGACAAGCTGCATCAACATCAGTCTATTTTGTTTAAATTACGAGTTGATTCAAAGGAATCAAGGGCCATACCCAAGCCACAGTATACTAAAGAGTACTATCGTACAGTATGCCCACCCCTGCTCCCCGCTGAAAGTGCCGCCCACCCCCTCTCGGTTACCTCACAGTTACCGCCTGTCAAAAACACGAACAGTCGACCTGTCATATTTTACTCATACAAGCATCGTACGCGTTCACCTACACGAGCTTAGACTGTGTGTCCTAGGAACGCTTCTTTCATATATTTGATCGCCAGTGTTCGAGGTGTGCCCAAGATTTCTGCACTATTCCTTCTCGCGGTTACTTACTGTTCCATATTCGTATTTAGAAGATTTCAAAAGTAAGAAAGAAAGAAAGAAAGAAAAAGCATTTATTAGCACAAAATACATATCAATAACTATCTAAAACTAAAACCAAACAAACCAAAAAATTATAAGTTGCGCTAAATGGTCCTTACTCAGCTAGGTGTCACGGTATGCACCACATGGCACACTCCGCAACGCTGGTTTTCTGTAAGGCCTAGAAGATGGACTAGGTGGCACTAAGTAAATGGACTATGTACAATTTAGACTACACTAAGAAACTAAATAACATAAGTAAGGATAAGACGACTCATATAATTTTGACTGAACATTCTCGTTTGATGAGCCTTGGTGGAACGGTACAATGCGATTGGTTGGTAAATTCGCATCACGTGCGCGATTGATCGCATGCATATATCTACTGCATGCTAACTTGCATTCGTTGCTGTACAGCTGGCCTAGCCAAAATGACAATCGTTAACGCTAGACGCCAATCGAAAGGCAGTCTGGCTTTGACGCGCCAATACGGAAGAGCGATATAAATAGCTAGCTTCGATAACGATAGAAATAAATAAATAAATATTATAGGACATTATTACACAGATTGACTGAGTCCCACGGTAAGCCGAAGAAGGCTTGTCTTGTGGGTATTCAGACAACAATATATATAATATTCAAATACTTATATACATAGAAACTGTCCATGAATAAGGAACAAATAAATGCCCTTACCGAGATTCGAACCCGGGAGCGCGGCTTAGCAGGCAGGATCACTACACGCTAGGCCAGACCGGTCGTCGATATTATCGTAACGTTTGTGAATTTGTCTACCTAACGTGGCGCTATGTTCGTGGTCCGTTTGCCACGTCCGTACGAAGTAACATATAAGTCAATGCATCACTTGCGCATCATGACTAAACCGTTGGAAAAAACCATAAACATTACTCAAGTAATGGCAACACATGACCGTTTTTGTCTATGTTTACATGTTGAGGCTCTTCAAAGTCATACACCTTGATCTCTCTCCGTTAAGCAACATGTAATGTTTATATTTCCTGTTGTTATGAATACTTGTGTTTAGTTATGAAACAAATAAAGAAGAATTTACCTATTAAGTACAGTCGCCGTTCGTTGGTGGATATATCGAAGTGGACATGGTGCATACAAATTTATTACTAAACAAAACTTTACCGTAAAGATGTTAGAGTGCGTAGGTATTCAGATATTTTTCGTGTATAATGAACCTACGTCAAATTCTATAAATCTATATGTGAATATCTAGAGACGCTCAAAGCGTTTCGCTAAAAAAGACAAAAATAGAAGCTACGTTCGAATAGAAAATTGGTCATATTCTCTTTCTTTCTAAGCTGAAAACTATATCTAGACTATTAGTATAACTTCTTTAGCCAACAGCTTTTTCATTGACAAAGAACCCAAAGCTGTAGGTTACTTGCATTTAAAACTAGTTAACTCATTAATCTTTTATGAAACAGTCACAAGAAGAGTTCAAGTTTAGTTTTACGAGTATACTGCCAAAATACGACCCGACTCGCTGTGAAGTTCTTTAGTTTTGTACAACAAAACCATCGTGGCCATAGTCGGAGAATAATTTATGCTATTCTGCGCTATAAGCTTGTAAGGTTTAGTATTATAATTGCTTGAAATAATTAATGGACTTATGTCTATCTGCTTCTCAAGTATAATGCTCAACTTTACATAAGCTAAAGGGCGTATATTTGTTTGATATTCTAGGCGCTTAGGCTCTTCTTTTGTTGAGTTGAAACATTGCCGTCAACTCTGTAAGTAATTAATTCTTTTGCCGACCCGTTTGAATAAATCACTCCGCATAATAATGTGCCAGTTACTTGTTCAGTTTTAATTCACTTACGAAATTTAATAAAATGGGATTGTAGGATAGTGCGGAAGTTGGATGAAGATGTTTTACAGCGTTTAACTTCCCACTGTAACGAGTTTTGATAATTAATTTTGAACCGGGACTTGAATTTATTAAATTCACAAGTCGCTTTTGCCGTTAATAAGATAGTTATGGTTTTGATTGTTATTGTAATAATATTACAGATACAGTGCGAAAAGGGTTTCCTTCGGAAACGTTCGTATTTGTCATGTTAGTTCAGTCAATGTCAGTACATCTTGTACTGACACTGACTGAAATAGCATGACACGTTCGTACGTTTCCGTAACAATTCGAAGGCAAATCTTTTCATACTACATCTGTATTAAAATAACATATTAACTAAAAGGTTTTTTTTTATCGCTCGCGCGCGTTTAAGGCTCCGTGACGAAAAGGTACAAATGGAACTCTTTAGAGAGCGTTTTCACTCTATCCGACTCCGACCCGATCGAAGTATCGGATCGGATGTAGAAAAGATTTAAAAGGAAAATGTCAAAGATGACGTCATTAAAAATAGGCCGATAACCTAACCACAAAATTAAAATTTTGAAAAAACCCCCGACCGCGACATAGTGGTCCGATTTTCATGAAACGTGGCTAAGAACACTCCCGGCTAACTCAGCTTTCAAACAAAAAAAAACTAAATCTAAATCGGTTTATCCGTTCGGGAGCTACGATGCCACAGACAAAAACACACACAGATAGACAGACAAACAGACAGACACACACACAGACAAACACGTCAAACTTATAACACCCCGTCGTTTTTACGTCGGGGGTTAAAAACGAGCCAATGAATGTCCGAAACGAGGAAAGTGGTAAATGGAGTCCCGCAGCTATCAGCACCCGACTCGACTGTGTGCTACTGAAAACTGACCTGGTTCGTGATGAGCAGCCGGTGAGGGCGCAGAGAAGGCGCTGCAGCCCGCAGCTCGGCGCGCCAGCCCTCCAAGCTCGGTCACTGCGGATAAACAAACTGTTTTACTTATTGCCTGTACATGCAGTACCTAGTTACCTACCAGACCCGGGTGGGTCAAAGTTTTCCCCTCCATTTTTTAAATTTTTATGTGGTTTCCACTCAAAATCGCGAGCTCTTTCAATCCTAATAGGAGAAAAAAGTGTCCCTAGGTTTTTTCCCGATTCCGTTAGCATTTTTTCATACATTTTGTATGGCGGTAACGGAATGGACGGTTTTTCTCCTATCAGGATCGAAAGATGAATCGCGTAAAAAATACCCATGTTACAAAAGAGTGAATAGACAACTTTGAAAAAAATGGCCCGGGTATGTCTTTAAATTACGCCCAAAAAGAGAGGTAGGGCACAGCGTAATGTCATCGTACGTTCGCCAGAAGACTGTCTACACGCTGCTGAGGGCACAGATTACCTACATACTAATAAGTTACTAACGTCTGAGGGTGCAACAGCTACAGCTGCGTTACTACGTGCACTTCAGTTCGTTTGTGGTACGCCTGCCGCCAGTCTAAGTTTCGAGACGCATTGGTTATACGGTAATATTATGTACTTAAACGTGTTTTACCAATAAATAAATCACACTTTGTATCTGGAGCAACTAGGGCAGGGTTAGGGACTTTGGCTGAATTTTTGTATCTGTAGTATGTAGGCATCTTCTCTATTATATCCTAGATTTTTTACTACTCTAGCACAGCACTAACAAATTGTGAACTTTATTTAACCATCACATACGTACGAGCCCTTTTTTCAATCAAAGAATTACATACGTGTATACACGACGGCTACTTGATAAAATAGGAACATAAATGCTGATAATGACTGACAAAAGGTACTAAACCGGGAGTCATGGAGGTCAAGGGGAGCGGCCTTTGCCCAGCAGTGGGACACCATTACAGGCTAGCAAAAAAAAACTGACAAAAGTTTATTGAATGAATATAATTCTCAGAAAATTATCAACTGAAAGTCATTTATAAAAAAATGTTTTACCATAGAAACATGATATAATCGGATAATTATTAAACCAAAGGAAAAAATCTAAATTATAATATTTACAGCTCGCAATTGAATCAAAAGTAAAATAAGATAATATAATGGTGAAATTGTGGACTACAAGGTAGGCTTTATCCAACAAACAGCTATAATCAAGAGTATTTTCCTCATTTCCTTTTTAGCATAATCACACAAAAAAATCTCGTTCCGTCTTCTGGCAATATAAACGAGAAATAACGAACATGGAAATTATCTTGGATTTATCATACCGTTGGAAACCAAGGTTGCATTTTTTTTGCAATGTTCTGTCACGATTACTGCAGAGCCATGCTGCAAAATACTTTGCTGAAGAAGACGTCGAATTCAATACCTATAATTATATAATATGTTCAATTTGTAATGAATGTAATGATTTTAAGAATCATTCACCGGATCGTTGCAATTATTAGTACGTTTTCACATTATCCGATCCGATATCGGATGTCGGACCGATATCCCATACATTATAGGCGCCATCTTGGATTTTTTCCATTGAAATCCTTACGACTTCCGATATTGGATCGGATAATGTGAAAACGGACTTACGCTCACTGTAAACCGAGACGTGCATCGTTTGTTTTGAACTTTTAGCTGGCCACATTCGCTGTACGTCAAAAAAGTTGGCCTGAATGTTGGACTCGAACGCCAGGATAGGACTAGGAATACACAGCAATCTGAGAAACGTTCAACGAGTTTTCTCAGCAAGGTAACAAATAGGCCACGGCCGCTTAGTCACTAATAAACGAGTATTACTGAAATGGGATTCCGCTAAGCTATGAAAATTAAATGCTCTGCTCTCAAATTCAAATTATCCTGAGATGAAAATTAAATAAAAGCGGAGCGGCCTGTAAATTTAAACCTCGAAGTTTTCTGTGCCTATATTTGGGTAAATTTCCCCGGTGGCCGAGCGGTACACAAATCTATTTTATAGGTAACATTTTGCCATTTGAACACACGTTAACGCCGCCGAAATGTACGCAGAAATAATTATAGTGGCCATTAAAATGTTGTACATGATTAAACCGAAAACGGGGCACAATAAACTGCTTTCTTTTTATATTTGTGTTTAAAGCATGAATATATTGTGTTTACATTTCTTTCAAACACCCACTGGTTCGTTTATTAATAAAGAAGAATTCCGTTTATTTAAAAAATATTTATCAATATTATCCTCTTATTTTCTCACTGTAGGTGTAATGAGCTCCAAAATCCGACGAAAGCATTTACCACATACTCGATACTGAAAGTATTACGAGTAATTACATACTTATGTATACGTTATTTAAGTATTGTGCTCTTTATTTGTATCTATCATCATTTTCTAATGTTTTCTTCAATCCGATCTCAGTAATACTGGCAGTTCAAACAGGCCTTTGCATCTATAACATATGATTCAAGCAGCATCCTTGCGACACTTTACGTTCGTGGCTGTATAGCCCAATTCGAGAGAGGATCCCTCGTCCGCACACACGGCACGGCATACAGTAATACTGGCAGTAATATTACTTAAATAAATAGGATCAGAGATTATTCAACGGGTACTCACGATAATCACGTCAGCCGCGATAGTTGGACTTGGTTTATCGCTTTTTCTTTGTTGTATGATACCTATTTTATAATTAGAAAAACCAGTATTTGTATTTTGTAGGAACACGTTTAGCAGCCTTTGAAGAGTTACATGAACATTGAGTGCAAAAATATACAAACAGGATACAACAACATACGATCACGCCTGTTTCCCATAAAGGGGTAGGCAGAGCACATGAAACTGTTACAGTGCCACTCTTGGCAAATAAGGGGTTGTAAGAAAACTAAACTGTGACATTTCAGTGATAGGTTGCCAGCCTCTCGCCTACGCCACAATTTACCCCATATCCCACAGTCGCCTTCTACGACACCAACGGGAAGAAAGGGGGTGGTGAAATTCTTAACCCGTCACCACACGGATACAAATACAAACAAACAGAACAACAGGACACAAATTTTCACACGAAACAGGATACAAACTTTGTAAATAAATACAAACGCCATGTAATGCACGCGCCCGCCCGACCCGCGCACGCCCGCTGTGTGTGAGCGTATACGCAAACCAATGAATTACGAAAAAAGCTACCGCCCGTTACCCGCCTCACCCGCTCTCTGTCTGTGTCGCGGGCGCGTTTATCAAGGCAGGTACAGTTCTACGTGCAGACGGTTGTTTAAGGTTAAAGCTTGTTAGTATACTGGGCACACGGTGTATAAACCTGAAGTCGGATCCGGAAACGTTGGCACTGGGCCAGCGTGTCGATGCAGAATCTTGCCCCAAAGTGCCACTTCCACTTGGAAATTATAACCGACATTATCATGTAGGCCAATTCGAGCGAGCATCAGCCGACGTAGCCGAATGGCAATAGAAATACAGTCTAGCTCTGTCGCGCCAATACGCAAATACGCTAAGAGCGTTAACCTGTGTGCGAGACGCCACCGAAACGCCACAGAAATAGCAATACGAAAGAGATATTATCGTGAGCGTTTCGTGAGCGTTTGTGCATTCGGCTACGCACACTGATTTGATTTCGGTTTGGTGTCAGGTGCACGTTCGTATTTACTTGATAAGCCTATCTTACGCTTAATTAAATTGGATCATGTATGGGTTTAGTGTGCGTGTGATAAACAATGTCATTTGGTAGTAACTGAGCCATTAAATAACATAAAGGGCGTTAGATAAATATTAGAGAGTATAATTAAATATTAAAGTACATTACTAGGAATAAAATAATATAGTTCTCAAGTAAATTGGAGCTTTTATTGCATAAAGTGTAAGAATTTATTTAAATTACAAGGAATTATTACTAATAAGCTTTGCAAAAGACATTTATATCAAGGCCTGAAGTTTCCTACATTTCTCAGGTGCGCATTCACTATAAACATGTTTGTTCCGAAACACAGTTATTAAACATTGTTTCCCAAAACTGTATGGTATTCAATACGAAACCATGTTTTGATACAAAATGTTTATAGTGAATACGCACCTTCAGTCCTTTAGGAATATCTTTTAGGGTTCCGTACCAAAAAGGTACAATAGGAACCCTTATGGTACTACTCTGTCCGTCTGCCACATTACTAAATATCTCGAGAAGTACTAATGCTATCCACTTGAAATTTGGAATAGTTGTGAACATTGTGAACATTGTAAATATAAACTATGTTTTTTTCGAATACTTACACAAGTTTTTCAACATCTAGAGAGAAAAATTTGGCCTACGGTGCATGTAAAACTAGCCGTTTTTTCCTCCTGCATAAAAACTATAACATTACCGTAGTAGATTAGTATTTCCCGATCTCCGCAGCAAGACCGGCAATGCAGTAAGATGTATTTTTATAGCCACAAGTCATGAGCGACGGTGACGTCTGCATCGTGTTCCTTTGTCTTTGTTATAATTATACTCTGTTTGTCAGGTTCACGGTGGTGTTATGGGTCATTCTACGTTTATTTTACCTACATTTTTATTTTTATTTTTCGCATGCTTTTTTAGAAGTTAGAACGCTCAGCCATTAGTTTCTTATTCTGTTATGTTATGTTATGGTGAGAGCTTAATTTTATAAGGCCATAAACCTCGATGGTTTTGCCACATAAATACTTAATCTACTGTGCAAATATTCTTAATCACAACTCAGTGGTTCCGGAGCAAATTATAAAGCGGTGCCCACTCCGCGCATACTCGGGTAGTCCGGTGGATCTATAGGACTTAACACCCAAGGCTGTGCAGTGGTTGCAAATCTAGGATATTATATATGTATTAATATATATTTATTGCCTATACAATTAAATAATAAATAGTCATGAAGAAGTAGAATGACCTTATATTGGTGTTCAAAGCAATACGTCCGTGCAATTGACTATGTTCCGTTCCGTCTTTATGTAAGTGCAGTAGTTTAGTAAAACCATAGAGGAATAAGTAACGGAAGATTTGTAACTCCATACATCAGTAAATGCGGGTTATTTGTATAGGCATAGTTAAGTGACATCTAGCTACAATCACGCGTCAATCAGGCGTCAAATAGCGTGAATTATCAGTTGTACCACTACTCGATACTAGGTGGCAACTGTGTCTCGTCTGCCAAAAATTTAATATTAGAACAGTTTACAACTTATATTACAAGCTGAAGGAATTGAAAACAGAATACTGATTAATACTATTGTAATACATATTAGCTAAAAATTGGTGAGCATTAAATTTTTCGTGCGTCGCGACATCTATTGACAAGCAGCAGTACTGATAAGTTACGCTAGTTGACGCGTGATTGTCGCTAGATGTCACTTAACTATGCCTATACAAATAACCAGTTACAACTCTTCCCTTACTTATTCCTCTATGGTAAAACTTAGTAATGTTCGAGTAAATAAGGATTATTTATGTTTAATGAATTTAACGATCTTGTAAAGTTGTAAAATAAGATGTTTAGCGTTTGTTTTTATTTAATTAGCTATAATCATTTCTTTAACAGTCATCATAAACTTCATAAAACGTAAAATACGACCTACAAAGGGTAACTAATTACGATTTTAAATTACCTACATGATTTAATAAATATTAGAGCCAAGCTACTTTAAATATTTAGGTTTCTGTATGTTTCTCTCTTAATGTTTTACAAGGAAACATATTGACACAGCGGCGATACAGGATGCTTATTTAACCGCCTGCAATTTATGATGTAAGTATATATACTTGTTGTTCAGTACCTATGACTACATTTTATTCCCGCATATTATTGCAGACTAAATGACAACCTGTATTATTGCTGTCGTTTCGATTTCATACTAATTCGTAAAGCCATTATTATTACCCTCGTTTCATATTATATCCCGTTTTAATAGGCCCCTTGGTGTCTTAATATCGTAAGAACTAGATATAATATTTATGTACCTTGAAGCTTGTATCTAATATCAATGGCTGAAGCCATTAAATGGCTTCAGCTATTGATTATTTCCACCTAGGATTATTTCCATTAAAATCCTTCCGACATCCGACATCGGATCGGATTATATGAAAAGGGACTAAAGGACAAAATTTGTCCCTTAGTCCCTTTTTACATAATCCGATCCGATGTCGGATGTCGGAAGGATTTTAATGGAAATAATCCTAGGTGGCGCCTGTAATGTATGGAATGTCGGTCCTACATCCGATATCGGATCGTATAATGTGAAAACGCACTTACTCTCAATGTTTATAATCGCGGCGTTTAGCCAGTTTTATACCGACTTAGGGTTGCAAACAGAAAAAAAACCAAATGTTTTTTTTTCAGAATTTTGAAAAAAAAACATGAAAAAAAAACCGAGCACCCTTGTTTTTTTTCTAAATATGGTTTTTTTTTTCAGATGAACAAATAATTCGACAATAACGGTTTTCGTGAGTTGTAACGTGCTTCAATAATAATAACGTACATTTTAATTCGATTAACATTCAGTATACAAACGTTTATTGGGAAATCCCCGATGCGACGTGCAACGCGGAGAGGTGGTGGTGTTGCCAACAGTAAATAGTGATAACTACCAACTACAGATTTCGTAAATGTTACTTTTACAAGACCAGAAATTAAAATTATTTGATTAAATGTGTTTAATAGTTAACATTAAGTCTAAAAAACCGTATAAAAGTATTAATTGCTTTGCAAATTTTGAGATTTCGTACTTTAGAAAAAAAAACATGATCCAGAAAAAAAACTGTTTTTTTTTCACGGTTTTTTTTCATGCCAGAAAAAAAACCGTTTTTTTGCAACCCTATACCTACTACGGTATAATTTTCTTAATGCCTTAAACAAGTTATTCGCCTGTAAGTTGCACCGAGATGGGATGGCGCGGTTCCAACTGCCCGACGTTATTAAATAGCGGCCCCTTATCTAAGCTACGTCCGACCAGATTCCGAATCAGCGTTATCGGCCCCGTTTCATATTCCACCCTGTTTGCGATTTCATTCAATTAATATTTCAATTCTTGATATTCGTACTACTAATATTTTTACATCTTCGTACTTACACTGTTGTGACCACTGTTGAACCAAAATAGATGCAATTTAGTATGGATTTATATTATGTAGTTTTAGCCCCGTGAAAAAACAAGAATATTTTTTATCAATCATCATCAGTAGTTATATTCTTTTACTACCTCGAATAAATTTTGTTAGTCATTATTTCCAATGTTTTGATAAAGGTTACTTTGGTCATGTTTTGTGGATAATCGATATCCCCAGATCCTAGCAGAGCTAGATTTGTATGTGATGAAAAATATTTCATCCATTAGATTGGAAGAATATAGTTGTTTTTCTTTATCTGCATAAACTAAGATAAATATCTCGAGTAAATGAACCAATAAGGGAGGTAAAAATTTTATTTTAATAATATCAAATCTTCATTTGTTATAAAATTTTACAAGAAAGATTTCCGGTGATTTTCAAAGTCCTGAACTGAAAACGGTGAGGTAAATTGGATAACTTTGTTAAAACGAAACTCCGCGAAAGAGCATTGTGTTGTAAATTTGGACCTTTCTAAGTTTGGTTGGGATCTAATCTACGGTTTATTGAAAATTCACAGTCATTGCCAACTAATTATCCAAACTTAATTCAGTTGATTAATAGTCTTTAGGGTAATTCCATGTAACAGAGTAATGTAAGTGACCAATTATTTGCATGTTTTTTTATTCATGGTGCTAATTTAAATATCAATATATCTAAGGATTAAAAGTAGGCTTATCTAGAGATAAATTAAGACTTCAATTTGCATCATAAATAAAAAAAACATGCAATGAAGTGGTCACTTACATTACAGTTACGTGGAATTGCCCATATTGTATTTACTGTAGGTTAATTTGTGTGATTATAACTCCCTTGTGTATACAATACAAGTTTGTCTATGCATACTTACTATACTTACTAATACTTACTAATATTATAAATGGGAAAGTGTGTGTGTCTGTTTGTTTGTCCGTCTTTCACGGCAAAACGAAGCGACGAATCGACTTGATTTTTCAAGTAGAGATAGTTGAAGGGGTGCAGAGTGACATAGGCTACTTTTTGTCTCTTATAACCCCCGACTTCCCTAAAATTGGAGGGTGGAAGTTTGTATGGAGCATTCCAAAATTTTCGAATTTAACGCTTATATCAATTATAAAGTCTCAAAATTTATATTCATTTTGAATTAAAAATGAAATTTGTTGCCAAAGCCTGCGTTACTTCTGCACTCCTCTCGCGCGCGATCTCGTAGGTAAATACACGACTTTGATTACATTGCGGACTGTTAAGGTTAGGTATGTATCTTAATATAATGATGCATATCGTATCCTGATGAGAAAACCTAGATACTGCAGTGCATCAGACATGTTTGCGACGGCCAGAGTACCTGATTTTTTCGCGATCCTAAGAGCTAGAGTTGCCTCATTTTGGACAGCTATTAGGAACTCCAAAAACGAAATTTTAGAGACAATCTGCGAGAACCCAAATAGTCATATTTTTAGGCATTGGCTATCTGTTCACCAGAACGAGAATCGGAAATAATAATAGAATTATTATTTTGGAATACTAATATTAGCTAGTTTATAGATAGTTTTATAGATAGTTCTTAAGACATGTATGGGTTTTTTTTTTGCCTGCAATAAAACATTTATTATTATTATTAATACATTTGAGCACTAACCGCAACGTACTGAACCTCGAGTTCTCGCACCGTGTAAATGGACCCAGTTAGAGTTTGAAGACAGAGAAGACATAAGAAACAAACGAACAATTTTAAACCCATATAACCATAATCGGTCGCCGTTCCTACGCAAATCCTCCTATTTTGTGTACACACAGGTCTTCGGGTCTCAATGCTTAGTCGCAGTACGGTCGACGTTTAGTCGCGGCGACTCAAATGGGGACGATTGGTAACAGGCACAAATGGTCACAGAAGTGACAGAAGTGTGCACTACGCGTGCACACATTGTTACCGTTTGGCGACTACTTTCCCAAAATCATTCGTTCATTTCATTCTTTTCAAATGGCGACTGTCAGAGACGTCAAAGTAAAAAAGAAATAAAATCATTTGACATTAAAATGTAATGGCGTAAGAATTTGTTAAAGATAAAATATTGTTTGCATTTGTAATATAATGTGGGCTAATTACCATGGCCAATTAAATTGCTCGAGTGATTTCATAAAATAAGTCTAAATTTATCAACGCGCCATCAATTTACCTCAGTTTAACCAGTAATAATATTATTGACTACTCGGTGTTTGCGTATTATGTATATTGATTGGTGAAGTTTTAGTGCTCCGGTGCATATACTATACTGAAATAATAAAAAGAATGCCTAGAAAACCAATAAAGTTGTTAAAATATGGATTAAGACGTTAATATTCCATGTAAAAAACAGTCGCCAAACGGTCACCAAACGGTCGTCAACGGTCGCAAAATGGTCGCAGCGTACACGCGTGACCGAAAGCAGTGAATATTTATTATATTTTCAAAATGGCTTCATGTATTATTTTTTTCCAGGTATCCTCAAACTTTATAAACAATTAAATATGCCGTCGTACTCAGTTGCCCTCACTAAAGAAGATTAAAAAAAATTGTAACGTGCGTACCGAGCTGCTGGGTTGTAAAGGATCGGGGATCATATTATTATGGTCTTCTATAGAGCAACTAGTATTTTGCGGCATTTCACAATTGATACTTGTTGAAGTAGTCGTCATTAATATTACTATCAACATTAATTTCAGCGATCTGTACCTACTTCTTAAGTCAAGATTTTTGTATAGATAAGTGTTTACAAATTTGTAATGTTAAAGAGACATAAATAAAACGTAGTAGAGTAAATAATGTGTTTTTTTGTAACCCAAACAAAATACTTGTAGATACGAGTGCGGAAAAGAGGAAAATCGATACGAGTAGCGATAAATTAATACACGAACGAAGGGAGTGTTTTACTACACGAGTTGTGAATGTCCTTTTCGCACGTGTATCGTACGACGATTTTCAGTACCTAAATCTAAGCTAAGAGTTTCGACCAGACAAGAAATGAATCATTGCTTGATTTGCTCGCACTACTGCGTTAGAAAAAGCAGCATCTGTACTGAAAAAAAAACTATCATTGCGCAACAGAAATTCTATTAATATCACAGTAAATACTCTATTTCATTTGATTCCTACTTTTATTGTGTAAAGCAACACTACACTTCATTTTTATCAGTAAGAATTAAAAATTATATATTTAATACATTAAGTAACTATAAAGTGCTTATCTATTTGTATTATCATTCTGCACTTTTCTTAACTTTCCCACATTTCTATAAAATGTCGAAGAGTGCTTAAATGGTCGTCGTCGTTTATTATTATTTAATTCGCTCATATTTAAATGATTCAAAGCAACCAGTCCACAACTTCACAAGACAGTTTGAGAAACCTTCGTATTTCAGATTGTCATTTGCGGATACAGTGGTTTAGGAGCAGTTCGGTAATCAGACCTACACATGTGTGTACAAATTCTGTCAATGTCACTGTCAGAAACCGTTCTGACAGTGACAATGACAGCCACAAATTCGTCCACATGTTGTTACCGTTATGTGTGCAAACGTCGACTAATAAAGTGTCGTTAAAAGTCATTCTGACAGTGACATTGACAGCCACAAATTCGTACACATTTTGTTACCGTAACGAGTGCACACGACGACTACATTTTGTTATTGTATCAATACGGTCGCATTGTTTGCACGACGTTACCACGCGTTATGTCACATTTGACAGTTAGTTACTGATTTGAAGATTTTGCGACTGAAATGGTTGTATGGGAAATCAGAACAGGAGTCCGCCCGCCGCGATGTAAATCTGTTACTATTCGTTTGAAATAGAGTTGTCCGGTAGCTTGGACAAACGGCTGGAGCGATCCATCATCGCCGTTGCGTCACCCCGTTTATAGGTCAATGTTTCGACAGCGCGGCCTCGACTTTATGCTGCGTTCACACATCTGCGCGTCGCCGTGTTACCAATGTTACTATGTAGCATTTTGTGTTTTACGGGAGGAAATAAGCTCACTTATCATCGCGATGTCTGTACCATTCGATGAAGCATTTTTGTACTCAAATTTACCCGTGGGACATTATTTATACCCTTTACCCTTTTCAGGGGCCATATATGTATTGTAAAATTTATATGGTATTATGCAAAATAAAGAACTGTTAACTAAACTCATGTATACAGTATAACATTTTAAATTCTCGCGTTTTCTCAAATTTTTAAAGTCACGCATGTTAAAATGATAAATGTGTGTCATTGTTATTTTATCGCGTTCGACCCGTGTGTGACTTTAAAAATCATGTGTACAGTATTTTTTTAATCGTTTTATCTAAATTAAGGACCATGATAACATTATTATTGATAGTTGTATTATGTTTATCCTTTAATTCCTTACTAAAACCGCATGAAACACGACTACACGCGTACCGAGGTGAATGGAAAGCCAAATGATAAACACTCATAGTTATGTAAACTGTTCGCGCGCGCCGCGCGCGGATGTGTAAACGCGATATCACATTTCCAGCTATCTATTTACAAAACAATCTGTATTTATTTATTTATCGTATGGCAGGTTTACAATCTTACATACAAATTACAACTTAAATTAAGTATCAACTATTAACATTATTCATTAATGCTTTAAGACTAACCCATATACTTATGCCCAAAACTGTTTTTATCAATTAATAAGCAATGAAATGATTCGGTGGTAAGCTTATTTTGCTACTACTTTTATTGAATATCGGATGTGTAAACACGAGATCAACTTTCAGCTATCTATTTGTAGCACTGGACCACATTAATAATATTCTGTTGTTTGAACCCCAGGCTGATAATTATATTCTCACAAGGAGAACCGAAACTTCTAGCCACTGCTACTCGGTATTTGGAGTCGTTCTCTACTACTACAACTACATATTATATAGCGATATTAGCGTCATAACATTATTATTTTGTATTTAGAGATACACTAGTGACTAGATACAGGCAAATTTGATATAACGTAAATGATTTCGTAGTCATGTCTAGCTTGTTCGTTTCCTTCATTGTATGTATAGATGTAGGTATAGACCTGTGTTGTAAGTTACAACTTGTAATCTATGACACATATTTGGTTTATCTGTTAGTGTAATGATGGTTGATAATTATATGAAATGAAATTTAAAAACAATCTGTAACAACTATTAGCATTATTCATAAATTAACTATTCAAAACTAACCCTTACAAACCCTAAACTTGTTTTTATCTCCGGGTACGTAACCAAATGCACAATTTGTAACCAAATGCAGTAATTGAATTTCAAAAGGGCACTTTGAAAACGCAAGGTATTTATGATAATGTAGTAATTGTAGTTAATATCAATGTTGTTGTACTACATACATTGGTTTATCCACATAAATAATAATTACACATTCTTCAAAATTTGTTCTAAACTTTGATGTAACCCTTTTTTTAAAGATCAAGGCGAGACTTTTTGAGCTTTAATATCAAAACAACACGTAATTTTCACCTCCGTGAAGTTGACCGCCCCATATCGAGTGCCCGCAAATTACATATCTATATCGTTAGTTCATCGTTAGTTCACGTTAGTTCAGTATGTGAAATCGTTAGGATCCGATAACAACATCACTTTTTTTAAAAAACAAAATGGAGGGGGCCAACTTCACGCTACCGCCCCAAAACTGATTTTACGGTTTTTGTCAATTGGAATCGAAAGATAATCGTTAATAGACGTTAGTTCAGTATATAAAATCGTTAGGATCCGATTAGAAGTATTTTTTTTTTAAATGAAGTGGGGCGGCCAACTTCACGCTACCGCCCCAAATTCGATTTTACGATTTCTGTCAATTGAATTCGAAAGATAATCGTTAGTAGACGTTAGTTCAGTATATAAAATCGTTAGGATCCGATTAGAAGTATTTTTTTTTTTTTAAATGAAGTGGGGCGGCCAACTTCACGCTACCGCCCCAAACTCGATTTTACGATTTCTGTCAATTGAATTCGAAAGATAATCGTTAGTAGACGTTAGTTCAGTATATAAAATCGTTAGGATCCGATTAGAACTATTTTTTTTTTAATGAAGTGGGGCGGCCAACTTCAGGCTACACCGCCCCAAACTCGATTTTACTATTTCTTTTTTTATTTCTAATTAGAATCGAAAGATGATCGTTAGTTGACGTTAGTTCAGTATATAAAATCGTTAGGATCCTAAGTGCAACACCACTACGCATTATTCATTTTAATGGGGGAACCCAAAACATAGGTTGCAGCAGTAAACTGTTTTTATGGCTTCTATCGTGCAAAATCGATATGGATTCGTTAGTTCATCGTTAGTTCACGACGTTTAGTATGTGAAATCATTACGATCCAATAAAAACATAAATTTTTCACTCATAGAAGATTCGCCATAAAAAAATAAAACTTAAAAATTTTAAAAACTCAACTTATGGTCCTATGTCGAAGGCCGAAAAATTACTTAGGATCGGATCCTTACGAGCCCACTTTGTGAATACCTTCAGAAGACAATGCTCAATCAAGATACATAGGTCACTTGCGGGCACTCGTAGAAGATTCGCCATAAAAGCATAAAACTTGAAAATTTTGAAAACTCAAGTTATGGTCCTATGTCGAAGGCCGAAAAAAATACTTGGGATCGGATCCTTACGATGCCACTTTGTGAATACCTTCAAAAGACGTTGCTGAATCAAGATACATAGGTCATTTGCGGGCACTCGCAGAAGATTCACCATAAAATAATAAAACTTGAAATTTTGAAAAACTCAATTTATGGTCCTATGTCGAAGGCCGAAAAAAATACTTGGGATCGGATCCTTACGATGCCACTTTGTGAATACCTTCAGAAGACGTTGCTCAATCAAGATACTCAGGTCATTTGCGGGCACTCGTAGTAGCTTCGCCATAAAAAAATACAACTTGGAAATTTTAAAAACTCAACTTATGGTCCTATGTCGAAGGCCGAAAAAAATACTTGGGATCGGATCCTTACGATCCCACTTTGTGAATACCTTCAGAAGACGTTGCTAAATCAAGATACTCAGGTCATTTGTGGGCACTCGTAGTAGATTCGCCATAAAAAATACAACTTGAAAATTTTAAAAACTCAACTTATGGTCCTATGTCGAAGGCCGAAAAAAATACTTGGGATCGGATCCTTACGATCCCACTTTGTGAATACCTTCAAAAGACGTTGCTGAATCAAGATACATAGGTCATTTGCGGGCACTCGCAGAAGATTCACCATAAAATAATAAAACTTGAAATTTTTAAAAACTCAACTTATGGTCCTATGTCGAAGGCCGAAAAAAATACTTGGGATCGGATCCTTACGATGTCACTTTGTGAATACCTTCAGAAGACGTTGCTCAATCATAATACACATGTCGTTTGCGGGCAATCGCTGAAGATTCACCATAAAAAAATAAAACTTAAAAAATTTAAAAACTCAACTTATGGTCCTATGTCGAAGGCCGAAAAAAATACTTGGGATCGGATCCTTACGATGCCACTTTGTGAATACCTTCAGAAGACGTTGTTAAATCAAGATACATAGGTCATTTGCGGGCACTCGTAGTAGTTTCGCCATAAAAAAATACAACTTGAAAATTTTAAAAACTCAACTTATGGTCCTATGTCGAAGGCCGAAAAAAATACTTGGGATCGGATCCTTACGATGCCACTTTGTGAATACCTTCAGAAGACGTTGCTCAATCAAGATACATAGGTCATTTACGGGCACTCGCAGAAGATTCACCATAAAATAATAAAACTTGAAATTTTTTAAAACTCAACTTATGGTCCTATGTCGAAGGCCGAAAAAAATACTTGGGATCGGATCCTTACGATGCCACTTTGTGAATACCTTCAAAAGACGTTGCTGAATCAAGATACATAGGTCATTTGCGGGCACTCGCAGAAGATTCACCATAAAATAATAAAACTTGAAATTTTGAAAAACTCAATTTATGGTCCTATGTCGAAGGCCGAAAAAAATACTTGGGATCGGATCCTTACGATGCCACTTTGTGAATACCTTATACTCAGGTCATTTGCGGGCACTCGTAGTAGCTTCGCCATAAAAAAATACAACTTGAAAATTTTAAAAACTCAACTTATGGTCCTATGTCGAAGGCCGAAAAAAATACTTGGGATCGGATCCTTACGATCCCACTTTGTGAATACCTTCAAAAGACGTTGCTAAATCAAGATACATAGGTCATTTGCGGGCACTCGCAGAAGATTCACCATAAAATAATAAAACTTGAAATTTTTAAAAACTCAACTTATGGTCCTATGTCGAAGGCCGAAAAAAATACTTGGGATCGGATCCTTACGATGCCACTTTGTGAATACCTTCAAAAGACGTTGCTGAATCAAGATACATAGGTCATTTGCGGGCACTCGCAGAAGATTCACCATAAAATAATAAAACTTGAAATTTTTAAAAACTCAACTTATGGTCCTATGTCGAAGGCCGAAAAAAATACTTGGGATCGGATCCATACGATGCCACTTTGTGAATACCTTCAAAAGACGTTGCTCAATCAAGATACTCAGGTCATTTGTGGGCACTCGTAGTAGCTTCGCCATAAAAAAATACAACTTGAAAATTTTTAAAACTCAACTTATGATCCTATGTCGAAGGCCGAAAAAAATACTTGGGATCGGATCCTTACGATCCCACTTTGTGAATACCTTCAAAAGACGTTGCTGAATCAAGATACATAGGTCATTTGCGGGCACTCGCAGAAGATTCATCATAAAATAATAAAACTTGAAATTTTGAAAAACTCAATTTATGGTCCTATGTCGAAGGCCGAAAAAAATACTTGGGATCGGATCCTTACGATGCCACTTTGTGAATACCTTCAAAAGACGTTGCTGAATCAAGATACATAGGTCATTTGCGGGCACTCGCAGAAGATTCACCATAAAATAATAAAACTTGAAATTTTTAAAAACTCAACTTATGGTCCTATGTCGAAGGCCGAAAAAAATACTTGGGATCGGATCCATACGATGCCACTTTGTGAATACCTTCAGAAGACGTTGCTCAATCAAGATACTCAGGTCATTTGTGGGCACTCGTAGTAGCTTCGCCATAAAAAAATACAACGTGGAAATTTTAAAAACTCAACTTATGGTCCTATGTCGAAGGACGAAAAAAATACTTGGGATCGGATCCTTACGATGCCACTTTGTGAATACCTTCAGAAAACGTTGCTCAATCATAATACACATGTCGTTTGCGGGCAATCGCTGAAGATTCACCATAAAAAAATAAAACTTAAAAAATTTAAAAACTCAACTTATGGTCCTATGTCGAAGGCCGAAAAAATACTTGGGATCGGATCCTTACGATGCCACTTTGTGAATACCTTCAGAAGACGTTGCTAAATCAAGATACATAGGTCATTTGCGGGCACTCGTAGTAGATTCGCCATAAAAAAATACAACTTGAAAATTTTAAAAACTCAACTTATGGTCCTATGTCGAAGGCCGAAAAAAATACTTGGGATCGGAACCTTACGATGCCACTTTGTGAATACCTTCAGAAGACGTTGCTCAATCAAGATACTCAGGTCATTTGCGGGCACTCGTAGTAGCTTCGCCATAAAAAAATACAACTTGGAAATTTTAAAAACTCAACTTATGGTCCTATGTCGAAGGCCGAAAAAAATACTTGGGATCGGATCCTTACGATGCCACTTTGTGAATACCTTCAGAAGACGTTGCTCAATCAAGGTACTCAGGTCATTTGTGGGCACTCGTAGTAGATTCGCCATAAAAAAATACAACTTGAAAATTTTAAAAACTCAACTTATGGTCCTATGTCGAAGGCCGAAAAAAATACTTGGGATCGGATCCTTACGATCCCACTTTGTGAATACCTTCAGAAGACGTTGCTGAATCAAGATACATAGGTCATTTACGGGCACTCGCAGAAGATTCACCATAAAATAATAAAACTTGAAATTTTTAAAAACTCAACTTATGGTCCTATGTCGAAGGCCGAAAAAAATACTTGGGATCGGATCCTTACGATGCCACTTTGTGAATACCTTCAAAAGACGTTGCTGAATCAAGATACATAGGTCATTTGCGGGCACTCGCAGAAGATTCACCATAAAATAATAAAACTTGAAATTTTGAAAAACTCAATTTATGGTCCTATGTCGAAGGCCGAAAAAAATACTTGGGATCGGATCCTTACGATGCCACTTTGTGAATACCTTCAAAAGACGTTGCTGAATCAAGATACATAGGTCATTTGCGGGCACTCGCAGAAGATTCACCATAAAATAATAAAACTTGAAATTTTTAAAAACTCAACTTATGGTCCTATGTCGAAGGCCGAAAAAAATACTTGGGATCGGATCCATACGATGCCACTTTGTGAATACCTTCAGAAGACGTTGCTCAATCAAGATACTCAGGTCATTTGTGGGCACTCGTAGTAGCTTCGCCATAAAAAAATACAACGTGGAAATTTTAAAAACTCAACTTATGGTCCTATGTCGAAGGACGAAAAAAATACTTGGGATCGGATCCTTACGATGCCACTTTGTGAATACCTTCAGAAAACGTTGCTCAATCATAATACACATGTCGTTTGCGGGCAATCGCTGAAGATTCACCATAAAAAAATAAAACTTAAAAAATTTAAAAACTCAACTTATGGTCCTATGTCGAAGGCCGAAAAAAATACTTGGGATCGGATCCTTACGATGCCACTTTGTGAATACCTTCAGAAGACGTTGCTAAATCAAGATACATAGGTCATTTGCGGGCACTCGTAGTAGATTCGCCATAAAAAAATACAACTTGAAAATTTTAAAAACTCAACTTATGGTCCTATGTCGAAGGCCGAAAAAATACTTGGGATCGGAACCTTACGATGCCACTTTGTGAATACCTTCAGAAGACGTTGCTCAATCAAGATACTCAGGTCATTTGCGGGCACTCGTAGTAGCTTCGCCATAAAAAAATACAACTTGGAAATTTTAAAAACTCAACTTATGGTCCTATGTCGAAGGCCGAAAAAAATACTTGGGATCGGATCCTTACGATGCCACTTTGTGAATACCTTCAGAAGACGTTGCTCAATCAAGGTACTCAGGTCATTTGTGGGCACTCGTAGTAGATTCGCCATAAAAAAATACAACTTGAAAATTTTAAAAACTCAACTTATGGTCCTATGTCGAAGGCCGAAAAAAATACTTGGGATCGGATCCTTACGATCCCACTTTGTGAATACCTTCAGAAGACGTTGCTGAATCAAGATACATAGGTCATTTACGGGCACTCGCAGAAGATTCACCATAAAATAATAAAACTTGAAATTTTTAAAAACTCAACTTATGGTCCTATGTCGAAGGCCGAAAAAAATACTTGGGATCGGATCCTTACGATGCCACTTTGTGAATACCTTCAAAAGACGTTGCTGAATCAAGATACATAGGTCATTTGCGGGCACTCGCAGAAGATTCACCATAAAATAATAAAACTTGAAATTTTGAAAAACTCAATTTATGGTCCTATGTCGAAGGCCGAAAAAAATACTTGGGATCGGATCCTTACGATGCCACTTTGTGAATACCTTCAAAAGACGTTGCTCAATCAAGATACTCAGGTCATTTGCGGGCACTCGTAGTAGCTTCGCCATAAAAAAATACAACTTGAAAATTTTAAAAACTCAACTTATGGTCCTATGTCGAAGGCCGAAAAAAATACTTGGGATCGGATCCTTACGATCCCACTTTGTGAATACCTTCAAAAGACGTTGCTAAATCAAGATACATAGGTCATTTGCGGGCACTCGCAGAAGATTCACCATAAAATAATAAAACTTGAAATTTTTAAAAACTCAACTTATGGTCCTATGTCGAAGGCCGAAAAAAATACTTGGGATCGGATCCTTACGATCCCACTTTGTGAATACCTTCAAAAAACGTTGCTGAATCAAGATACATAGGTCATTTGCGGGCACTCGCAGAAGATTCACCATAAAATAATAAAACTTGAAATTTTTAAAAACTCAACTTATGGTCCTATGTCGAAGGCCGAAAAAATACTTGGGATCGGATCCATACGATGCCACTTTGTGAATACCTTCAGAAGACGTTGCTCAATCAAGATACTCAGGTCATTTGTGGGCACTCGTAGTAGCTTCGCCATAAAAAAATACAACTTGAAAATTTTTAAAACTCAACTTATGGTCCTATGTCGAAGGCCGAAAAAAATACTTGGGATCGGATCCTTACGATCCCACTTTGTGAATACCTTCAAAAGACGTTGCTGAATCAAGATACATAGGTCATTTGCGGGCACTCGCAGAAGATTCACCATAAAATAATAAAACTTGAAATTTTTAAAAACTCAACTTATGGTCCTATGTCGAAGGCCGAAAAAAATACTTGGGATCGGATCCTTACGATGCCACTTTGTGAATACCTTCAGAAGACGTTGCTCAATCAAGATACTCAGGTCATTTGCGGGCACTCGTAGTAGCTTCGCCATAAAAAAATACAACTTGAAAATTTTAAAAACTCAACTTATGGTCCTATGTCGAAGGCCGAAAAAAATACTTGGGATCGGATCCTTACGATGCCACTTTGTGAATACCTTCAGAAGACGTTGCTCAATCAAGATACATAGGTCATTTACGGGCACTCGCAGAAGATTCACCATAAAATAATAAAACTTGAAATTTTTAAAAACTCAACTTATGGTCCTATGTCGAAGGCCGAAAAAAATACTTGGGATCGGATCCTTACGATGCCACTTTGTGAATACCTTCAAAAGACGTTGCTGAATCAAGATACATAGGTCATTTGCGGGCACTCGCAGAAGATTCACCATAAAATAATAAAACTTGAAATTTTTAAAAACTCAATTTATGGTCCTATGTCGAAGGCCGAAAAAAATACTTGGGATCGGATCCTTACGATGCCACTTTGTGAATACCTTCAGAAGACGTTGCTCAATCAAGATACTCAGGTCATTTGCGGGCACTCGTAGTAGCTTCGCCATAAAAAAATACAACTTGAAAATTTTAAAAACTCAACTTATGGTCCTATGTCGAAGGCCGAAAAAAATACTTGGGATCGGATCCTTACGATCCCACTTTGTGAATACCTTCAAAAGACGTTGCTAAATCAAGATACATAGGTCATTTGCGGGCACTCGCAGAAGATTCACCATAAAATAATAAAACTTGAAATTTTTAAAAACTCAACTTATGGTCCTATGTCGAAGGCCGAAAAAAATACTTGGGATCGGATCCTTACGATGCCACTTTGTGAATACCTTCAAAAGACGTTGCTGAATCAAGACAGGGATCGGAACCCGTTCCCAAATACCATTTGATATCGTTCTTAAACCGTTACCTATAAATTTTGTTCAATGGGAACAAAATAATTTCGGTTACGGTTCTTATATCGTTCCCTAAACGAACGGTTCATTATAAATTTTGTTCAGTGGGAACAAAATAATTTCGGTTTCGGTTCTTATTTCGTTCCCTCAAAGAACAGTTCCTTACAGTAACGTTTAAATGAACGAACAGAATTTTAGCGTTCCTAAAACCAATATTATTTCGTTCCGAGCCGCGCGGGAGTAGGTATAGCGACTGTAGCGAGCGCCAGAGCCGAACGTTTTCGCCGACGCACGAGCCGCCTTTCGCTGTCTCTTTTTCACACGAAGTTCATGTATATTTCTGTTTCGGTTAGCCGGCCGGCCGCGGCCGGCAATGAAGGTGAAGGTAGGTTGTTTGTTTTGTTTACTTCATTTACTTGAGTTGCAACTTTCGGCGTATAAACAGCGAACGTGCAGTGATAGTGTATGCTTGATATTGAAACTATTAGGATAGGAAGAAACAGCATAGAATATACACCATGTATAAAGGGCGGCAAATTTTAAAATTGTAGGGCTCACCGGCCAATTGTCTTCATAAAACCTGTCTACTTAAAGTTTCACGTTAACGGAATCATTAAAGGATTAAGACGATACAGGAGGCAAGCACGAATTCAGATTTTTAGGTCTTTATCGCCGTCGCGTTGACGGGGGCGGAACCCACAGAGAGGCCCTGTATAGTAAAGTTGTGTGAGCGCGTGGCGCACGCACACAGACGCGTACGCCGGCGGCGCAAGTACTCGCGCTCGAGCCGACCGGCGCCCGCAATCGCTCTCTATAGTCTCTATCTATATTTTTCTAGTTTTGGACTTCTGATTTGCGTATAGTTTTGGACTCCGTGAAGTATACTCGTACTGATTTGAATAGAATGCAAATTTGTCATATTTTAGGTATTCTAAATATTATTCCTTACCTTATACATAATGTAATTATCTTAAAAGGAATCATGATACCGAAATAAAGTTATTCGGTATGTAAAAAACTAAAGCCTTTTCGATGTCAAAAAGAAAGTTTAAAATAATTTTGTGATAAAGTAAATATTTTCTGAAAGGATTGGGTTATACCTAGGGATTGCAATAATATAAAATCCGGATTTTCGGATTATTTTTAGGGCAAAATCCGAACTCCGGATTAAATCCGGATTTTTTTAGTAACTAAAGCCTGACAAGTTTTTATTTGACCCTGGAAGAGTGTCGCTACAAATCGTTTTCATATGGCAATAATGTGCCGACGTCATGTATAATCGGGACAGCGAGTACTGGGTTTCGTTTCGCGTTAATATTTGTAGAAAATTAAAGCATGGTTTTAGAGAATGACAATTTAATAAGCTAGGTTTGAAGACTTGCTACTTCCACACAGCCTAAAATTCATGAAGCTTGTGCCTGTATCGAAGTCGTCGATGTTTATTTTCTTCTTACGTGGGACCTTGTTTTGTACTGGTGGCGATGATGAAACGGCCTCCTTATTTCTTTAAATATTTTTCACGGCAGAGCTAAATACAGACACCATAAATAAGAACAAAAAATATATTAAGCTAAATCGAAACCAACTAATCATTGCATGAGAACATTATTAGGGTGCCCGCCCCCCTACACGTAAAGTGGGGAGAGATTTTTTTTTCATTTCAACCCTGACGTGTGATATACCTATTGTTGGATAGGTATTAAAAAATGAATAGGGGTTTACTACTAACATTTTTTGATATTGTTAATTTTTTCGGAAATAATCGCTCGGAAATGTATGGGACATTTCAGAGGTAAACTTTTGTATGGGCTTTGTCAGTCCCGGTATCTATCGTCCTTGATATTAGGCAAGTCAATGTGCACCTCTAACGACTCTTACGCAGTGGCCATTGAGGCCAATCAATTAAAGGTGAGGAAACAGTCTCAGCTGTTGCCATTAGATTTGGTGAAAATAACATTGATCGCGTTGGATATGGTAAGTATGGTTAAGAAACTAAAGCCTGACCAGAAATATAAATAACTATTGTCAGGCAGGAGTGCGCTGTTATTCTGATGTATGGAGTGACAGTTCAGTATAGTATGATGACTATGAAGAAAATAGTTTTAATGAAATTCCGCTACATGGCGCGTAGTCATATATTTCTGGTCATGCTTTACATGTGTATAAAATAAAACAAAACTTATGAATCTTATGATATAATCTTTCCAGTAATTGCCTATGGGAAAATAACATTGTAGTTACCACTGGTAACAACTTAGTGGTAACTCTGACTAGTGGAATAACCCTTATTTTATAACGATATTTCACTAACGAATGTACCAAAATATGATTGACTTTTACACTGAAGCTATAATTATGATAGAGTACACATAATCTTGATACACATTTAATAATATTTTTCTATTTTATTTTCGAGATCTTCTAAACAAGCCCGTAAATTCTCTTCGGGAACTTGTTCTAACTTTTTTCTTATAACGACTGCAACTATATTACGCTTGCATGAACAAGGGCACATCGCGTCCGGTTCCGGTTCACTATAAATGGATTGCATGGGTTGTGCTCTCTCAAGGACTGCATCTTGGTCCTTAAAAACATTTAAAAACATATCACTATTACAAATTCACACAGATTAAGTAACACACATATTTATACAAATTAGTGCAGATTATATTTTATACAGCTTTCTCACACTATAAGCACTTACATCCAACTCAAGGTCATCAGAATCGCTTGGATATGGGGTAGTTTTTTCTCTATATATATTTTTTTGAAGGCTAGATCTTCATCATCTATGTCAAAGCTTTTATCTGCAATAAAAATATCTTATTTATTTTGCATAATGTACTTACATTTCTAGAAAATTATTACAATAAGTTACAAGCTTTTGAGAATTGGGCCCTTGGTGTATCTACATGGAATACACAACTGTAGTTGGCGAGTGTATTAGTGTCTACACTGTCTACAGACGACCAAACCGACCAAGGTCCAACAAGTACGGGATTGTAAGAGCGGGAGAGCTACGTCAACCGGGGTGGCTTTAGGAAAATTTGGGGTTACTTTGATGGTATTTGAACGGCTTTAAAATTAACATCATTCATTATTTACTGAAACTGTTCATGTAATTAGTAGATAGATAATAGATCAATAAATATTCTTGTAAATCTACCATAGAAAATCGCGAATTTACTTACAGTATGACTTTAAAACTAAATTTTCAAAGTCACCCCTGCGTTTTAAAGCCACCCCGGTTGACCGTATAAGGCTTTCTCATTTTTTTACAAATAACTGCGTCCCTAATTGACATATGTCGGTACGGTCGCCTGTAAGTACCTACTTTAGGAGTGACACCGAATAGGGCTTGTATTGTAATCCGGATATATCCGCTGATTTTGAAATTCGGATAATTTGCACGTTAAAATCCGGATAAAACGAATAATTCGAATATTGTGAATGACAGAAATACCATTGCAATTTTTAAGAAGCTCATTTGGAAAACAAATTTTAAAGTAAAATTAACACATTTACGATATTAAAGCGATTTATATCAAAAATTACTCCTTGAGTGGCACTACTACCTTATTTAATAATAGTCATACTAGTTATGAAAAGAAAGCTGCACTTTTGGATGGAAGCAAGTGCTTTGCATGGTGATAGTAGACATCATAGTAAACGATTTTTTCCGAGGATATCGAAATTTCATCCCTTAAGAAGCCGAGCGTAGCGAGGTGTTTTATGAAAATGAAAAAAATTCTATCTTTTTATTGTATCGTCCGATTTTGACAAAACGTATCTCAAATGAAAGGTATTAATTTGTGTAATTAAAAAAAAAAATACAAAAAATTTAAAAAAAAAGTAAGAAAAAAATAAAAAAAGTAAATTTCCGTCTCGCACTGAATAACTTCAAAGAATGACAGACAAAATGTACAATGTCGATATACAAGTTTTTTTTTAATCGAAGACAGATAAATTTTTAGTTGAAAACTGAAGACCGCATCGAAATCAGATCAGCATTTTTTAAGATACAAGTTGCCAAAGTTGGGAAAGATCGCTTTATATGGCCACTTTGAAATTCCTTTGCCAGAAAGTCAGAAATAATATGTTTTTCGGACACAGAAAAATACATAGTAACAGTACACATCAAAATAAAATTAAAAATTCCGAGGATATTATAATTTCATCCCTTAGAACGACGAGCGTAGCAAGGTCGGTTACGAAAACCGAAAAAAAAATCTCAGTTTTTTGTACGTCGTCCGATTTTGACAAAACATGTTTCATTTGAAAGGTATTACTTTATGTAACTTAAAAAAAATATTGAAAAAAATTGAAAAAAAATGTAAGATTTAAAAAAAAACCTTAATTTTCGTATCACACTGAATAACCGCAAAAAACGGTAGACACGGTGTATAATTTCGATATATGATTTTTTTAAATTAAAGACAAATAAATGTATGATTATAAACTAAAAACCGAATCGAAATCGAATCATTAGTTTTTAAGATGCAATTTGTCAAAGTTGGCTTAGTTTGTTTATATGGTCGCTTATAAATTCCTTAGCCAGAAAGTCAGAAACATTATATTTTTCTCACAGTTAAAAGTATGCATAGGTAATAGACATCATAATAAACAATTTTTTACGAGGATATAAAAAATTCATCCCTTGGAAAGCCGAGCGTAGCGATGTCTGTTACGAAAAACGAAAAAAAGGCAGTTTTTTTTATTGAATCGTCTTTGTAAGGGTTTCTAAGGAATGAAATTTTTATATCCTTGTAAAAAAATGTTTATAATGATGTCTATTACCTATGCATACTTTTAACTGTAAGAAAAATATAATGTTTCTGACTTTCTGGCTAAGGAATTTATATTATAACTATTATAAGCGACCATATAAACAAACTAAGCCAACTTTGACAACTTGCATCTTAAAAACTACTGATTCGATTTCGATTCGGTTTTTAGTTTATAATCATGCATTTATTTGTCTTTAATTTAAAAAAATCATATATCGAAATTATACACCGTGTCTACCGTTTTTTGCGGTTATTCAGTGTGATACGAAAATTAAGGTTTTTTTTTTTTTAAATCTTACATTTTTTTCCAATTTTTTTCAATATTTTTTTTAAGTTACATAAAGTAATACCTTTCAAATGAAACATGTTTTGTCAAAATCGGACGACGTACAAAAAAATGAGATTTTTTTTTCGGTTTTCGTAACTGACTTCGCTACGCTCGTCGTTCTAAGGGATGAAATTATAATATCCTCGGAATTTTTAATTTTAGTTTGATGTGTACTGTTACTATGTATTTTTCTGTGTCAGAAAAACATGTTATTTCTGACTTTCTGGCAAAGGAATTTCAAAGTGGCCATATAAAGCGATCTTTCCCAACTTTGGCAACTTGTATCTTAAAAAATGCTGATCTGATTTCGATGCGGTCTTCAGTTTTCAACTAAAAATTTATCTGTCTTCGATTAAAAAAAACTTGTATATCGACATTGTACATTTTGTCTGTCATTCTTTGAAGTTATTCAATGCGAGACGGAAATTTACTTTTTTTATTTTTTTCTTACTTTTCTTTTAAATTTTTTTTCTTTGTATTTTTTTTAAATTACACAAATTAATACCTTTCATTTGAGATACGTTTTGTCAAAATCGGACGATACAATAAAAAGATAGAATTTTTTTCATTTTCATAAAAACACTCGCTACGCTCGGCTTCCTAAGAGATGAAATTTCGATATCCTCGGAAAAAATCGTTTACTATAATGTCTACTATCACCATGCAAAGCGGCTTGCTTCCATCCAAAAGTGCAGCTTTTGGCCAAAAATTCTCCATAACAAGTATGACTATAAGTAAATAAATAATAAACAAAAATATTGGGGGACATCTTACATAGATCAACCTAGCCCCAAACTAAGCAAAGCTTGTACTATGGGTGCTAGGCGACGATACGAATACATACTTATATAGATAAATACATACTTATATACACAGAAAACATCCAAGACTCAGGAACAAATATCTATGCTCATCACACAAATAAATGCCCTTACCGGGATTCGAATCCGCCGGGACCGCGGCTTAGCAGGCAGGGTTTTTTTCATGAATATTTGTGGATAATCTCATGTAAATGTATATCAATTTAACTCAATCAATCAAGTGACACTGAGTACCGTATCAAACGCTGCACTTTCATTATTGTTAGCATCCGAATACATTATAAATAAATAAATAAATTGCAAACAGAACTAAAACTGTTCAAATTTTCTGACAAAAAGAAGTCTTCTATGTATCCCGCGGCGGAAGACCTGTTTAGTATTGAACTGCAGAACAAGATGAAGTAGTTAAGCAGATACGCTTTTACATTTTATCCTTTCAAAATAGGTTGCAAGTGTTGCAACACCAAAACTTTTTCGCTGTATACGTAACGTAAGGCCCTCTGCAGGCCTAGCACGTGATGGCCGCGAGAGTATGTCGCCGCGAGATAGACTACCCGTCCTTATGTCATTAATACAATTAGACAAAGACGTGTCATCTATCTCGCGGCGACATACTCTCGCGGCCATCATATGCTAGGCCTACTGGCTAAGAACGTCTACCCGAGAGTCCCAAGTGTAACTGGAATGGAGTCACGAAGTCATCAAAGATAAGAGGTGAAAATTATTAGAGAGAAAGATCATTCAGCCTTGTTATTTAACAAAGCTAAATGGTGTTTGTAATATGTCATAGTTCTTTTTGCATTTGAATAAATCGGCAATGAAAACCTCGTAAATGCAATCTGATATTTAAACAAGGAGTAGGTAGGTAATACCTTTTTTAGGTAATATTCGATCTAAACGATCACGACATGACGTTTTGCCTCATATGGCAATCAGATTATGTCTCTAGCATTAAAATTCATTAATATCAAATATTAGTCAAAATTACATAAAAATAAAATCATATATCTTATGGGCAACTGAAGTCATTTCATAAAAACCGGCCAAGAGCGTGTCGGGCCACGCTCAGTGTAGGGTTCCGTAGTTTTCCGTATTTTTCTCAAAAACTACTGAACCTATCAAGTTCAAAACAATTTTCCTAGAAAGTCTTTATAAAGTTCTACTTTAGCATGAGGACAATTTTCCGCCCCCACACAAAGGTAAGGCAGGTGCTGCGCTCTCCTAAAGATAAGGACCCACTGGGTAGCCCGGGGGTATACGAGATACCTTGTGACTGCGGTAGAGCGTATGTCGGCGAGACTGGAAGGAATGTCTCCACGAGGTTGTCGGAACACATACGAAGCGTGAAGAACATCGACACCAGGAATTCCGCAGTGGCAGAGCACGCGTACGATACCGGCGCGTCCCATTTTATACGCTTCGATAGAGCAAGGTTGTTGGTACGGGAGAAATGTTTTGTACCACGCAAAGTTCTCGAGGCCATTGAAATCGGACGCCGCCCTAATTTCAATCGGGACGGAGGCTGGATATTGCCACCAGCATGGAAACCGGTTATACCTAATGTGAAGCAGAAAATGTGTTTTGACAATCGTGTGGACACAGTGAGTGCAGTGTGCTTACCTCCATCGGTCGACACAATCGCGCTGCCAGAACTCTACACAACAACTACAGCAGCAGACTGCTCTGCGCCCCCCTCCCCCGTCCTATCAGCGCGCGCGCAGCGGGCGGAGCGGCGAGCGGCGCGTTCAGTTTGCGGAGTCTAGCCGTCGCGTGAACTCCTATACGCCTGAAGAGGGGCCTCCGATTGGCCCGAAACATGTCGCAGCAATAGCGATATAATAACGTGAGTACAACCGTATCTCAATTAATTATTTGAATATGTCTCACGGAAGTTTAACGTGTATAAAGTTCTACTTTTGTGATTTTTTTCATATTTTTTAAATATATGGTTCAAAAGTTAGAGGGGGGGGGGGACGCACTTTTTTTTCCTTTAAGAGCGATTATTTCCGAAAATATTAATATTATCAAAAAACGATCTAAGTAAACCCTTATTCATTTTTAAATACCTATCCAACGATGTATCACACGTTGGGGTTGGAATGAAAAAAAAAATCTGCCCCCACTTTACATGTAGGGGTGGTACCCTAATAAAACATTTTTTTCCATTTTTTATTTTTTCACTTTGTTGGCGTGATTGATATACATATTGCTACCAAATTTCAGCTTTCTAGTGCTTACGGTTACTGAGATTATCCGCGGACGGACGGACGGACGGACGGACGGACGGACGGACGGACGGACGGACGGACAGACAGACATGGCGAAGCTATAAGGGTTCCTAGTTGACTACGGAACCCTAAAAAAGGCAAGAATGAAATAACTAAGTAACCTAACCTAACATTAAGGTTACGAACAACAGCTCAAGCCTGATTATAAAATAACAATTTCCTACGACGTGTTTTTCGTATCGTAGTACATAATTATGTTACTAATTATGAGATTTATTAAATAAAATAAAAAATATTCGAAATATCCATTTTATCCGAATATCCGGATTTTCAAATATCGAGTCGAATCATCCGG
The DNA here is from genome assembly GCF_023078275.1 of Leguminivora glycinivorella. NCBI lineage: Eukaryota > Metazoa > Arthropoda > Insecta > Lepidoptera > Tortricidae > Leguminivora > Leguminivora glycinivorella. The sequence goes on along the minus strand of NC_062987.1, from coordinate 6,795,871 downwards.
ATTTCGAATTGGACGGATAATTGCAAGCCCTAACACCGAACCACCGGGCAGAGTTTCAGTATTTAGGTTTATGAAGGTTTAGTATAGGTAAGTACTTACTCAGTGGCTCATTCTGTGCATCGATCAAGTCATAAATATCATCATTAGTGCCCCTTTCACTCGCAGCAGTATAAGAACATTGGATGAATTGGGATTCTTCGAGTTCTGGGACACGGGAGTGTTGAATACTAAAAACAATTTATTTTTGTGACTAATTGCACATTTCACATCTTTTATTGTGACGTTTTTAGACTAAGGGCCCGTTGCATCAACCACATTTGACACACACATCATCGTCACGCAGCAGACGCCTATGGAACTGTCCATACAATAAAATTTAACGAATGCTTTAACGGTGACAGACGGTTTGGTGCAACTGACCCTAAAGGTCCATTGTTGATAGTAGCTGATGTAATTTCTATGGTAATTGACTATCTACAGTACCAACGACACAATTAATGGGAAAGTAGTGTATATTGTACACACGCACACGCACACGCACACGCACACGCACACGCACACGCACACGCACACACACACACACACACACACACACACACACACACACACACACACACACACACACACACACACACACACACACACACACACACACACACACACACACACACACACCTGAGATGACCGTACCAAAGTCAAATAAGGACGCTCGCTCTTGCTAATAGCGGCGTCCCGTCCTTATTTGACCTTGGACTGTACGATTGCCTGTAAATAAATACTTAAGCGTCGTGACATTACTTAAATTTTAAAATCGGTAAAATTGAAAGCACTAAGTTAAAAGAAAAAAACTTACTTCATTGTGGTTGTGGTGCAGAATGTTTTCGACGTATTTGTTTCGTTCGACGCCACGTTTACTCACCGCTAGTCTCAAATCAAACTAAAGTTACTAAAGTGATGGCCGTGGCCGACACCGCTTGCACTGTTCGTTCAAATTCTTGGAAATTGAAAAACCGAAATAATTTCGTTCCTGCGAACTGTTCTTTAAAGAACGTATCATTTAATTCCGTTCCCGCGAACTGTTCTTTAAAGAACGTATCATTTAATTCTGTTCTTCGGAACAGTTCTCACTCATAAACGTTCGTTCACTGAACGAAAAAGAATACCGGTTAATGGAACCAGAAACGCTAAAGTAAAGTTCTCGGGTCAACGTACGGAACCGTTCCGAAAAAAATACCGGTATCCGATCCCTGAATACAACTTGGAAATTTTAAAAACTCAACTTATGGTCCTATGTCGAAGGCCGAAAAAATACTTGGGATCGGATCCTTACGATGCCACTTTGTGAATACCTTCAGAAGACGTTGCTCAATCAAGGTACTCAGGTCATTTGTGGGCACTCGTAGTAGATTCGCCATAAAAAAATACAACTTGAAAATTTTAAAAACTCAACTTATGGTCCTATGTCGAAGGCCGAAAAAAATACTTGGGATCGGATCCTTACGATCCCACTTTGTGAATACCTTCAGAAGACGTTGCTGAATCAAGATACATAGGTCATTTACGGGCACTCGCAGAAGATTCACCATAAAATAATAAAACTTGAAATTTTTAAAAACTCAACTTATGGTCCTATGTCGAAGGCCGAAAAAAATACTTGGGATCGGATCCTTACGATGCCACTTTGTGAATACCTTCAAAAGACGTTGCTGAATCAAGATACATAGGTCATTTGCGGGCACTCGCAGAAGATTCACCATAAAATAATAAAACTTGAAATTTTGAAAAACTCAATTTATGGTCCTATGTCGAAGGCCGAAAAAAATACTTGGGATCGGATCCTTACGATGCCACTTTGTGAATACCTTCAAAAGACGTTGCTCAATCAAGATACTCAGGTCATTTGCGGGCACTCGTAGTAGCTTCGCCATAAAAAAATACAACTTGAAAATTTTAAAAACTCAACTTATGGTCCTATGTCGAAGGCCGAAAAAAATACTTGGGATCGGATCCTTACGATCCCACTTTGTGAATACCTTCAAAAGACGTTGCTAAATCAAGATACATAGGTCATTTGCGGGCACTCGCAGAAGATTCACCATAAAATAATAAAACTTGAAATTTTTAAAAACTCAACTTATGGTCCTATGTCGAAGGCCGAAAAAAATACTTGGGATCGGATCCTTACGATCCCACTTTGTGAATACCTTCAAAAAACGTTGCTGAATCAAGATACATAGGTCATTTGCGGGCACTCGCAGAAGATTCACCATAAAATAATAAAACTTGAAATTTTTAAAAACTCAACTTATGGTCCTATGTCGAAGGCCGAAAAAATACTTGGGATCGGATCCATACGATGCCACTTTGTGAATACCTTCAGAAGACGTTGCTCAATCAAGATACTCAGGTCATTTGTGGGCACTCGTAGTAGCTTCGCCATAAAAAAATACAACTTGAAAATTTTTAAAACTCAACTTATGGTCCTATGTCGAAGGCCGAAAAAAATACTTGGGATCGGATCCTTACGATCCCACTTTGTGAATACCTTCAAAAGACGTTGCTGAATCAAGATACATAGGTCATTTGCGGGCACTCGCAGAAGATTCACCATAAAATAATAAAACTTGAAATTTTTAAAAACTCAACTTATGGTCCTATGTCGAAGGCCGAAAAAATACTTGGGATCGGATCCTTACGATGCCACTTTGTGAATACCTTCAGAAAACGTTGCTCAATCATAATACACATGTCGTTTGCGGGCAATCGCTGAAGATTCACCATAAAAAAATAAAACTTAAAAAATTTAAAAACTCAACTTATGGTCCTATGTCGAAGGCCGAAAAAAATACTTGGGATCGGATCCTTACGATGCCACTTTGTGAATACCTTCAGAAGACGTTGCTAAATCAAGATACATAGGTCATTTGCGGGCGCTCGTAGTAGATTCGCCATAAAAAAATACAACTTGAAAATTTTAAAAACTCAACTTATGGTCCTATGTCGAAGGCCGAAAAAAATACTTGGGATCGGATCCTTACGATGCCACTTTGTGAATACCTTCAAAAGACGTTGCTCAATCAAGATACTCAGGTCATTTGCGGGCACTCGTAGTAGCTTCGCCATAAAAAAATACAACTTGGAAATTTTAAAAACTCAACTTATGGTCCTATGTCGAAGGCCGAAAAAAATACTTGGGATCGGATCCTTACGATGCCACTTTGTAAATACCTTTAGAAGACGTTGCTCAATCAAGATACTTAGGTCATTTGTGGGCACTCGTAGTAGATTCGCCATAAAAAAATACAACTTGAAAATTTTAAAAACTCAACTTATGGTCCTATGTCGAAGGCCGAAAAAAATACTTGGGATCGGATCCTTACGATCCCACTTTGTGAATACCTTCAGAAGACGTTGCTGAATCAAGATACATAGGTCATTTACGGGCACTCGCAGAAGATTCCCCATAAAATAATAAAACTTGAAATTTTTAAAAACTCAACTTATGGTCCTATGTCGAAGGCCGAAAAAAATACTTGGGATCGGATCCTTACGATGCCACTTTGTGAAAACCTTCAGAAGACGTTGCTCAATCAAGATACTCAGGTCATTTGCGGGCACTCGTAGTAGCTTCGCCATAAAAAAATACAACTTGAAAATTTTAAAAACTCAACTTATGGTCCTATGTCGAAGGCCGAAAAAAATACTTGGGATCGGATCCTTACGATGCCACTTTGTGAATACCTTCAGAAGACGTTGCTCAATCAAGATACATAGGTCATTTACGGGCACTCGCAGAAGATTCACCATAAAATAATAAAACTTGAAATTTTTAAAAACTCAACTTATGGTCCTATGTCGAAGGCCGAAAAAATACTTGGGATCGGATCCTTACGATGCCACTTTGTGAATACCTTCAAAAGACGTTGCTGAATCAAGATACATAGGTCATTTGCGGGCACTCGCAGAAGATTCACCATAAAATAATAAAACTTGAAATTTTTAAAAACTCAATTTATGGTCCTATGTCGAAGGCCGAAAAAAATACTTGGGATCGGATCCTTACGATGCCACTTTGTGAATACCTTCAGAAGACGTTGCTCAATCAAGATACTCAGGTCATTTGCGGGCACTCGTAGTAGCTTCGCCATAAAAAAATACAACTTGAAAATTTTAAAAACTCAACTTATGGTCCTATGTCGAAGGCCGAAAAAAATACTTGGGATCGGATCCTTACGATCCCACTTTGTGAATACCTTCAAAAGACGTTGCTAAATCAAGATACATAGGTCATTTGCGGGCACTCGCAGAAGATTCACCATAAAATAATAAAACTTGAAATTTTTAAAAACTCAACTTATGGTCCTATGTCGAAGGCCGAAAAAAATACTTGGGATCGGATCCTTACGATGCCACTTTGTGAATACCTTCAAAAGACGTTGCTGAATCAAGATACATAGGTCATTTGCGGGCACTCGCAGAAGATTCACCATAAAATAATAAAACTTGAAATTTTTAAAAACTCAACTTATGGTCCTATGTCGAAGGCCGAAAAAAATACTTGGGATCGGATCCATACGATGCCACTTTGTGAATACCTTCAGAAGACGTTGCTCAATCAAGATACTCAGGTCATTTGTGGGCACTCGTAGTAGCTTCGCCATAAAAAAATACAACTTGAAAATTTTTAAAACTCAACTTATGGTCCTATGTCGAAGGCCGAAAAAAATACTTGGGATCGGATCCTTACGATCCCACTTTGTGAATAACTTCAAAAGACGTTGCTGAATCAAGATACATAGGTCATTTACGGGCACTCGCAGAAGATTCACCATAAAATAATAAAACTTGAAATTTTTAAAAACTCAACTTATGGTCCTATGTCGAAGGCCGAAAAAAATACTTGGGATCGGATCCTTACGACGCCACTTTGTGAATACCTTCAGAAAACGTTGCTCAATCATAATACACATGTCGTTTGCGGGCAATCGCTGAAGATTCACCATAAAAAAATAAAACTTAAAAAATTTAAAAACTCAACTTATGGTCCTATGTCGAAGGCCGAAAAAAATACTTGGGATCGGATCCTTACGATGCCACTTTGTGAATACCTTCAGAAGACGTTGCTAAATCAAGATACATAGGTCACTTGCGGGCACTCGTAGTAGATTCGCCATAAAAAAATACAACTTGAAAATTTTAAAAACTCAACTTATGGTCCTATGTCGAAGGCCGAAAAAAATACTTGGGATCGGATCCTTACGATGCCACTTTGTGAATACCTTCAGAAGACGTTGTTCAATCAAGATACTCAGGTCATTTGCGGGCACTCGTAGTAGCTACGCCATAAAAAAATACAACTTGGAAATTTTAAAAACTCAACTTATGGTCCTATGTCGAAGGCCGAAAAAAATACTTGGGATCGGATCCTTACGATGCCACTTTGTGAATACCTTCAGAAGACGTTGCTCAATCAAGATACTCAGGTCATTTGTGGGCACTCGTAGTAGATTCGCCATAAAAAAATACAACTTGAAAATTTTAAAAACTCAACTTATGGTCCTATGTCGAAGGCCGAAAAAAATACTTGGGATCGGATCCTTACGATCCCACTTTGTGAATACCTTCAGAAGACGTTGCTGAATCAAGATACATAGGTCATTTACGGGCACTCGCAGAAGATTCACCATAAAATAATAAAACTTGAAATTTTTAAAAACTCAACTTATGGTCCTATGTCGAAGGCCGAAAAAAATACTTGGGATCGGATCCTTACGATGCCACTTTGTGAATACCTTCAAAAGACGTTGCTGAATCAAGATACATAGGTCATTTGCGGGCACTCGCAGAAGATTCACCATAAAATAATAAAACTTGAAATTTTTAAAAACTCAACTTATGGTCCTATGTCGAAGGCCGAAAAAAATACTTGGGATCGGATCCATACGATGCCACTTTGTGAATACCTTCAAAAGACGTTGCTCAATCAAGATACTCAGGTCATTTGTGGGCACTCGTAGTAGCTTCGCCATAAAAAAATACAACTTGAAAATTTTTAAAACTCAACTTATGGTCCTATGTCGAAGGCCGAAAAAAATACTTGGGATCGGATCCTTACGATCCCACTTTGTGAATACCTTCAAAAGACGTTGCTGAATCAAGATACATAGGTCATTTGCGGGCACTCGCAGAAGATTCACCATAAAATAATAAAACTTGAAATTTTTAAAAACTCAACTTATGGTCCTATGTCGAAGGCCGAAAAAAATACTTGGGATCGGATCCTTACGACGCCACTTTGTGAATACCTTCAGAAAACGTTGCTCAATCATAATACACATGTCGTTTGCGGGCAATCGCTGAAGATTCACCATAAAAAAATAAAACTTAAAAAATTTAAAAACTCAACTTATGGTCCTATGTCGAAGGCCGAAAAAAATACTTGGGATCGGATCCTTACGATGCCACTTTGTGAATACCTTCAGAAGACGTTGCTAAATCAAGATACATAGGTCATTTGCGGGCACTCGTAGTAGATTCGCCATAAAAAAATACAACTTGAAAATTTTAAAAACTCAACTTATGGTCCTATGTCGAAGGCCGAAAAAAATACTTGGGATCGGATCCTTACGATGCCACTTTGTGAATACCTTCAGAAGACGTTGCTCAATCAAGATACTCAGGTCATTTGCGGGCACTCGTAGTAGCTACGCCATAAAAAAATACAACTTGGAAATTTTAAAAGCTCAACTTATGGTCCTATGTCGAAGGCCGAAAAAAATACTTGGGATCGGATCCTTACGATGCCACTTTGTGAATACCTTCAGAAGACGTTGCTCAATCAAGATACTCAGGTCATTTGTGGGCACTCGTAGTAGATTCGCCATAAAAAAATACAACTTGAAAATTTTAAAAACTCAACTTATGGTCCTATGTCGAAGGCCGAAAAAAATACTTGGGATCGGATCCTTACGATCCCACTTTGTGAATACCTTCAGAAAACGTTGCTGAATCATGATACATAGGTCATTTACGGGCACTCGCAGAAGATTCACCATAAAATAATAAAACTTGAAATTTTTAAAAACTCAACTTATGGTCCTATGTCGAAGGCCGAAAAAAATACTTGGGATCGGATCCTTACGATGCCACTTTGTGAATACCTTCAAAAGACGTTTCTGAATCAAGATACATAGGTCATTTGCGGGCACTCGCAGAAGATTCACCATAAAATAATAAAACTTGAAATTTTGAAAAACTCAATTTATGGTCCTATGTCGAAGGCCGAAAAAAATACTTGGGATCGGATCCTTACGATGCCACTTTGTGAATACCTTCAGAAGACGTTGCTCAATCAAGATACTCAGGTCATTTGCGGGCACTCGTAGTAGCTTCGCCATAAAAAAATACAACTTGAAAATTTTAAAAACTCAACTTATGGTCCTATGTCGAAGGCCGAAAAAAATACTTGGGATCGGATCCTTACGATTCCACTTTGTGAATACCTTCAAAAGACGTTGCTAAATCAAGATACATAGGTCATTTGCGGGCACTCGCAGAAGATTCACCATAAAATAATAAAACTTGAAATTTTTAAAAACTCAACTTATGGTCCTATGTCGAAGGCCGAAAAAAATACTTGGGATCGGATCCTTACGATGCCACTTTGTGAATACCTTCAGAAAACGTTGCTCAATCATAATACACATGTCGTTTGCGGGCAATCGCTGAAGATTCACCATAAAAAAATAAAACTTAAAAAATTTAAAAACTCAACTTATGGTCCTATGTCGAAGGCCGAAAAAAATACTTGGGATCGGATCCTTACGATGCCACTTTGTGAATACCTTCAGAAGACGTTGCTAAATCAAGATACATAGGTCATTTGCGGGCACTCGTAGTAGATTCGCCATAAAAAAATACAACTTGAAAATTTTAAAAACTCAACTTATGGTCCTATGTCGAAGGCCGAAAAAAATACTTGGGATCGGATCCTTACGATGCCACTTTGTGAATACCTTCAGAAGACGTTGCTCAATCAAGATACTCAGGTCATTTGCGGGCACTCGTAGTAGCTTCGCCATAAAAAAATACAACTTGGAAATTTTAAAAACTCAACTTATGGTCCTATGTCGAAGGCCGAAAAATATACTTGGGATCGGATCCTTACGATGCCACTTTGTGAATACCTTCAGAAGACGTTGCTCAATCAAGATACTCAGGTCATTTGTGGGCACTCGTAGTAGATTCGCCATAAAAAAATACAACTTGAAAATTTTAAAAACTCAACTTATGGTCCTATGTCGAAGGCCGAAAAAAATACTTGGGATCGGATCCTTACGATCCCACTTTGTGAATACCTTCAGAAGACGTTGCTGAATCAAGATACATAGGTCATTTACGGGCACTCCCAGAAGATTCCCCATAAAATAATAAAACTTGAAATTTTTAAAAACTCAACTTATGGTCCTATGTCGAAGGCCGAAAAAAATACTTGGGATCGGATCCTTACGATGCCACTTTGTGAATACCTTCAAAAGACGTTGCTGAATCATGATACATAGGTCATTTGCGGGCACTCGCAGAAGATTCACCATAAAATAATAAAACTTGAAATTTTGAAAAACTCAATTTATGGTCCTATGTCGAAGGCCGAAAAAAATACTTGGGATCGGATCCTTACGATGCCACTTTGTGAATACCTTCAGAAGACGTTGCTCAATCAAGATACTCAGGTCATTTGCGGGCACTCGTAGTAGCTTCGCCATAAAAAAATACAACTTGAAAATTTTAAAAACTCAACTTATGGTCCTATGTCGAAGGCCGAAAAAAATACTTGGGATCGGATCCTTACGATCCCACTTTGTAAATACCTTCAAAAGACGTTGCTAAATCAAGATACATAGGTCATTTGCGGGCACTCGCAGAAGATTCACCATGAAATAATAAAACTTGAAATTTTTAAAAACTCAACTTATGGTCCTATGTCGAAGGCCGAAAAAAATACTTGGGATCGGATCCTTACGATGCCACTTTGTGAATACCTTCAGAAGACGTTGCTCAATCAAGATACTCAGGTCATTTGCGGGCACTCGTAGTAGCTTCGCCATAAAAAAATACAACTTGAAAATTTTAAAAACTCAACTTATGGTCCTATGTCGAAGGCCGAAAAAAATACTTGGGATCGGATCCTTACGATCCCACTTTGTAAATACCTTCAAAAGACGTTGCTAAATCAAGATACATAGGTCATTTGCGGGCACTCGCAGAAGATTCACCATGAAATAATAAAACTTGAAATTTTTAAAAACTCAACTTATGGTCCTATGTCGAAGGCCGAAAAAAATACTTGGGATCGGATCCTTACGATGCCACTTTGTGAATACCTTCAGAAGACGTTGCTAAATCAAGACACACAGGTCATTTGCGGGCACTCGTAGTAGATTCGCCATTGCAGTATGATCGCCCAGTAGAATATAACTGTCCTTGTATCTGGTAATAGTATGGTGAACTTTGCTTGAGGGACAATATGTTGTTGTCTTCAATCAGGTAAGACATAAGCTTTTCAAGACACTTTTACTATTGGGTCGTGTTTAAGCTCCAACTTCCCTAGAACCCCACTGAGAGGCTCCCAAGCACGCGAGGCCGCAGGCCGAGCTGCGGGCAGACAGTGCAGTAATAGTCTTCTCTTACCACTGTTACTACCAAGTACAGTTTGTGCACGAGGCAAACAAAGGCAAGACATACAATTCAAGCAAAAGCTAATCAGCAAAAGTTGATAGGACCATAAGTTGAGTTCTTAAATTTTTTAAGTTTTATTTTTTTATGGCGAATCTTCTACGAGTGCCCGCAAATGACCTGTGTATCTTGATTGAGCAACGTTCTTTCAAGGTATTCACAAAGTATCCAATCCCAAGTATTATTTTCGGCCTTCGATATAGGACCATACGAGTAAGTTGAGTTTTTTAAATTTTCAAGTTGTATGCCTTTATGGTGAAATTTCTACGAGTGGCCGCAAATGACCTGTGTATTATGATTGAGCAACGTCTTTTGAACGTATTCACAAAGTGGTATCGTAAGGATCCGATCCCAAGTATTTTTTTCGGCCTTCGACATAGGACCATAAGTTGAGTTTTTAAAATTTTCAAGTTTTATTATTTTATGGCGAATCTTTTACGAGTGCCCGCAAATAACCTGTGTATTATGATTGAACAACGTCTTTTGAACGTATTCACAAAGTGGCATCGTAAGGATCCGATCTCAAGTATTTTTTCGGCCTTCGACATAGGACCATAAGTTGAGTTCTTCAATTTTTTAAGTTTTATTTATTTATGGCGAATCTTCTACGAGTGCCCGCAAATGACCTGTGTATCTTGATTTAGCAACGTCTTTTCAAGGTATTCACAAAGTGGCATCGTCCGATCCCAAGTATTTTTTTCGGCCTTCGATATAGGACCATAAGTTGAGTTTTTTAAATTTTCAAGTTGTGTGCTTTTATGGTGAATGTTCTACGAGTGCCCGCAAATGACCTATGTATTATGATTGAGCAACGTCTTTTGAACGTATTCACAAAGTGGCAGCGTAAGGATCCGATCCCAAGTATTTTTTTCGGCCTTCGACATAGGACCATAAGTTTAGTTTTTCAATTTTTTAAGTTTTATTTTTTTATGGCGAATCTTCAGCGAGTGCCCGCAAACGACATGTGTATTATGATTGAGCAATGTCTTCTGAAGGTATTCACAAAGTGGCATCGTCAGGATCCGATCCCAAGTATTTTTTTCGGCCTTCGACATAGGACCATAAGTTGAGTTTTTAAAATTTTCAAGTTGTATTTTTTTATGGCGAATCTACTACGAGTGCCCGCAAATGACCTATGTATCTTGATTCAGCAACGTCTTCTGAAGGTATTCACAAAGTGGGATCGTAAGGATCCCATCTCAAGTATTTTTTTCGGTCTTCGACATAGGACCATAAGTTGAGTTTTTAAAATTTTCAAGTTGTATTTTTTTATGGCGAATCTACTACGAGTGCCTGCAAATTACCTAGGTATTATGATTTAGCAATATCTTCTGAAGGTAATCACAAAGTGGCAGCGTAAGGATCCGATCCCAAGTATTTTTTCGGCCTTCGACATAGGACCATAAGTTGAGTTTTTAAAAATTTCAAGTTTTATTATTTTATGGCGAATCTTCTAAGAGTGCCCGCAAATTACCTGTGTATTATGATTAAGCAACGTCTTCTGAAGGCATTCACAAAGTGGCATCGTAAGGATCCGATCCCAAGTATTTTTTTCGGCCATCGACATAGGACCATAAGTTGAGTTTTTAAAAATTTCAAGTTTTATTATTTTATGGTGAATCTTCTGCGAGTGCCCGCAAATGACCTATGTATCTTGATTCAGCAACGTCTTCTGAAGGTATTCACAAAGTGGGATCGTAAGGATCCGATCCCAAGTATTTTTTTCGGCCTTCGACATAACACCATAAGTTGAGTTTTTAAAATTTTCAAGTTGTATTTTTTTATGGCGAAGCTACTACGAGTGCCCGCAAATGACCTGAGTATCTTGATTCAGCAACGTCTTCTGAAGGTATTCACAAAGTGGGATCGTAAGGATCCGATCCCAAGTATTTTTTTCGGCTTTCGACATAGGACCATAAGTTGAGTTTTTAAAAATTTCAAGTTTTATTATTTTATGGTGAATCTTCTGCGAGTGCCCGCAAATGACCTATGTATCTTGATTCAGCAACGTCTTCTGAAGGTATTCACAAAATGGCATCGTAAGGATCCGATCCCAAGTATTTTTTTCGGCCTTCGACATAGGACCATAAGTTGAGTTTTTAAAAATTTCAAGTTTTATTATTTTATGGTGAATCTTCTGCGAGTGCCCGCAAATGACCTATGTATCTTGATTCAGCAACGTCTTCTGAAGGTATTCACAAAATGGCATCGTAAGGATCCGATCCCAAGTATTTTTTTCGGCCTTCGACATAGGACCATAAGTTGAGTTTTTAAAATTTTCAAGTTGTATTTTTTTATGGCGAATCTACTACGAGTGCCCGCAAATGACCTATGTATCTTGATTCAGCAACGTCTTCTGAAGGTATTCACAAAGTGGGATCGTAAGGATCCGATCCCAAGTATGTTTTTCGGCCTTCGACATAAACCCATAAGTTGAGTTTTTAAAAATTTCAAGTTGTATTTTTTTATGGCGAATCTACTACGAGTGCCCGCAAATGACCTGAGTATCTTGATTGAGCAACGGCTTCTGAAGGTATTCACAAAGTGGCAGCGTAAGGATCCGATCCCAAGTATTTTTTTCGGCCTTCGACATAGGACCATAAGTTGAGTTTTTAAAATTTTCAAGTTGTATTTTTTATGGCGAATCTACTAGTTACGAGTGCCCGCAAACGACCTATGTATCTTGATTCAGCAACGTCTTCTGAAGGTATTCACAAAGTGGGATCGTAAGGATCCGATCCCAAGTATTTTTTTCGGCCTTCGACATAGGACCATAAGTTGAGTTTTAAAATTTTCAAGTTGTATTTTTTTATGGCGAATCTACTACGAGTGCCCGCAAATGACCTATGTATCTTGATTGAGCAACGTCTTCTGAAGGTATTCACAAAGTGGCATCGTAAGGATCCGATCCCAAGTATTTTTTCGGCCTTCGACATAGGACCATAAGTTGAGTTTATAAAATTTTCAAGTTTTTTTTTTTTATGGCGAATCTACTACGAGTGCCCGCAAATTACCTAACTATGTATCTTGATTCAGCAACGTCTTCTGAAGGTATTCACAAAGTGGGATCGTAAGGATCCGATCTCAAGTATTTTTTTCGGCCTTCGACATAGGACCATAAGTTGAGTTTTTAAAATTTTCAAGTTGTATTTTTTTATGGCGAATCTACTACGAGTGCCCGCAAATTACCTAGGTATTATGATTTAGCAATATCTTCTGAAGGTAATCACAAAGTGGCAGCGTAAGGATCCGATCCCAAGTATTTTTTTCGGCCTTCGACATAGGACCATAAGTTGAGTTTTTAAAAATTTCAAGTTTTATTATTTTATGGCGAATCTTCTAAGAGTGCCCGCAAATTACCTGTGTATTATGATTAAGCAACGTCTTCTGAAGGCATTCACAAAGTGGCATCGTAAGGATCCGATCCCAAGTATTTTTTTCGGCCATCGACATAGGACCATAAGTTGAGTTTTTAAAAATTTCAAGTTTTATTATTTTATGGTAAATCTTCTGCGAGTGCCCGCAAATTACCTATGTATCTTGATTCAGCAACGTCTTCTGAAGGCATTCACAAAGTGGAATCGTAAGGATCCTATCCCAAGTATTTTTTTCGGCCTTCGACATAGGACCATAAGTTGAGTTTTTCAATTTTTTAAGTTTTATTTTTTTATGGCGAATCTACTACGAGTGCCCGCAAATGACCTGTGTATCTTGATTGAGCAACGTCTTCTGAAGGTATTCACAAAGTGGCATCGTAAGGATCCGATCCCAAGTATTTTTTCGGCCTTCGACATAGGACTATAAGTTGAGTTTATAAAATTTTCAGGTTTTTTTTTTATGGCGAATCTGCTACGAGTGCCCGCAAATGACCTATGTATCGTGATTGAGCAACGTCTTCTGAAGGTATTCACAAAGTGGCATCGTAAGGATCCGATCCCAAGTATTTTTTTCGGCCTTCGACATAGGACCATAAGTTGAGTTTTTAAAATTTTCAAGTTGTATTTTTTTATGGCGAATCTACTACGAGTGCCCGCAAATGATCTGAGTATCTTGATTCAGCAACGTCTTCTGAAGGTATTAACAAAGTGGGATCGTAAGGATCCGATCCCAAGTATTTTTTTCGGCTTTCGACATAGGACCATAAGTTGAGTTTTTAAAAATTTCAAGTTTTATTATTTTATGGTGAATCTTCTGCGAGTGCCCGCAAATGACCTATGTATCTTGATTCAGCAACGTCTTCTGAAGGTATTCACAAAATGGCATCGTAAGGATCCGATCCCAAGTATTTTTTTCGGCCTTCGACATAGGACCATAAGTTGAGTTTTTAAAAATTTCAAGTTTTATTATTTTATGGTGAATCTTCTGCGAGTGCCCGCAAATGACCTATGTATCTTGATTCAGCAACGTCTTTTGAAGGCATTCACAAAGTGGAATCGTAAGGATCCTATCCCAAGTATTTTTTTCGGCCTTCGACATAGGACCATAAGTTGAGTTTTTAAAAATTTCATGTTTTATTATTTTATGGTGAATCTTCTGCGAGTGCCCGCAAATGACCTATGTATCTTGATTCAGCAACGTCTTCTGAAGGTATTCACAAAGTGGGATCGTAAGGATCCGATCCCAAGTATTTTTTTCGGCCTTCGACATAGGACCATAAGTTGAGTTTTTAAAATTTTCAAGTTGTATTTTTTTATGGCGAATCTACTACGAGTGCCCGCAAGTGACCTATGTATCTTGATTCAGCAACGTCTTCTGAAGGTATGCACAAAGTGGCATCGTAAGGATCCGATCCCAAGTATTTTTTTCGGCCTTCGACATAGGACCATAAGTTGAGTTTTTCAATTTTTTAACTTTTATTTTTTTATGGCGAATCTTCAGCGAGTGCCCGCAAACGAAATGTGTATTATGATTGAGCAACGTCTTCTGAAGGTATTCATAAAGTGGCATCGTAAGGATCCGATCCCAAGTATTTTTCGGCCTTCGACATAGGACCATAAGTTGAGTTTATAAAATTTTCAAGTTGTATTTTTTATGGCGAATCTACTACGAGTGACCGCAAATGACCTATGTATCTTGATTCAGCAACGTCTTCTGAAGGTATTCACAAAGTGGGATCGTAAGGATCCGATCCCAAGTATTTTTTTCGGCCTTCGACATAGGACCATAAGTTGAGTTTTTAAAATTTTCAAGTTGTATTTTTATGGCGAATCTACTACGAGTGCCCGCAAATGACCTGTGTATCTTGATTTAGCAACGTCTTCTGAAGGTATTCACAAAGTGGCATCGTAAGGATCCGATCCCAAGTATTTTTTTCGGCCTTCGACATAGGACCATAAGTTGAGTTTCTCAATTTTTTAAGTTTTATTTTTTTTTGGCGAATCTTCAGCGAGTGCCCGCAAACGACATGTGTATTATGATTGAGCAACGTCTTCTGAAGGTATTCACAAAGTGGGATCGTAAGGATCCGATCCCAAGTATTTTTTTCGGCCTTCGACATAGGACCATAAGTTGAGTTCTTCAATTTTTTAAGTTATATTTTTTTATGGCGAATCTTCTACGAGTGCCCGCAAATGACCTGTGTATCTTGATTAAGCAACGTTTTTTCAAGGTATTCACAAAGTGGCATCGTAAGGATCCAATCCCAAGTATTATTTTCGGCCTTCGATATAGGACCATAAGTTGAGTTTTTTAAATTTTGAAGTTGTATGCTTTTGTGGTGAATCTTCTGCGAGTGCCCGCAAATGACCTATGTATCTTGATTCAGCAACGTCTTCTGAAGGTATTCACAAAGTGGGATCGTAAGGATCCGATCCCAAGTATTTTTTTCGGCCTTCGACATAGGACCATAAGTTGAGTTTTTAAAATTTTCAAGTTGTATTTTTTGATGGCGAAGCTACTACGAGTGCCCGCAAATGACCTGAGTATCTTGATTGAGCAACGTCTTCTGAAGGTATTCACAAAGTGGCATCGTAAGGATCCGATCCCAAGTATTTTTTTCGGCCTTTGACATAGGACCATAAGTTGAGTTTTTAAAAATGTCAAGTTTTATTATTTTATGGTGAATCTTCTGCGAGTGCCCGCAAATGACCTATGTATCTTGATTCAGCAACGTCTTCTGAAGGTATTCACAAAGTGGAATCGTAAGGATCCTATCCCAAGTATTTTTTTCGGCCTTCGACATAG